>NC_142604.1:34884152-35211652 GCF_041222555.1 Hakea prostrata | reverse complement strand
TGTAGTATTTTCTTTAAGGGAAAATTTGTTAATACTGCAATAGGATGCGACTGAAAATATGGTCTCAGTTTTCTGGCTGCTATGACCAGGGCCAAAGCTTGCTTGTCCACTTCTGGATATCTTGTTTCAGCATCAAGGAGCACATGGCTCACATAGTAAACGGGGTTTTGCTGTTTTCCTTCATCTTGCACTAGTACTGCACTAACAGCCAGGGGCGAAGTTGCCAAGTAGACGATCAGTTCCTTTCCTGTGGTCGGTCGTACGAGCAGGGGTGGAGTAGTTAGCTTTTCTTTCAGATGTTTGAAAGCTTGTTGACACTCCTCGCTCCATTCTGGTACTCCCTTTTTGGAAATATTTTTTAAGGCTTGAAAGAAAGGTGAACATCTCTCTCCTGACCGGGCTATGAACCTGTTTAAGGCTGCTACCTAACCAGTGAGACTTTGTATTTCCTTGATGCTTTCTGGTGGTTTCATCTCTTGTATGGCTTTTATCTTCTCCGGATTAGCTTCTATTCCTCTTTGGGATACCATGAACCCCAGAAATTTTCCTGAAGATACTCCAAAAGCGCATTTTTCTGGGTTGAGCTTCATTTTGTATGCTCGGAGTACCTCAAAGACTTCTGCTAGGTCCTTTAGATGATTGGATTGAGATGTGCTCTTTATCAGCATGTCATCAACGTATACCTCCATATTCCTGCCTATTTGCTGCTCGAAAATTTTGTTGATCGCTCGTTGGTAGGTTGCCCCAGCATTTTTCAGACCAAAGGGCATTACTTTGTAATAGTAACTATCCCTGTATGTCATGAATGCTGTGTGTTTCTGGTCGTTTGGGTTCATCAAGATTTGGTTGTATCCTAAATAAGTGTCCATGAAACTAAGCATCTCGTGCCCGGGTGTTGCATCGATGAGCAGGTCTATCCTTGGCAGAGGATAACAATCCTTTGGACAGGCTTTATTGAGGTCGGTATAGTCTGTGCACATTCTCCATTTTCCAGTGGCCTTTTTTACCATCACAACATTGGCCAACCAGGTTGGGTGGTCAATGGGTTTAATGAAACCGGACTGCTTCAGCTTCTGAGCCTCTGTTCGGATGGCCTCATGCTTTTCCAAAGAAAAATTTCTTCTTTTTTGTATTACTGGAATTGCTTGAGGGTCAATATTTAACCTGTGCTCGGCTACTTTTCTGTCTAATCCGGGCATGTCTTCGGCCGACCATGCAAAGACGTCAGTATTTTTCTGTAGAAAGCTGGTTAGACTATTTTTGAACTCTTCTTCTTGTTTTGTTCCGATCATAGTTCCCTGATCTTCCCTTGAATTCAGCATAATCTTTTCCAATTTTTCTACTGGTTCGGCTCTTTGCATGTTTTCTTCATCACGATCATCTCTGACTTTGACCGCCATGGTAGAGCTTGTTTTTACTCGCTTTCTCATATAATTGGCGTAGCTCTGCTTGCTTCCTTTTTGGTTGGCGGAACATTCTCCTATTCCCTTTTTTGTTGGGAATTTCATCTTCATGTGTAAGGATGATACAACCGCCTCTAGGGTACAAAGGGTTGGTCGTCCTAAGATCATATTATAAGCTGACAAATCTCGGACGACCATAAAATTTGTTTGGATGACCCTGTCTCTGGGGTGTTCGCCGATACGAAGATCTAATCTGATGGTGCCCTCTGCTCGGGTTGAGGTTCTTGTAAAACCGTATAAGTGCGTCCCACAGGGGATCAGCATTTTCTCGTCTAGTTGTAATTTATGGAAAGCTTCCAATGACAAGATATCTGGTATCTACTAGGACTCTATGGACCTCTGTTCTGGCCAGAGTGACTTTGATGACAAGGGCATCGTCGTGGGGAGTGTTTACCCCCTATTTATCTTTGGATGAGAAGGTGATCGGTTCTGAAGTGATCTTCTCACATGGTTTCTCAAGCTCGGCATTCCCCACATATCGTGCTTTTCTTTTGGCTTGTCTACTTGACTCTTTAGTTGGGCCACCGAACACGGTAAATATTGGTGGTCGCTTTTGATTGTCTCCTCCTTCCCGTGGTCGGGACTTGTTTTGGCGTCCTTCTTTGCTTGGAGATCTATGCCTCTTCCTACCCCCTTCTATTTGCTTTTGATTAGGCTGGGTAGGTTGGAGGTATTTCACAAGCCGCCCTTGATCGATGATTCTGTCAATTTCCTCTTTTAGTTGTCGACAGTCATCTGTCCAGTGTCCGTGATCCTTGTGGAAGTCGCAATATTTGCTCTTGTCCCGATTTCCTGGACGAGAATGTAGCTTTTTGGGCCGCTGGAGAATTCCTCGATCTTTAATCTGCATCAGGATTTCTGATCTCCTCATGGCCGGTAACCTTTCCTGTTCAGGTCGACCATCCCTGGTCAGGTCTATGGTCGATCTTCTGACAGGTTGGTACTTTTCTTTGTATGTTCTTGCCTCCATGGTCGGATGCTCCTTTTTTCGAGATTCAATTGTTTCTGATATCTCCGCTTGCTTGTGGCATCGTTCACGGAGATCGTCATACGTTTCAGGCATGTCATTCAAAAGTCTCTCAAGTAGGCCCTCATGGTTGAGTCCTTGGTACAAGGCGTGGAAGGCTATCTTTTCATCCAAAATTTCAATCTGCATTGTCAGTTTATTGAATCTCTCAAAGAAATCTCTAATGGACTCCGTTCGCCCTTGTTTTACAGCGAACAAGGTTTCTTCTCTCTTTTTGGTTTCTACTCCGCTTTGGAAACGCAATAAGAAAGTTCGACCTAGATGTTCAAAACTTTTTATTGTGCCACGAGGCAGAGCTTGGTACCAATCTAATGCAGCTCCAGTCAATGATGCTAGGAAACTGCGGCACATAGCTGCTTCATTGTGTCTAGAAGTAGACATGACAGACTTATAATGGGTGATGTGGTGCTTAGGACACTTCGATCCATCGTACGCCTTGAAGGTCAGACATTTGAAACCTGTGGCATCTCTGCTTCCGAGATGCTTTTGATGAAAGGGTTCTCCTTTAAGACGGCGTATAGCTCTTCTTTCCCAAGCTTTAGCGCTTTTTTGACTGTTTTGTCAAGGTCGGCGATGCGCTTATTCATCTCGTCATCCCGCTTCTTTGAACCATTATGATTCTTTTTGTCCTTTGCGGCTTTTGCTGGATCTGTGCTACTTCCTCGATCTCCGTCGTCATCGACTGGAGGATTCTTTTTCGGAATAACCTCTTTCGAGGCTCAAGATTTTGTCAGCTCTTTTTGAGATTGTTGAGGGATCTGGTCGATCACTGGTGGTCGGTCACGCCTGCTCCCCTCGGGACTTCTTTGTTTTTTCTGAGAATCTGCTCAGGAGCAATTACGTGTTGCATGGCCATCCTGATCAACTCGCTTAAGGATGAGATTGCTTTTCTCATCTCAACTTGTTCCTTTTGAACTTCGACAATTTGATGCGTTGTCGCGTATTGATTTGCTTGAGTGTCTAGAAGAATTGGAGAATCTTGCTGAATTTGGAGTTCGGGAATTTTTTCCATTCCGACCTGGTCGACCTCCTTTTCTCCTCCAGACACCTCTTCAATTACCAAACCTGATCTCATCTTCATAATAGCTTTTTGATCAAGTTCCCACAGACGGCGCCAATTGTTGCTGCACAATCCTGTTCGTCCCTTCAGCCGGTTGAACCTGCAAAGATGAGCTCGACCGTGGAGGTCGAGTTTTCACCTCCGACGATCTAGTTAGAAATCCGACTAAGGAAGGCAAGAAAGTAATGAACAATAATAATACGAATAGTGATAATTCTATTCAGCGTACCTTCTCTCCTGTGCTCCTTTACCTTTTTATAGATTTTCTACGTATGAGTTTGGATGGTACTCAAACCTTAGTAAGTCGGTGGTAATACGACTCTTAGTGATTGAGTGGAACTCAAACTTTAGTAAGTCGGTATTGAGGCGAATCTTCCTGAGTACGATTTATTGCCTTACCGACCTTACTTGGTCTGGTTCGTATTTGTCCGACCTGGTTGGTCTACCTGATCAAGTTGATCTTTCAGACCTGGATCGGGTTAAACCGAACTGGTTTAGTAGGGTTCATATTTTCCATTATCACATTGAAAACCATGTTTTGATCAAATTAGAAAGTCATGATTTTGATAATTGTTTGGTGTCTAATCTATGCTAGTTAGTCTTAGATTACTGTTCCTAATGTTCCTTTGAATTTTCGAGTGTTTTGAATCCGAGAAGATGAGTTTCAGATCAAAATTCTGAATTTTGCTGCTTACTGTTTATCTGGTCGATTGGACCAAGCTACCACCCAATCGACCAAGGTTGACATCGTTGGTTTTCTTTGTCCAATTTGATCCGTTTGGCTTTTAATCTTCTAGGTCTTTTTCCTAATGATGTATTTATGCTTCCTTAGGGTTTATTTGCTAACTTTGGAACCATTCCCTTTGATCTCTGGATTTTCATAGAAGCTAATTAAGGTAAGGACGATTGTTTCCATAATAACCTAGATTGCATGATCTTAGTTTCTAATTTGGGAATTTCATGAAAACATTGCTGTTCTTATAGTTTCTTAACATGATGCTACTGCTGTAAGTACCTTAAGTATAGTAGGATCTTAATCATGTATTTTTCATTTGCTTTGATCATGTGTGGATACTTATTCATCTGATCATGTTCTATGTATCTTTCTATATGGAATATTAGTTGCGTATGTTATGACTGAATTGGGATTACGATTGATTAGGTATGATTTGGGATTGGGGAATGTCCTTTTGACGTTTTTGTCCTTGGACATCAGTGGGAATGGTATGGGACATTTCCTATAGTGCCCTTTGACGTTTTCCAAGATTATTGGTTGTCATACCTTGGGCTTGTCTAGCGATGTTTGGCTAGGATATCCTTGTTATATCAGACCCAATTTGGAAGGTTATTGAGACCGAGTAACCCATGGCAGCAATATGGGTTTGTGGGCGCTCAAGACCGTTAACCAACCCGTGAGAGGACATGGATCACATTGTGGGAGCCATTCATTGGTAGGGTCGTAATTAGTAGACTTGGGCTCATGGGAGCTCGAGACCGGTGAGTTATATCCGTGAGAGGACATGAGAGCTTCCCATCTATTAGTTTTGGATGACCAATAGAGTTGATGAGTTCGTAGTCTGAGTTGGTTGTAGCCATAGGATACGCTGACTAGTGAGAAGGATATCGGAAAGGATCCCGAGAGGGGAAGAATGGAAGTATCTGACTCTGAGTTGATATAACTAAGTAGATGACTTGCATTGGGCTAGGCTTGACCTTGACATGCGCAAGTACTCATACCAAACGGTGGCGTGAGAGAGCGATGACCTAAACCCCAGCCATGGAATGTCCGAGAGGGATGCAGGACCCATTACCAACCGGAGAACCCAAGATACCGAGATGATTGAGGGAGAGTTATTTGGACCTTACCCAGAGGAGTATGGTGCTATGACTTAAAGCATGTCTGCCAATAGAGACCAGCATACATAGAATAGAGACCAACATATATAGAGTTAGATTCATACATGCATTGTCTGTTTCATATCATCTTGCATCATGTTATGTTGTGCTATCATGTTTACTAAGTTTGTGAAATCCAGCCCAAACCTAGCCTGGGATACCCTATTTGTTTTGGGATAAAGAAAGACTCGTTTAATGTTAGACCTTGATTTCATTGTTGTTATCCTTGAAAGCCTTAGGAGGCCATGTCCGGCCCTATCCTTACCTTGACCCGGCCCGGAATCTGTTATGTTTTTAGATCCCATGACCCAAAGTGGTGGGAGAAGTCCTTGTGGACCCTTTTGGTTGATGATTTGGTGTCGGAGCCCAAGCCCATGGACATTGACGATGATGCCCCTCACTTGAGAGCATTGTCAGTGTTAGTTTTGAATCTGCGCACTGAAGAGGGGTGAATTAGTTGAAATACCTAATGAACTCTTGTGCTCAATCCGAAGGTATTCCCCGAAACTAGACTTCTTGACTGAACTATAGGAGAAAACCCCATGCAATTTGACCTTGTATAGCCCTCCAAGTCCACACCTTAAGTTGCTGAACTATGTCTGGCAAATCCTGCTTGCGCATTGAAGAAGGTGAGCTTAGTTGATGGACCTAGTGAACTCCCATGCTTGATCCAAAGGTATTTCTGGAAACTAGACTTCTTTATTGACTTGTAGGAGAAAAACTCACTCAATTTGACCTTGTATAGCCTTCCGAATCCCTGTTCGAAGTTGCTGAACTATTCCTGAAAATTCTGTTGAGACTCTGTTGGTCGATACTATCAACCAAAGGTATCAACCAACAAGCCCAGATTCGAATAAAAAGGAGCTTTTAGGATATTCCTTTCTCATTTTTAAGTGAAACCTCGAACCTAAATCATTATTTCACTCATTTCAACATCTGAGAACGTGGGAAAGCTCCTCTAAGCCTCCTCCTTGGCTTGGGTGTTGATCTTCTTCAAGAATCATTGTCTCTCTTCTCTAATCTCTTCTCCAAGGTATGTAATCTCTCACTCTCTCTAATCTACTCCTACCCCATCTTTTTCTTGCTACTGAGTTCATGAAGAAGGTGCTGCAACCTTGCAACCACCTCTTCTACAAGCTCTTTTGCTTTGATTAAACCTCTCTTTATCCTTTCCATGCTATGATTCTCATACATGATGTTCTTGCTTTCTTATTTTGATTTTCCTCTTCTTTACAACATGAATTCATCTCTTAATCTGATTCTCTCTTTCAATTAGGTCTGATTATATGTTAGTAATTGTCTATATTCTGTTGTTCATCATTCTATTGATTAAATTCCTAAGTTCTCTTGCAATTGCAATTGATTTCATTGAAGAACATGATTCTTGCATGTTTGAACCTAGGACCTCAAATTGGGGGTTTTCAATTTGACCATTGGATCATGTTAATTCTTGCTACGTAGTCTCCTGCTACTGTTCCTAGCATCCCCTCCAAGTTTCGTATCGATCCGAGACCCGAAAGACCAATTTTGAGCCAAAACCCAAAAATCCCATTTTGCTGGTCCAAGACTCTGTTGGTCGATACCATCAACCCAATGTATCAACCAACAAGGTTGCTGTCAGGAACTTTTGCCTAGTTTTGATTCGTTCGACCTCCGATTGTTTTGATTTCTTCTCTAATCATTCATGTATGTTTGTTCAGGGCTTTAAGACTATAATTGGACCATTCTCTTGTGACTTTGGATCATCTTCTTCACAATTTGAGGTAAGGACGGTTATTGCCACATAACATAGACTGTATGACTTTTACACTGTTATTGGTAACTTAGTAGATTTAACTTATTAGTTGATTTTAGACATCATATGACTACTGTAGTTATCTTATGACAGTAGCACCATGCTTAATTACTTGGTTTATCATGTTTACTTATTCTTGTCATTTATTTATACATTGTATTATGAGATGTTATGACATGTTTTCAGTATGATAATGTATTGTTGATATGTAATGGATGGAAATAAGCATGTGATAGCTTAGGTATGATTTGGGATTGGGGAGTGCCCTACTGGTACTTCTGTCCTTGGACATCGGAGGGAATAGTATGGGATGTTCTCCGAAGATGCCCATCGACGCTTTCCTTGATCATTGGATGACATACATAGGACTTGTCTAGATGTATGGCTAGGATGTCCCTATCATATCAGACCCGATTCGAAAGGGCATTGAGACCGAACGACCAGTGGTAGTAGTGTGAATTTGTGGGCACTCAAGACCGGTAACCACTCCGTGAGAGGACATAAATTGCATTGCGGAAACCCAGAAGGGGCCATTTATTGGTAGGGTTGCCAATGGCTAGACTTGGGCTCACGGGTGCTCAAGACCGGTGAAATGATCCGTGAGGGGACGTGAGAGCTTCCCGTTTACCATTTGTGGATGACCGATAGGGTTGATGAGTCCGGTGAGTAATATCCGTGACTCTAGTGTGAAGGATACCGGAAAGGATCCCGAGAGGGGAGGAATGGACGTATCTGGAACTGACATGATATGATTAAGTAGATGACTTGCATTGGGCTAGGCTATACCTTAACATGCGCCAATACTTAGACCAAATGGTGATGTGAGAGAGTGGTGACCGAAACCCTAACCATGGATTTGTCCGAGAGGGATGCAGGACCCAATTCCTCCCGGTGATGAGTGATTGAGACTACCTAAAGAAGTATGGTGCTTTGACTTAAAGCATGTCTATCATAGAGACCAGCATACTTAGGGTTAGAATCATATATCATCATTGTCTCATATCATATTGCATCATGCTATGCTGTGCATCATATGATTTACGTTATTATGGAATAATTTTCCTTACTGAGTTCTTTTGAATTCACTCCTTTTTGCAACATATTTTGTTAGACTTTTCTGCAGGTACTACTACTGTTGATTGTGACGGTCAACACTTGGAGGACTAAGTTGGTGACTCATACCACTTTGGCTACGGTGACTACATCTGTAAAGGCTATCAGTTCAAGACTCATATTTGTTAGGAGTAGATCCGGCCTGGCTTAGTTCCTTATGATTATGTTATTGAGGAGACATTGTATAAGTTAGAAGAAACTGTAACTTAGTTGCTTACCTTTTTATTTCCCTTCTTTGGAGATCTGGTTGTAATCTTTACCTTATTTCGATCTACCTTCCGCACACGTTTGTAGAGTATATTTCCGCTATACTCTATAGTTGTCTTTTGATTTGGTACTTGTTATTCTGCATTCTGATGTTCTTTGTGATCCTTCTGTGATCATTTCTTAACTTTTATTATTAGATTACTTGAATACCATAATTTGTCCTTGCTTTTGATTATATTATTGTGATAAGTGGATATGATCGTCCCTAAACTGGATCTGTTGGGCTATGGATCACTCCCGAGTAACCCAGATAGGGTACCCCCTGGGTGGATTTGGGGCGGGATGTGACAAAGTTGCAATGGGATAACTTGCCTTGCTGAGTTATTTTGAACTCACTCCTTTTTGCAAATGTCTTTGTTAGATTATCTTGCAGGTATTGATGAATATGATGGCCTGTACTATGAAGCATAAGCCGTTGATGCATACTACTCCCAACGTGCTAGTGGTTACGAAAATTACTGTGAAGATTGCTTGTGTGATCATACTGCGTACTAGGATTAGCCCTGTCTTGGAGTGGAAGCGGTCGTGTTTGATTTCTAAAGTCTATGTTTATGAAGACGTTCTTTATAAGTTAGAAGAGACCTTGGTGAAGTTGATAGAACAATCTTCCTCTTTCTTTTAGCTTTTATTTCTTTGATGTAATAGCTTACTTTTGACTTTTGATCTACTATTCCGCTGTAGTTGTGGAGTGACTTTTCCGTACACTCTACATTTTGATTATTATATTGGTATCATTTTTTCTGCACTTTGATTATATTGTTTGTCTCTTGAATCTTGTCTTAATATTTTGATAACGTTTTATGACATTGATTATGTCTTGTTCATGATTATATTATTGTAAATGTGGGAGGATGATTTCCTCGATACTTGATCTTTGGGGCTATGGATTACACACTTGGGTATGCCAGGTAAGGTATTGGCTGGGTGGACGTGATAGAGTGGTATCAGAGCCCATAGTTCAAGGAAATCATAACCACAGAAATAATAATGGAACATTCTTGAGTCATAGATCCAAAAATGACTCAAGTATTCTTAGAAGTGAATAATAGAACACTTGGATTATAAACTTAATTAATGAAGCATAATATGTTTATTGAATAATGCACAATAATTGTAATTTAACAAACATCACTTAATGCAATAAAAGAAAAATGCATAACACACAATAAAGAAGTGAAACAAAAAGGGAACTTCATTGATATTAGAAATTTTTTACAATGAATACATATGATAAGCATAAGAGGAAATCCTAGTACAATCTATTTAGGTGACTGTCTCTGCTCTCGGAGTACTTTGACATCCTCTGCGATCTGTGTCAACTGAGATTGCATCTGCTCTTGTCTCGACTCTATCTACACCTGTCTGACCTCCATCCTCTCCAGAATGGAAGTTATGGATCGAATTTGAGTACATAGAATCGAAGTCTTTGGAACTGTGTGGGAAGGACCACCGGTCTTAAAATGCGATGATGTGGGGATCTCATGATGCTTTGGATCAGCCTTGTGTATCTCAATATCATCTCCAGCCTGGTCATCACTATCTAGACCATCATCCTCACCACCACCTAAGGGTGTCAATTGCGTACCGAAACAGTTTAACTGTATTGAATCGCATTGTCTAAAACCACACCGTACCATTCAAAATTCGGTACGGTACATACCGAAAACCAAATTTCTTTGGTACGGTTTCGGTTTTAGGTACTCATACCATCGGTATGTACCGAAACTGTACTGTACCAAATTAAGGGATATAAATTGTAATTTTACAATTAAAACACTTTACCTTTACCCTATCCCTAATTCTCTATTTCAGTTTTTCGTTTCATCATTCACTCATATTCTTAGATTTACTTGTTTTGTCTTTATTAATTAGATTTAGTTGTTTTATCTCTATTAATTTCAAATGCTATCAATTGGTTGATCACAATTTCATTAGGATCTTAATGAACTAATAACAAAAGTGTCATAAGTTCATTCTTACCAAAATTGTACCGCACTAGATACCGTGTTGAAATCGTTTTTTTGTACCGATTTAATACCGAAACCGTACCAAACCGTTTTTGTAAATACCAAAACCGTATCGTACCATTTAAATTTGGTACGGTACTGTTCTAGTTTTCGGTATTCAAAGTCGGTATCGTATCGAAACCGTACCAAATTATCGAAACAGTACCGATTGACACCCTTACCACCACCATCTGACTCATCATCTCCCTCCTCAGAGTCATCATCATCCTCACCCTCAGATCTCTCTGTTTGGGTAAGCTGCATTTGATGGATAGTCGTCGTCCCTAGGGCATAGCCCATATTTGCTGTAATCTCATTGGTGCCCCCTAGCCTCACCTTGAAGTACCGAAAGACTAATGTCAGTAGCCGTCCGAAGCAAAGGTTCCTCGTACTCGGGTGCGCTACCAAATCTATCATGACGTTCTGAATGATGAAGGACAAATCGATCTCGAACCTCATGTAGATATGATAGATGACAAGAGCTTCCATCACTGTAACTCGATGGTGATGTCCGGCCTTCAGCATGATGTTCCGGCCCACAATGCGACTAATGACCCTAGCCGAATCTGTCATCTGACCATTGTTCCATGGACTGTTGCACCAATCGTCGTTCCAAAGAGTGAAACATATCTAGTGAAGCTCGTAAGTTAGTAAGTAGCTGTCCACCTCAGCTCCTGTAGGTATCCACCTACACTTGTGTGGATAGTAGGGTACCTATAAAATCTCAGCCAACGTCCTCGTGGAAAACCTGATCCGTGTTTCCCGGACCCGACTTTGAATGATCAATCGAAAGGGACCCTGATCTCTGGCCTCCTCGACAGATGTAAGGTTGCTGAAGAACAACCTCACCAACTCCGGATAAATGGGCAAGTCTGCAGTGAAGAGATGAGTCCATCGAATGGTGTCAATCTCTGCCTGATGCTGAAGATCCGAAGTTGCTGTAAGTGGAGTAGCCGACTGAACTCTATACAGCAATACTCGAAGTATGCCTAGTATAGGAACTCCACCTGGGGCGTGTCAAATTGATCCACTCGAATGACCTTCGCTCGTGGCTGAGCTGGTACTCGGCCCTTGCCTCTCCTAGCACCTACTAGTCCTCATCCTCATGGCAGCATGGTGTAGATGTCTATGGAAAAGACAAAGGAAGTTGCTGTTAGAGTTCTACAGAAAAAAAAAAAAAAATTCTACAAGAAGGGTATTTTCATAAATTTTTGATTTTGGTGAAATTGCAATTTGAACATACTAGCATGTGCATAATTCTTGGAATAGCCTGCTAAGAAGGTTTATTTGAAGAAAATCCATCAAAATCATGGTCTAAAAGCAAAAATTCAGCAAGAAGGAAAATGAGATTTTTGCAAATTAGGTCAAAATTGGATTTTTGAAAATTGTTAAATTGGTTCAATCAAATTGCATGCACACATCTACCATATCAATTCAAGCATGTAGGAATTTATTAGGTGCCAAAATTCCTAGCAGTTTGAAAATAATTGGAATTTTACAAAAGAGGGATTTTTGGTAAAGTGAATAGTGAAAGAGAGCTTGCTTTTGTTGGAACATGTTGTTAAGGCATGGCATCGCATGGAAAATAGTTGGATCATGTTTCTAAACATCTTTAAACATGATTCTAACCAAAGACAACAAACATTGCTTATTTTTTTTGAAAGAAATCATGGTGAAGCACTTGAAATGAGGGAGGTGTGAAGAACCTACCTTGTGTGATGATCAAAGAGTGTTGTAGTGATGTTGTAGAAGCACTAAATCAACTTGAAATCACCTTGGGAGACCTTAGAAACCTTTTTCCCAGAGCTCTCTCTCAAGTTTGCAATGTTTGAAATGAGTTTGAAATGAGAGTTTGTGACTATAAAGCCTATTTTCGTGTGCTGTAGGCTTTGGTCGATTGGTTGGTCAACTGGGCCAATCGACCAAGCAGTCGACCAACAGTCACAGAAAGCCCAAATTCTGTTGAATTTTGGATAATTTTGATTTTTGACCTATGATTGATTGTTTGATGACTATATTGATGATTCTAAGCCTGATTTAAGTTTGCCAATCATTTGGTCATGTGATTTATGATGAATCTTTGATTTTTGGTGTTTTGATCTCTTTCAGTTTTGCATAACGGTTTTTTTGAGAAATCATCATGTTGGTTCCAGTGGCAATGCAAATGAAGACATACCCCATGGGACCATACTTGATGGTGGTTCTGACTAGCAGACTCAAGTGAATGGTCTGACTTCTTCTAAAACACCTGGGCCTATGCCAGTAGGAAGTTCCCGTGATATTGCCAACATCATGGGCAATATTATGCAACAACAAGCTAATCAGTTCAACTAGATGGTGATGGGTTTCATGAACATCCATAATGAGACTTGCATTGGTGCAAACATAAATCTTCATACCGCTGTCCTTAATGCGGAAAGGTTAGCTGGAACTCCCCATACCCGTTTGATGGAGAGTTTTCTGAAGTTGCAAGTGCCTACCTTCATTGTGTGACTATAGATACTCTGTTTCTGAATAAGTGGTTGCGAGAACTAGAGAAGGCTTTTTGCCACTTGCAGTGTTCTGAAGCTTAGAAGATTCTGTTTGCTAAGTAGAAGCTCCAGCATGAAGTTGATTCTTGGTGGACCTCCACCCGGCCTATTCTGGAAGAATTGCATGTTGGTGTTGTTACATGGGAAATTTTTAAAGAAGCTTTTCACAAGAATTATTTCCTTGAAGTTCTGAAGGATGCCAAGGAAGCTAAATTTATGGCTCTTGTGCAAGGTTCTCTGTTTGTCTTGGGATTACTAGCGAAGTTTGAAGAACTTTTCTTCTTTGCCCTTGATTCCATGAGACCTAATCGTGCAAAGGCAAAGAAATTCTTCAAAGATTTGTGGCATACAATCAAAGCATACCTCACTATCCTCCCTATTGAGAGTTATGCCCAGATTGTTCAGAATTCAAAGAAGTTGGAAGAGACTGAAAAAGAGAATGCTTGTGTGCAAAGGCCATGGCAGCCAAGGAATCTTGGTTTGGTTGATCGTACTGAGCGGCGAATTGTTAGAGCTACACCATACCCTACTCCTGCTTTTCAACCTAGGAGTGTAGGTCAGAGTTCTAGATTTTCACATGCCGGTCAGCATAATCAGTATGGTGGGAATAGACAAGTAGTGAATATTCCTAATACTAGGCCAGTGAATGCTAATCCTAGACCAGCAATTCAGAAGCCCCCTGTTGTAGTGACTCCAGTTGGACCAAGGGATCCAGTTTGCTTTTTCTGTAAGCAGACCGGACACTTCTTTCATGCTTGCCCTAAGAAGACAAATCAGTCGTTAGCCCCTATAGCAAAGAGTGCACCTACCCCTCCTTCTGGAAGAGTGTTCAGTATTTTTAGAATTGAACAAGATGCAAATCATGATGTTGTGACAGGTACTTTGTTAATCGCTTTTATACCTGCATTTGTGTTATTTGATATGGGTGCATCTTATTCGTTAATTTCATCTGCATTTGTTAGAAAGACTGATCTAACACCCAAGAATCTATCTAGTTGTTTGATGATTAGTACTCCTACTAGATCTGTTGTGAAACTAGATAAAGTGTTAGAAGAATGTCTTGTGTTGATTTGTGAGAAAGACCTGAAAGCCAACCTAGCGCTCCTTGATATGAAGGACTTCGATGTTATTTTGGAAATTGATTGGTGGTAGCCCATAAAGCTGTAATCCTTTGTTCATCAAGGAAGATTCAATTTCAGATTTGTGGAAATTCAGTTTTTGAATTTCAAGGCGAGAAAGGAAGAGTTAGCAAGAAGACTTTGACCGCACTGATGCAAGTCTGTGCATTAGTGGATAAAGCTTCACCTGGAAGCAAGGTCAAGGAAGAGAAGAAGATTGAGGAAGTCTTTTTTCTCTTTCTCTTCTTCTTTTTTTTTTTTTTTTTTTTTTTTTTTTCCCTCTCTTTTTTTTTTTTTTTTTTTTTTTTTTTTTTTTCCCCCCCCCCCCCCCCGCCCCGATCCGGTCATACCCGAATGCCCGTGGGGGTGATACACCACAAGATCTAGGTTCAGTGACAAATCCATACAAAACATGATATAGCATAATGAAATGGACAAGAATAAATCAAGTTTATCATACTAAGTTATCAAAACCGAAATAATGGTTACAATCATCCATTACTTCAAAATAAAAATATAACATCAGAGTTTTGAAAAGAAAAGAGAGTAATTTTCAACACAGCGGAAAACTAAACTAGACTAGTTCTCTAATGGAATCCCACCCAAAAGAATAGTCTTGATACTGGCATGAAGCTCCATGTGCGTCCACTTCTTTTTCAATCACTCCTTCAAGAAGATATGTTGGTAACGCATCCTCCATTTGGAAGAAGTCCTCATAACCTGCAGCATAATCTAAAAGAAAAAAAAGACATATAAAAGGAATGAGTTCAACAGAACTCAGTGAGGTCAACTCAACATCATATCACACATTCATTCTCAAGATTCCACACCACACATATAACATGAATATCAATAATGTAATTAATGACAATGATATGATATGTGAATGATTATGCTCCTAACTCTATCATGAAGTCTCTATGGTAGACACGCATTAAGTCACACACCAGTCTTCTTTGGGCGGTCTCATCACTCTTCCCTCACGGCTCTGATGCACGTCTGTTGGGTTCTCCGCGGTTGTTGTGTAAAGTCTTGTCAAGCCATGGTTGGGGATTAGGTCACCACTCTCTCACATCACCATTGGTATAAGATCTGGCGCATGTCAAGGATAATCTTAGGCCCAATGCAAAGTCATATGGTCTCGTACTACATATGGTCCGGATATTTCCCCTCACGCCTAGTGCTCTGTTGGTTCAATACCTTCCCACCTATGAATGGAATCCTCAATGGAGGCATCTGTTGGACCCCATTCATTAACCCAGTGGTCATCCACATATAATGGACAGGATGATCTCCATGTCCTCTCACGGGTCATTTCACCGGTCTTGAGTGTCCATGAGCCCTTATCTATTATATGCAACCCTACCTCTCTATGATGATAGGGGGCCTGCTTGACATACATGACCCAGCCACTAACATCACGGGTTAACCGGCTTCAATACCCCTGCCGAAAGGGTAGTAGTACTCATGAGGTCATCTAACCAAACACTTCTAGACATGCCCTAAATATGTAAATTAGTAATCGGGAAAGAGCCAAGGGCACCATAGGAATGCGTCCCATACCGCCTCCTTTGGTATCCTATGGCAGAAATGCCCAAAGGGCATTCCCCATTCCCAACCACAATATAAGCAATCATATAATATCATTAGGGCAATGGGTGAACCCACAACCCTAGTAGAAAATACAAGGTAGAAGAAATAATAATATTTCTCCTCTCATACAATCACATTCCATTTCATAACAACAATAATAGATTTCAAAGCAAGGAGCAACATCAGAAGTAATAATAAACATAAATCATAGCAATTCATATTTAACAAAAGACATAAAATAACCACAAGATAATACTAAAGCAATACAAGATATCAATAATGAAAAGTAACTGACATCATTACACATGTAATATAAAGTTAAGTATATTCCTCACCTTTTACTTTGTTCTTCCTCCAAATCAAAGAATCCACTCCCACAAATTAGTGATTAAAGATATATTAACCTATTTATGCAAAAGAAATAATTATCACAAATTAGAGCCAATTTGGGTTTCAAAGGATATCCTAAAATCTTCCCACGAAAACCCAAATATGAAAACTAGGTTAAAAAGGGTAGTTCTCAACCTCACTAGTGAATGGTCACTAATTTGCCACCAACTCGAAGTTTATAATGAAACAAAACTTTGGGAAAATCTAATTGGAAACAAAAGGATCCTACGGGTACCTTCAATTTTATTAAATTTGACCCATCTCAAAAAGCCCCAAATTTGACTCTCATAAATCACCCGTGTGTGACCTAGAGAATCAAAATTCTAAAATCTTTTGCAAGGGGATAAAGCATTACTCCAAAACTCAAGGGAAACATTAATATAAGAAAATATAAGCATCTAGGGTACCTATCATTATTCCCTTTCATAGATCCCTCAATAGAAGAGAAAAGATATCACTCCCACAAATTAGGAAGGAACATTAATACAATAAAGGAAAGCAACCAAGATACCTAACAACCTTCCCTTTCAAGATTCCTCAAAAGGAAAGGAGAGAAAATACTCACAAAATTGTGAGTAAGAGAAGCATTAAAGAAAACTAACATTTCTTAACAATTTTGCAAAGATTCGGATCACAGACACCTTCGGAAGAATGGAAATCGCTCCTCTCTTTCGTTTCTCCTTTTCTCCAAAGCCTCCGCCTCTTTCTAGCCTCCAAAAATGCGTTTACGGATGAGATAAAACATAAATAGGGTTTTAAAATCCGAATTTCCAATTTTGCCCCTAAACAGAAAATGGGATGGGGGTTGGTTCACCTAAACGGCCCAAACTTCTGGTCCAAGGTTGGACCCCCAAACGAACTCCGATTTTGATGATTTTTGGCTCGTTGGAAAGGTCTTTCGACGGTCTTCGATTTGGTACATTATTTGCGTCAATCGGATTCTCCATCACTGATTTACAGATATTCCAAAATTACCCTTTTTACACTATCGAGACTAATCTTCTCTCTTCACTTAAACTCTAGGAGAGTTTTTGAGTCATTATAAGGGTCATCTACCAACATTTGTTTAATTTCCAATCCTTCGAGCTCGAATTGAATGGTCCACAATTGTCGCCGAATCAAGGCCCAGGTTCTCGATCTTAAAACCACGGGTTAAAGGGGTAGAAATCTGGGGGATTTCACAGATTTAATCCCAGGAGCTGCTTCGGTATCTAAAGCCCTGTATAGATTGGCACCTACCGAATTGAAGGAACTACAGAACTAGTTGAATGAGCTCTTAGAAAGAGGTTTTATACAGCCTAGTGTATCACCTTGGGGAGCATCGGTTTTGTTTGTGAAGAAGAAGGACGGTAGCATGCGTCTATGCATTGATTACCGGGAGTTGAATAAGTTGACCATTAAGAATAGATATCCGCTACCCAGGATTGATGACCTCTTCGATCAGTTGAGAGGTGCAGCCGTGTTCTCGAAGATTGACTTGAGATCTGGATATCACCAGCAGAAGGAGAAGTCTAGTGATATTTTCTAGACAGCCTTTAGAACAAGATATGGTCACTATATTTGTTTAGAGTCATGCCCTTTGGTTTGACTAATGCTCCTGCAGTGTTCAGGGATCTTATGAACCGAGTTTTTCATGATGTGCTTGACAAGTTTTTGATAGTCTTCATTGATGACATCTTGATTTACTCGAAGAGTGAAGAAGAGCATGTGAGACATCTTAATTTCACCTTGCAAAGGTTGAGAGAAAAGAAGCTATATGCTAAATTTAGCAATTGTGATTTTTGGCTCTCAAGGGTAGTATTCCTCAGCCATGTGGTTTCAGTTGAAGGTATTCATGTTGATCCCGAGAAGGTGAAAGCAGTTGCCAATTGGGAAAGACCGAAGACCGTGATAGAAATAAGAAGTTTTCTGGGAATGGCGGGATACTACAAGAGATTTATTGAGAACTTTTCTAGGTTGGCTGCCCCTATGACTAAGCTAACTAGAAAAGAAGAGAAGTTCGTTTGGACTGACGCATGTGAAAAGAATTTTCAAGAGTTGAAGGATAGATTGATAAGTGCCTTGGTTTTGACTATACCTGATGATTCCGATGGTTTGACAGTCTACACTGATGCGTCAAAGATTGGTTTGGGTTGTGTCTTAATGCAACATGGCAAGGTTGTAGCTTATGCTTCTTGGCAATTGAAGGAACATGAGTGGAATTACCCCACTCATGATTAGAGCTTGCCGCAGTTGTCTTCGCTTTGAAGATTTCAAGACATTACTTGTACGGTGAGAAAATAGATATTTTCGTAGATCATAAAGGTTTGAAGTACTTCCTTACCCAAAAAGAGTTAAATATGAGACAAAGAAGATGGTTAGAATTGGTCTCTAACTATAACTGTGACATTCAATACCACCTTGGTAAAGCAAATGTGGTTGTTGATGCCCTTAGCAGGAAAAGTAAGAAGAAAGAGTTGAATTTGAATGCGTTGAGTCAACCGTTGCTGTCTTCAATTTCAGAACTTGGATTGGAAATTGTTCCTGAAGGTTCAGAAATGGTTCTTTCTGCCTTGACGGCAAGATCCACCCTTAGAGATAGAATTGTTGCTCTGCAAGCTTCTGATCAGGAATTGAAAGAGAAGATTTCTTCGAATCCTGACTCAAATCCTGATTTTGGTATGTCTATGGATGGCGCTTTACTATTTAAAAGAAGACTTTGCATGCCTGCTGTTGACGAAATCAAGAAAGAGATTTTGAAAGAAGCACACCAGTCTATTTTTACAAGACACCCCGGAAGTACTAAGATGTACAAGGATCTAAGAGAACATTTTTGGTCGATTGGTTTGAAGGCCATCTATCACATCCTGCCCAAATACACCCAGCCTATACCCCATCTGGGTTACCCGGGGGAGTGATCCACAGCCTCGAAGATCAAGTTTAGGAATGATCATATCCATTTAGCACAATAACATAATCAAAAGCAAAAACAAATAATTGTATTCATGTCATAATACAATAAGACATGTAAATAGGCATATTGTGAGTTGGAATACTCACCTCGTAATCCGAACTTATAGTCTTCAAATAAGAGATCAGAGAACAGATCCAAAATCACCTAAACAAGCTTGACAAAACATGTATAGATCATAAGAAACGATTCCAAAAGATTGGAGTTGAAACGGATCAAAAACAGAGTTGCTGTCATTGCGGGTTGATTGGTTGCGTTGATTGGTCCAGTCGACCCAATGAACAGTATGAGTCAAAAATCAGATTTTTGGTTCGAAACCTATTCTACACTATTCGGAATGCTACGAAACTTGGAGGGAATCTCTAAAACAGTAATCTAAGACTAAAAAGCATAGTTAGACATCAAACACTGATCAAAATCAATACTTACTAATTTAGAATCATACTTTCTAATTTGGTAAAAATCATAGTTTTCATTGAAAACATGCTATGAATGAAAGAAATGAACTAGAGATGATGAGATCTCATTCTAGTATATGAATATAGTAAATCAGAGGTATGAATAATCATAAGAATACATCTATAATGCTAGAAGAAATCAAAATAAGAATATGATCATAGATGCATGTAGAAAACATAAGAATCATGGTAAGAATTGATTATGATGATCATAGTATGAGAATGAATGGAGATTGTAGAAGATACAATTGCAGAGATGTAACATCTTCTTCATAATCTCAGATTAGAGAAGAGAAAGATCATGGAAAGAATGAATCAATAACATAGAAATAAGATTACTAACCTTTGATTGAAGAACAAGAGAGAGAAAGCTTGAGAATTGAGTGTAGACCTACTTCCACACCAATGGAGGCTTGGAGATGAGTTCCCTTTGTTCTCTAGGTATTTTGGAGGCTAGGCATACTAAAAACACGAAGTCTTATGGTATATATAGCAATATAACCCTATTTAGAAGATTCAGCCCGAATTCAGCATCCTTGGGTTGATTGGCTGGGTAGACTGGCCCAGTCGACCCAAGCAGTCGACCTAGACTTGCAACTTAGCCGGAAACAAGGATTTGAGGGCCTTTCACTACACGGAATCAAACGAAAATTTAAACACATAAACTACAACTTACCTAGCATGGAAAAATGACTTCGAATCATATCTAACCAAGCTCTAAGGTCATCAACCAATCTTCTCTTAATCAAGGCGTAGTCTCTTTTCTAAATCAACCAAGGTCTTCAAGTATGGGGCATCATTGTCTAACTCCATGGGTTCGGAGTTGAACACCATGTCTTCAACTGAGATGTCCCACAAGCCTTCTTCCTTCACTTCGGGCTTTTAGATCTACACTAAGGGAGAGGTCCGACTTGACTTCCTAGGAGCTTCTAAACATATCAACACCATACTCAAGGTCCAACTTCAAGGTCAAACATCAAACAAGTTCTTCTTCATCCAAAACAAATAGGATGTCTAATTTAGGTTTTGGGCTGGATTTCACATTCTCCCCCCCTTAAAATAATTTCGTCCTCGAAATTGGGAGAGTACTTGGCTTCCAAAGAAATAGAGATACATCGCTTTTATCCTGATTTTCTTCTCTCAAAATCTTCAGAAAACAAATAACAATAAGTCTTTTGTGATGAAAACAAAGGAGTAAATCTAACATGCTTTAAAATCAGAAACAATTCGAAGGGTTAACAAATCACGAAGATCACACTTGATTTCTCTTCGAAATCATCATGTGGAGAATTCACAAGGTTATAGAGTGTATGGAGATCCACTCTAGAACAACAGGGATAGAAGACCAAAGGGAATGGGAGGCACAAGAAGAAATTGTAGAGAGAATAGATCAACTTCGAGGTAAACGTCTACCAAACAAAACTAGGCAACTCATACGACAAAGAATAAATCGAACAATGCATATGGTATGTATGCATTTGATACACCAGCAAGGTTAGGATTAGGTGGGTTTTCACAATCTCCCCCCCTTAAAAAATTTTGTCCTCGAAATTGAAAGCATACTTGGGCTTCCAATAAGATGAGGAAACTTCTTTAAGGGTGTGATTCTTCCACCGAAACTTTACCAGGAGATGGAAGGTACAATGAAAAATAGATCTAATAGGTAAAGAACACTGGAATCTTGGCTGACTTCTTAAACAGCTAAGAGGAACTCAAAACAATACTCACAGGCACTTCAATCAAGACTAGGCAAACTCATATGGAAAGAATAAATCAAAACAATGCTTATGGCCTATATGCAATGCATCAATAAGGATTAAATCAAGCAACGCATATGATATGTATGTAATGCATAAGTAAAGAATAAATCAGGGCAATGCATGTGGTATTCATACAATGCACAAGCAAAGATAAATCGAAACAGTGCATATGGTATGTATGCAATGCAAAAATCATAGAATAGATCAATAACAAGAGTTGAAGTTAAGAGCAACGTACCTGTTACGACATCATGATTTGGTTCTAACGCGCTTTCAACAATGTTAGTCACTTTATTAGCAGAAGGGGCTTGAACTGGTTTCGTAGCCAAAGTAGTTCGATGACTTGGTTTATGAGGGCAGCGACGGGCGAAATGTCCTTTTTGACAGCAGTAAAAACAAACAAGCATTCCCTGGTCCTACAGTCGCACTGGCTCTAGAGATCTTTGATTCATTGGCCTTGGGTCTACAGCAATTTGATTGAGGTTTGCATTCCCAACACTTTGTCCTATAGTTCGGGGCTGAAAAGTCGAGATGGGATATGGTGTAGGCCTAGTGAACTTCTTGTCGGTCTTTTTAGCATAGCTAGAACTTCTACTGGGTAGGGACTTCTGGTGACCTAACTTCTCTCTTTCAGCATCCAGCACAAGAGCGAGATTAGGGTTTGCCTGGGCAGCAGCACGGGTATCATTATGCATGGCCAAAATCCCAGTCAAGATTCGGTTGAACTGTGTGCTCTGCTGTTGCAACATTTCCCCCCATAAGATTAATGACTTCTTGGTAGTTGACCACTGGAGGAGCACCGGATAGGTTATCGGTCGCTTGACCTTTCAGAGGGTTCTGGGCTTCAACACCGCCCGAGTACATTCCAGCTTTAGGAACAACTCTCTTTCCATTCCGACTTGAGGAAGCACCACAGTTCCTTCTTCTGGTCATTCTGACAAACCAATCAAAAGCCAAAAATCTACGAGAAAATGTCCAAATTCAAAATCACACTTCCAACATGTCAAACATACTTGATTTCAATTGTACAAGCCATTAAAATCCAAACAAGACATAAAAAAAAAAAAAAAAAAAAAAAAATAAATCAGATTTTCTCAAAAAATGTCCAAAATAGCGAAATCTGCCTTGCTTGAAAAACAACCTTAAAGGGACCACTTCTCTATTCCAAACTCATTTCTACCTTCACCAACTTTGAGTTTGGCTCTGGGGAAAAGGTTATCTAGGGTTTCCTAAGGTTCCAAGACTCTCAAGAGGCTTCAACAACAACTTACAACCTTCTTTGATCAACAACACAAGGTAGTCTCCATTCTTACTTCTTTTCTTGCAAATGCCATTTACCAACTTCTTGGTTTTCTTCAAAACTGAGAAATGCTTATTGTTCTTGGTTAAAAACATGTTTAGGGGTGTTTAGAAACATGTTCCAACCATTTCCCACACAATGCCAAGCTTCAACCAAAAGATTTCCCACACTTTGCACCAATTTCACTATTCACTTCAACAAATTCCAACATTGCAAACACTTGTCCCACGTTCAAACCAAATAGAATTTTGACCTCAAACCACTTCCTACATGACTGTTTCAATATGAGGAAGCTGCTCACACACTTCGTTTTGCCAAAATCCGACTTTCCAAAAATCACAAAACTTAGCCCAAAAGAGGATTTCTTCTTCTCAAGTTGCTGAATTTTCAAGTCCATACTGCAAAATTGATGCCTTTTCTTCAAACAAACCATCCCAACATGTTTATCCAAGTCTTATGCACATTCTAGTATGTTCGTATCCCAATTTTTCCGAAATCAAAAATTTCCCAAAAATTACGAAAATGCCCTTCTTCACCAAATATTGCATTACTTAACTTCCTTTACTCATGCAATGCAAAACTCAACATGAATCTTCAAATTCCCTTCAAACCAATACGAAGAAAACACCTAGGGGTTAGGAGAGGTAGAGGTGAAGATCACAATACTATTCCTACGCCATAAGCAAAGATAATACGTGAATAAGGAGGCAACAATCCAAACTCCAAATGAGGTTCAAGATTAGGATGAAGATGATGATGCGGAGGATCAGGAGATTCAGTAGGATGAAGAGGAAACTATTTCATCTCAATAGTTTTGAGGATGGGGGCACACATATAGAAGATCGATTGACATGACTGGAGGAAGAGTCTCGGGCTATAGAGATCAACTCAATTCTCAAGAACAATTGCTTAAACAGATAGTACTAGGATTGTCATCGATTCTATGGTTGGAGGCAGAGCGATCGGCTTCACTATCAGGGTACTAGCCCGCATTCTGAATGTTCCGTATGTACGGGATTCCTGCTGGTGGATTCTGGCTGACACAGACATCACAGAGGCTTCGTGACGCAGCTAGGTTAGAGGATGAGGGTGACATCGCTGAGGGTGCTGATGACACAGAGGATGATGGTGGTGATGATGATGATGATCATGATAATGGGGATGAGCACGGAGATGATAATGATGATGACCATTATGGGGTTCCAGCTCAGGGTGAGGATCAGAGAGGTGAGGATCGAGGTCAAGATGAGATTCCGAGACACAAGGAGATTCCTACACCGCAGTTCTTCGAGGTTGGAGGTCCATTACATACGACTTCTGAGGCTCTAGGTGTGGCTTCTCATCAATCATTGCTCCATTCCATACTTGAGAGGATAGAGGTTCGTCAGGTGGCTATAGAGGCTGGATAGAGGAGGATAGAGTCCTACATGTGCACCTTGGGTGAGTGATTTACATGATTGGAGGAGGAGTTCATAGCTAGGAGAGATCAGACAGATCGCCGGAGTCGATCACCTAGATAGTTGGTACTAGGAGTTTCCTTTTGTGCTTTCATAGATGTATTTTCTTTTTAGACTTGTAAAAATCTCTTATGTGATTAATGAAATTTAGTTGTTTCACTTATGTTATTGTACATTATGCATTTTCTTTTGTTGCATTAATAATTGTTAATGTTTAGTTATGACTTATAACTCATAACGACCACTCACGACCATTACTCCCAACAACTCCCGACTTAGACTCATACGACAACACACGATGACAATACAGTCAGACTCATAAAACAACATACGACGACAACACCTCACAATCACATCTCAACTTGAAATGAGAACTTACAATAGAAGACTCGACTCACAACTCAACACACATACACAATAACTTAAAACTGACAACTTAACTCTGACCATGACTACAACCCAAGTACAAGTCATAAACTTTAATTATTGTGCATTATTCAAGCTCGGTATATTATGCTTCGTTCGTTCAAGTTTCTAATCCAAGTTTTCTATTATTCACTTCTAAGAAAGTTTGAGTCACTTCTGGATCTATGACTCAAGGATGCTTTCATTATTGTGTTCTATGGTTATGATTGTCCAAAAACTTAGGGCTCTGATACCGTCTGTCACATCCCACCCAAATACACCCAGCTTATATCCTATCTGGGTTACCCGGGGGAGTGATCCACAGCCCCGAAGATCAAGTTTAGGAACAATCATATCCATTTAGCACAATAACATAATCAAAAGCAAAAACAAATCATTGTATTCATGTCATAATACAATAAGACATGTAAATAGGCATATTGTGAGTTGGAATACTCACCTCGTAATCCAAACTTATAGTCTTCAAATAAGAGATTAGAGAACAGATCCAAAATCACCTAAACAAGCTTGACAAAACATGTATAGATCATAAGAAACGATTCAAAAAGATTGGAGTTGAAACGGATCAAAAACAGAGTTGCTGTCACTGCGGGTTGATTGGCTGGGTTGATTGGTCCAGTCGACCCAATGAACAGTATGAGTCAAAAATCAGATTTTTGGTTCGAAACCTATTCTACACTATTCGGAATGCTACGAAACTTGGAGGGAATCTCTAAAACAGTAATCTAAGACTAAAAAGCATAGTTAGACATCAAACACTGATCAAAATCAATACTTACTAATTTAGAATCATACTTTCTAATTTGGTAAAAATCATAGTTTTCATTGAAAACATGCTATGAATGAAAGAAATGAACTAGAGATGATGAGATCTCATTCTAGTATATGAATATAGTAAATCAGAGGTATGAATAATCATAAGAATACATCTATAATGCTAGAAGAAATCAAAATAAGAATATGATCATAGATGCATGTAGAAAACATAAGAATCATGGTAAGAATTGATTAGATGATCATAGTATGAGAATGAATGGAGATTGTAGAAGATACAATTGCAGAGATGCAACATCTTCTTCATAATCTCAGATTAGAGAAGAAAAAGATCATGGAAAGAATGAATCAATAACATAGAAGTAAGATTACTAACCTTTGATTGAAGAACAAGAGAGAGAAAGCTTGAGAATTGAGTGTAGACCTTCTTCCACACCAATGGAGGCTTGGAGATGAGTTCCCTTCGTTCTCTAGGTGTTTTGGAGGCTAGGGATACTAAAAACACGAAGTCTTATGGTATATATAGCAATATAACCCTATTTAGAAGATTCAGCCCGAATTTAGCATCCTTGGGTTGATTGGCTAGGTAGACTGGCCTAGGCGACCCAGGCAGTCAACCTAGACTGTCAACTTAGCCGGAAACAAGGATTTGAGGGCCTTTCACTACTCGGAATCAAACGAAAATTTAAACACATAAACTACAACTTACCTAGCATGGAAAAATGACTTCGAATCATATCTAACCAAGCTCTAAGGTCATCAACCAATCTTCTCTTAATCAAGGCGTAGTCTTTTCTTTAAATCAACCAAGGTCTTCAAGTATGGGGCATCATTGTCTAACTCCATGGGTTCGGAGTCGAACACCATGTCTTCAACTGAGATGGCCCACAAGCCTTCTTCCTTCACTTCGAGCCTTTAGATCTACACTAAGGGAGAGGTCCGACTTGACTTCCGAGGAGCTTTTAAACATATCAACACCATACTCAAGGTCCAACTTCAAGGTCAAACATCAAACAAGTTCTTCTTCCTCGAAAACAAATAGGGTGTCTAATTTAGGTTTTGGGCTGGATTTCACATTCGATGTGGAAGACTTCGTGGAAAAGTGTGATACTTGTCAGCGGGGGAAGGCCTTTTGTCAACCTCCATCTGGACTTCTACAGCCCCTTCCTATTCCTAGTTGGAAGTAGGAACACATTACTATTGACTTCGTGACTAGCTTGCCTAGGACAAGTAAAGGTAACGATACGGTATGGGTAATTGTTGATAGGTTGACCAAATCAGCCCATTCTATTCCTATGAAGATCACTCATACTATAGATAAGCTAGCTAGACTTTATGTGGACAACGTGGTTCGTTTACACGGAGTGCCCATTAGTATTGCTTTTGATAGAGATCCCAGGTTCACCTCAAGGTTTTGGAATAGTCTGCAAAAAGCCTTGGGAACCCAATTAAATTTGAGTACTGCTCATCATCCATAGTTTGATGGACAATCTGAGCCAACAATTCAGATCTTGGAAGATATGGTTAGGTCTTGTGTTGTGGATATGGGTGGTAATTGGGATTAACACTTAGCTTTGGTTGAGTTTGCTTAAAACAATAGTTATCAAGCGACAATAGGCATGGCTCCATTCAAAGCTTTGTATGGTAACACTTGTAGGACACCCTTGTATTGGATTGAGACCGGTGAAAGGAAAGTTTTAGGTGCAGAGATGATTGAAGCTACAAGTGCAATGGTGGATATGATAAGAGAAAGGATTAAATCTGCCCAATCAAGACAAAAATCTTATGCAGATAAGAGAATGACCGACTTGGAATTTCAAGTTGCAGAGAAAGTTTTCCTAAAGATATCACCTATGAAAGGTGTGATGAGATTCAATGTTAAAGGAAAGCTTAGCCCTCGCTTCATCGGACCTTATGAGATTCTTGAGAAGGTTGGACTTGTTGCATACTGTTGGCCTTACCTCCATCCCGTGCTGAAGTTCATAATGTGTTTCATGTTTCGATGCTTCAAAAGTACAAAGAGAATTCAAAACACATACTACAACAAGCACCTAAAGGACTTAGCACTGATCTTTCTTACAATGAAGAGCCAGCCGAAATCCTAGATAAAAAGGACAAACAGTTGCGGAATCGTACATTTCCTTTGGTAAAGATTTGGTGGAAGAATCACACCCCTGAAGAAGCTTCTTGGGAGAAGGAAGAAGACATGAAGGAGAAGTTTCCTCATCTTTTTGGAAGCCAGGGTATGCTTTCAATTTCGAGGATGAAATTTCTTTTAAGGGGGGAGAATGTGAAATCCATCCCTAACCTTGCTTCGGAAACCCTATTGCTTGTAGGTCCGAAGACTCGAAGTGAAGGAAGAAGTCAACTATGGGCCATCTCAGTGGAAGACATGGTGTTTGACCCAAAACTCATGGAAGTTGATGATGGTGTTCCATACTTGGAAGCTTTGGCAGATTTGGAAATGAAACTGCACCTTGATGAAGCTGAGCTTAGTTGATGGACCTAAAGCCTAGTTAGACATGATTTGAAGGCATTCCTTTATACTAGATAAGTCATATGTTGAGTTGGGAGAAGCCTATTGGATTTGGAAGAGGTTTGGACCTTGAAGTCCCTATTTTGGCCTTGCTGTCATGATTAGTCAACTAGGTGGTCGACCAATAGGGACAAAATCTGTGAAGATCCTCTGTTTAGGTATTTTGGTGCTCTATATATTAGAAGTACGTGTTTTTTAGCCTCTTTTGTTTCTAAAACCTCTAGAGAACGTGGAGAACCCCTCTCAAAGCCTCTCTTGGTGTTGTGGAAGATCTACTTGCAAGTTTTCAAGTTTTCATCTCTTGTTCCTCAATCAAGGTTAGTAATCTCTCATACTTACAATTGAATTTACTCTTGCCATGATCTAATTCCTATACTGTGATTATGAAGAAGGTATTGTTGTACATCCACCCAGCCGGTACCCTACCTAGCATACCCGAGTGTGTGATCCATAGCCCTGAAGAACAAGTATTGAGGAAATCATCCACCCACATGCACAATAACATAATCATGAACAGGATATAATCAACGTGTAATAACATAAACAAGAGATCAAGATAAGAAGAGAGAATGACAAAATAATCAGTGTGTGGAAATAATGATACCAATATATATATAGTGAGGCGGAATCTAACTCCACGGTTACAGCGGAAATATTGCTCAAAAGTCAAGAAGAAGATTACAATCGATTCCAAAAGAAAGGAAAGAGAGAAGAAATCAAACTAAGCTAGAGTTTATTCTACTTTATAAAGAACATCTTCATAAACATAAACTTCAGAAATTAAGCACGGCCGCTTCCATCCACTGTAGGGCTAATCATGGTACGTTGCATGATCACACGAGGGATCATCACCGAGATCTTCATAACTGCCAACACCTTGCGTGAAGTATGCTTCTTCAAACTTGCGCTTCCTTGTACTGGCCGTCATAGTAATCAACACCTGTAGAATAATCTAATAAAAGATATTTGCACAAAAGGAGTGAGTTCAAAAGAACTCAGTGAGGCAAGTTATTCCATAACAACATTTTTAACATGATAGCAAAACATAGCATAATGCAATATGATATGAAACAGACAATGCATGTATGAATCTAACTCTATGTATGCTGGTCTCTATAGGCAGACATGCTTTAAGTCATAGCACCATACTTCTTTGGGTAAGTCAAGTCACTCTCCCTCAACCATCTAGGTATCTCGGGCTTTGCCGGTGGTAGTTGGGTCTTGCATCCCTCGAGACATTCCATGGTTGGGGTTTAGGTCACCCTCTCTCACATCACCATTGGTCTAAGTACTAGCGCATGTCAAGGTAAAGCCTAGCCAAATGCAAATCTTCTGCTTAGTTATATCAACTCAGGTCCAGATACGTCCATTCCTTGCCCCGAGCGATCCTTTCCGGTATCCTTTTCACTAGAGTCAGTATAGTCCCAGACTACGGACTCATCAACCCTATTGGTCATCCACAAATAATAGACGGGAAGCTCTCATGTCATCTCACGGGTTGGCTACCGGTCTTGAGCGCCCATGAGCCCAAGTCTACTATTTGCAACCCTACCAATAAATGGCCCCCACAATCTGATTCATGTCCTCTCATGGGTTGGTTACCAGTCTTGAGAGCCCATAAATCCTCATTGTTGCAATGGGTTATTCGGTTTCAATACCCTTCTGAATCGGGTCTGATATAATAGGGTATTCTTAGCCAAATACCGCTAAACAAGCCCTAGGTATGACAACCAATAATCCGGGAAAGTGTCAAAGGGCACCATCAGAAATATTCCATATTATTCCCACTGATGTCCAAGGACAGAAATGTCAGTAGGACATTCCCTAATCCCAAATCATACCTAATCAATCACATTCCCAATTCAGTCATAACATACACAACCGATATCTTATCATATAGATAGATACATATAAGGGATAATTACTGTTGCCCCCTTGCACTCTGATTTTATTACTACTTTATCCCTTTACTTTTTAAAATTGCTAATCCAACCTTTAACTTTGTTTAAAATTACTAATGCCCCATTCCGTTAAACTCAGTTAGTTCACTGATGATGTGGCATCTATGCATTTTTTAAAAAACCCAAAAATAACCCTGCAATTATCTCTTTACTTATTTACTCTTTTGCAAGTTATAATACTATCCTTAATTAACTATGGAGAAAAATTAACTTTAAATTAATTTTTCTTTTCTAAAAAGAAACTACTGAATAAAGAAAAGACTTGATTTTTCTTCTCCAAATAGAATTCGCCGAATAAAGGAAACATGTGATTAAATAAAACTTAAAATAGAAACTAAAATATTAGGAAATATCAAATGTAATTCAAAGTTGAAAATTGAAAATCTCCTAATATATGCTAACCATTGTACAAAGTGTGTGGTTCCACCAAAGCCAAAATTTATTGTAAAATATAAGATTTTAAGGATATATATAATTGATATTCAATATAGTTTCTAAAAATGAGGGTAATGTCATATTTTTAATTTCTTAATTTTAATGAAGGGAAAAATAGACATTACATATTTGATGTTAATAACCACTTAACACCATTAGAAGTGAGGGGGGCAACAGTAATTTCATAAAGAAAGAGGTTTGATTAGTAATAAAACCAAAGTACAAGGGGGCAATAGTAATTATCCCTACATATAAACATGATCATTTGCATATGTAAATGACAAGGATAAGTAATCATACATGAATCAAATAATAAAGAGATACATGAGTAAGGTACTACTATACTTGAAGTACTTATGACAGTAGCATCATACTATGAAAGTATAAGAACGGCAGTGAATCTATGAAATTCCTAAAATAGAAACTAAGATTCACGCAATCTATGTTAATATGAAAACAATTGTCCTTACCTTAAATAGCTTCGAAGAATATCCAAAGATCAAAGAGAATGGTTCCAAACTTAGCAAATAAACCCTAAACAAGCATAGATACAACATTAGGAAAGAGGCCTAGAAGATCGGAGATCAAACGAATTAAATCGGACGAAGAACACAACTACTGTCAGCCTTGGTCGATTGGGTGGTAGCTTGGCCTAGTCGACCAACCAATCGACCACCTGAACGGTACGCATACAAAATCTGATTTTTGATCCGAAACTCATTCTACAAGATCCGAAACACTACAAAACTTGGAGGAAATCTCTTAAACAGTAATCTAACACTAAAATAACATAGATTAGACACTAACAATGATCAGAAACAATACTTACTAATTTGGAAACATGACTTTCTAATTCGGTAAAATTCATAGTTTTCGATGAAAACACGCTATGAACTCAAAAGAAAAACTAGAGATGATAAGATCTCATTCTAGTAGAACATAATCAGTAGATCTGATGAAACTAACATGCAAAACAAATCTAACATGCTAGAGAAATCAAAATTGAAATAATGATCATGTCTTCATGAAGAAATCACAAGGATCATGGTCATGATCAATATGAAGATCATAGTACCATAAGAATGAATGGAGATTGTAGAAGAGATGGTTGCAAGGATGGAGCATCTTCTTCATAATCTCAATACAGAGAATAAATCATAGTAAGAGTAGATCAATACCATACAAGAGAGATTACTAACCTTCGATTGAAGAACAAGAGATGAAGAACTTGAGATCTTGCAAGAATTCTTCACAAACACCAAGGAGAGGCTTTGAGAGAGGCTTCCCACATTCTCTGAGGGTTTTAGAAACAAAGGAGGCTAAGAAACAGATACTTCTATTATCTAGAGCACCAACAGACCTAACAGAGGATCTTTGGCAGATTCTGTCCCTGTTGGTCGATTGGCCCAATCGACCACCCAGTCGACCAAGCAAGACAACAAGGCCAGAACAGGGTAATGAAGGTCTAAATCAAATCCAAATCCAAATCCAATGAGCTTCTCCCAACACAACATATGACTTACATAGTATAGAGGAATGCCTTCAAATCATGTCCAACTACACTTTAAGTCCATCAACTAGTCTCATCTTCATCAAGGTGTAGTTTCATTTCCAAATCTGAACAAGCTTCCAAGTATGGAACAACATCATCAACTTCCATGGGTTTTGGGTCAAATACCATGTCTTGCACTGAGATGGCCCATAGTTGGCTTCTTACTTTACTTTGGGTCTCCGGACCTACAAACAACAGGGTTTTTGGGTCAAGGTTAGGGCTGGGTTTCACAATTGTATCCTTGCAAACACCTCTTCTACAGTCTCCAAGGTTGGGAATGAATCTCCATTCATTCCAATGATCTTCATACTTGATTTTAACCTTGATTCTTATGATTTCTTCGTGAAGCCATGATCATTCCTTTGATTTGATTTCTCTTGCATGTTAGATCTGTTTTCATGTTAGATTCATGAATGATCTACTATTGATATTCATCTAGAATGAATCCTTGTTTTCTCCTTTGAATCTGTGGTTGTTTTTCATTGAAAACCATGTTTTGATCAAATTAGAAAGTCATGTTCTCAACTTAGAAAGTCATGATTTTGATAATTGTTTGGTGTCTAATCTATGCTAGTTAATCTTAGATTACTGTTCCTAATGTTCCTTTGAATTTTCGGAGTGTTTTGAATCCTGGAAGATGAGTTTCGGATCAAAATTCTGAATTCTGCTGCGTACTGTTCATCTGGTTGATTGCTTGGTTGATTGGACCAAGCTACCACTCCGTCGACCTAGGTTGACAGCGTTGGTTTTCTTCGTCCGATTTGGTCCGATTGACTTCTAATCTTCTAGGTCTTTTTCCTAATGATGTATTTATGCTTGTTTAGGGTTTATTTGCTAACTTTGGAACCATTCCCTTTGATCTCCAGATTTTCATAGAAGCTAATTACGGTAAGGATGGTTGTTTCCATAATAACCTAGATTGCATGATCTTAGTTTCTAATTTGGGAATTTCATGAAAACACTACTGTTCTTATAGTTATTTTTACCATGATGCTACTGCTGTAAGTACCTTAAGTACAATAGGATCTTAATCATGTATTTCTCATATTGCTTTGATCATGTATGGATACTTATTCATGCAATGTTACTTATTCATCTGATCATGTTCTATGTATCTTTCTATATGATGGAATATCAGTTGCATATGTTATGACTGAATTGGGATTGTGATTGGTTAGGTATGATTTGGGATTGGGGAATGTCATTTTGATGTTTCTGTCCTTGGACATCAGTGGGAATGGTATGGGACATTTCTTATGGTGCCCTTTGACGCTTTCCCGGATTATTGGTTGTCATACCTAGGGCTTGTCTAGTGGGGTTTGGCTAGGATGTCCCTGTTATATCAAACCCGGTTTGGAAAGGTATTGAGACCGAGTAACCCATGGCAGCAATGTGGGTTTGTGGGCGCTCAAGACTAGTAACCAACCCGTGAGAGAACATGGATCATATACTGTCACACCCCACCTGCCGGTCTCGGTTACCCGCCCTACAACCCATGGGAGCGATCCGTCACAAGATCCACGGTTTTAGTCTATCAACAATAATTGTGACACCCAGCCCAAATCCAGCCCGAAAACTCGATTTGTTTTGGGTGAAGTAGGGTTTGTTTAATGTTGACTTTGAAGTTTGACCGTGATTTCAGTTTTACTATCTTTGAAAATCTTAGGAAGCCATGTCAGACCTTTTCCTTAGAATTGATCCAATGTCCCAAAATGAAGGAAGAAGTTTTTGTGGGCCATCTCAGTAGAAGATATGGTGTTTGACCCAAAACCCATGGATATTGATGATGGTGTTTCTTTATGGAAACCTTATTTGATTTGAAGTTGAACTACTCGTTTGTGAAGAAGAACTTGGTTGATGGACCTAAAGCTTAGTTGGACCTGGTTTGAAGACTTCCCTCCATACTAGGTAAGTAGTATGATGTGTTGAAAGAAGCCCATCCAAAAATATTGAAGTTTGGCCCATTAAATCCTTTGTTTTGAATAAGCTGTCCAGGCAGGGGCATTTTGGTAATTTTTTATTTTGAAGGTTTTTAAAAAGCTTTATTTCTTTGAAATTCGTTTTAAGCTATCCCATTATGTTTCTAAACCTCTTGATAGCATGGGAAGGACCTTAGAACTTCCTCTTTGGCGACCAATCAACCAACAGGGTCAGTTTGGTGAAATCCTAGTAATTCTTGAACTCTTTGTGCTATTTAAAAGGGGAAACTCCATGTTTTTCACTCTCAATCTGTTCTAAGCTTTGGGAGAACGTGGGAGAAGCCCTAGAACCTCTCCTTTGAAGCCAAGGAAGATCCTCAAGCATTTGTTCTGATTTCTTCATCGGTTTCTCTTCTATGAGGTTGGTGTTCAATTCGTTTCTTCTTTAATTCATTCTTTCTTCTCTACTTCTGATTTTCTGATCATGAGAAGGGTATTACACTGCTATAATGACCTCTTCTCTAATTCTTTTAGCCCTAGAGTGAATCCCCCAATTCACTCTATGTTCTTGAAGCCATATGGCGATGATTCTTGAATTTGATTCCTCCAACAATCTTGATGACACTTTCCCTGAATTTTCTACCTATCTTTATGATTGTGGGGAAGGTCTCATACTATTACCATGACCTTCCCTTGTGTCCTCATGATTTAGGAGTTGATCCCTGATATTCCTTGGACCGTTGGAAACCAAAAGGGTGAGATTTTGAGGGGAAATTCTTGGGTAACTCTCATGAGAGGGTAACCAATTGGGAACCCTTTTTATTTCTGTTAATTCATTGGACCCTCCCCAAAACCTTTCTTGATTGTAAATTCTTTTCCCTAAGGGTGAATCTTTATTCTCCTTAGTCTTTCCGTGAGATACACGGATTCTTGTTAGTAAATCCCTAATTATATGATTTGAATTTTTTTCCTTTCACTTTAATTGAGAACCTCATTTTCTCTCATTGGTAGACCATTTCCAATGACATTCTTTATTTTGAAATACTAATGAGATATTCCTTTATCTATCTTGGGTTGTTTTTGTGAGAATTAATTATGGGTAACTCTCATGAGAGGTAACCAACTCTTATGAGAGGTAACCATATCTGAAACCCTAATGTTCTTTTATCTGTTGGAAACTCCCCAACGCCTTTTTAGATTGTGCATTCTTTGTTTATCTTTCCCTAGGGTGAATCTTGATTCCCCCTAGCCTTTCCATGAGAGCCATTGGTTATGTATGATAAAATCCTAACTCCTTTGTTATAGACCTATTGAGATTCATTTTCGGACTAAGATCTCCCCCATGTCTTCATTTGGGTTAGGTTGTACTTGGTCTTCAACCCCATGAGCAAAGCACCCTTGTATAGCAATATACATGGGGGCAGTTGCTAGTGGCGATCGATTGAACCAAGCGACCGCCTGGAGTGACCGCCCGGTTCTGTTTTCAGGGGTTTTGCCCTATTTTGCCCCCTGTTCGTTATAAATAGCATCCCTCGCCCTATTAACGCATTATTATGTTCAGGATTGCTATTTTGGGCGATTAGGCGGCTGTGGAAACGTGTGGGATTCAGGTCTGAAGTGTTGTTAATGTTATGGAACCTTTTCTCTTCTATTTTTGGTGATTCTGGTTAAGGTAATGAATCTCCATCTGCAATTCTCTTCTTTTTAACCTCTAATTGATATGAACCCATCCCCTTTTTGTTAGTGGTTACCCAATCGATTTGTTGTACTCTCTTTCCAATGTTCTTGATGAGATGCTGTCCAGAAATGAATCCCTGCATTTGTCAATGAATAGATCCAGTCAAGGGGAGAGTTTCTAGGTAATCCTTTTTTGATGATTGTTAGTTTTCCCTTCACCTATTGTCTATGGGAGTGTTAGATTCGAGACTTAGGCCATGATCACTCGAAATCCGGATTGAAAATGGATGATCAAAAGCCTGAGTTCGGATCTAAAACTCTTTGTTTTTGGGGCGGTCACTAGTGGCGGTCGCTCAACCTAAGCGACCGGCTCAAGCGACCGGCCGGTTTTCAGTGTCTGTGTAAGTTTGATTTTGGATTTGTTTTGACTCTTGACTCTTTTATATTCTTGTAACCCTATGCCTAGGTGTTCTCTATTTGAAGTAAAAGTCTTATAATAGTTTCTGGAATTCAAGTTAGAGGCATTTTACATAATTACAGGTAAGGACATGTATTCTTATTTATATGCAATTACATATACATGATGATTATGTTGTTCTATTTACTATTCTTTGATCATGTAACTTGCTGTAATTGTATAAAGCATGTGAATCTTATTGTACACTTGCTGTTTGTGGTATTCCTTGATTTACTTCATCTTTCATGATATTACACAACTGTTCATGGTATGATAAAGAGTGATGTAGTGTAGTTGTGATGGAAGGGGTATTCCTTTGGGATATCTTAGCTTGGGATATCAGAAGGCTGTGGAATGGGACACATGCCTGCTGATGTCTCAAGCACTATCATGATTACTGGATGACATACTTAGGAGTGTCTAGAATTGCATGGCTAGGTACCCCACATGCTATTACCCTTTCGGCAGGGGAATTGAAGCCGGGTGACCCGTGACAATGGTGACGTGATTATGTTTCATCCAACAGCGGTAACCAGTCCGTGCGGAGACACAGTGGTCCACTATTGGTCATGTAATGGTAGGGTTGCATATGTTAGGGTTGGGCTCATGGACGTCCAAGGAACGGACCGGGTGTCGTGAGGAGTCATGAGAGCATCCGCCCAAATAATATGTGGATGACCATAGGGTTAAGGAGTGGAGTCCAATAGCGGTAGCCAGTCCGTGAGGGTTCTCACTCCTAGGTTGCGAAGGATACTAAACCGAGTTGGTTGGTGCCATAGGGGAAGTATCTGGACTCCATATAGTATGTTACCACTATGACTTGCATTGGATTAGAAACCCCGACATGCGCCAATACTCATTGCCAATGGTCGTGGTGAGAGAGTGTTGACTTAACCCCCAGCCATGGTTTGAGAGCCAGGTGTGGACTTACCCCCTTTGCCCAGGATCCCTACAGAGGTAACCAGTCCTTGCCGGATCAGAGTGATGAGACTTACCCAGAGGAGGGCTGGTGTATATCTTAAAGCATGTCAGCTGTTAGAGACTTGCATAGTTAGATCTTAGTAGCATTCATATTTCTGCATACCATCCATATCATTTCATCTGTGCATTCGTGGATTTTATTGACATATATATGAGAATTGTTTGTTCCTTACTAAGTTCGTTGGAACTCATTCCTTTCATTGTATATATTATATGAGTTGTACAGATGGTTGCACAACGTTGGAAGTTGGAGATGATTCATATGAAAGAACCTTCTCGTATGAAGCTGATGTGACACAGACAGTGATACATGAACTTGCAGAGCATGAAGCCTCCTGAAGATGCTTGATGAGCGCTTTTAGCACCCATTGATGAGCGACAGAGGCAGATTGCCAGGATTTTGATGATTGTATGGAGAAAGATTGGAGGACATCTTTACTTGTTAATTTAGAAAACTCGTTTTTAGATTATAAAAGAAAACCTGAGAGAAGATTATTTAGTTTATTTATTTTGCTTCTGCTGAACTCGATATTACATTTGATTCTTGATTATTTCCTTTGATCCTTTCTTGGATATTTATTGGAGTATTTGGACTCCTGTAACCTTTTATTAATTATTGCACTATTCTCGCTCTTGATTATCTGTATTTGTATTTATTATTGTTGATAGACTAAAACCGTGGATCCTGTGACGGTTCGCACCCACGGGTTATCAGGTGGGTAACCGGGCCCGGCGGGCGGGGTGTGACAATAATAAATACAAATAAAGACAATTAAGAGCAATAATAGTTCAATTAATGAATTAAAGGATTACAGGAGTCCAAATACTCCAATAAAATGATCAATGAAAGAATAATAAATCAAAAGAATATGAGTTCAGCAGAAGCAATTCAAAAGGGTTAAATAAGTTTCTTTCCGGTTTCTTTTTCCAAAGCTCTAAACTTAGACTCAAGTTTAACAAGGTGAGGGGTCCTCCAATTCTCCTCCATTCGCTGAGCAAATTGTCTGGCAATCTGTCTCCTACGCCCATCAATGGGTGCGATAAGCGCACTCCATGCACTCGCAGGAGCTCCCGCACGAGCTATCTCCATTTCCCATTGTCGATGCCACATCTTCTTCATAAGGGAAGGTTCCTTCATAGGAAACCAATCCATCTTCCAACACATTTCCTCCATCTGCGCAGACTAATAAAACATATATAAATAAAGGAATGAGTTCTAGAGAACTCAGTAAGAACAATAACAATTCCCATCCATATGTCCAAACAAATCAGCAATGCATAAATGATATGTATGGATGCAAAATATAAATACCGCTAAGATCTAACTATGCAAGTCTCTAATAGTTGACATGTTTTAAGATATATACCAACCCTCCTCTGGGTAAGTCTAGTCACTCTGATCTGGCAAGGACTGGTTACCTCTGTAGGGATCCTGGGTAAAATGGAAAGTCCACTCCTGGCTCTCAAACCATGGCTGGGGTTAAGTCAACACTCTCTCACCACGACCATTGGCAATGAGTACTGGCGCATGTCGGGGTTTCTAATCCAATGCAAGGTCATACAGGTAACATACTACATGAAGTCTAGATACATCCCCTATGGCACCAATCTACTTTTATCATAGCAAGTGGTGAAGCATAAGTGAACAAGGAATCACTTACCTCAACTAGATTGACTATGAATAACAGTAGAACCTTCTGGGACTCTAACAGCACTTCAGATCTGCTTTGGGCAATTCTTCACAGCCATCTAATCTCCAAAAACGGTAACCACGAATAAAATATTCGTAAAATAGGCGAGGGTTACTATTTATAGAAGTCAGGGGGCAAAATAGAGTAAAATCCCGCAACCAGAACCAGGCGGTTGCTCAAGGCGATCGCTTGGTTCAATCGACTGCCACTATCAACCGCCCCCATGTATTTTACTATACAAGGGTGCTTTGCTAGGGGGTTGATGTCCAAGTACAACCTAGCCCTAAAGAAGAGATGGGGGAGATATTACCTTCATTCCGGACATCTCCAGACATCACTTGCCTTCCAAAAGTTCAACTACCAAGCAAGGCAGGCTCTTCATTCAGAGAATCCAGATCCATGGGTTCAGGGTATGGATCATGGAATTCTATCCGGACACTCCGCAAATTTACCCGACTAGACCTTCGGGTTCTCGGACCTGTAATACGGATCCCGGGTTAGAAATACGGGGGTTGTTACATCCCTCCCTCCTTAAAAGAAATTTCGTCCCCAAAATTACAACGTACCTGAAGGTCAAAAAAGGTGAGGATACTTGGACCGCATCTCATCTTCTTTTTCCCAAGATGCTTCCTCAAAAGAATGATTCTTCCATCTGATCATCACCAAAGGTATAGTCCGGTTTCTCAACTGCTTATCCTTTCGATCCAAAATCTCAGCTGGTTCTTCATCATACGTCAAATCCGCACTCAAACCTTCTGGTTTATGCTGGAGCAACTGTTCTGCACTTGCCAAGCATTGCCTTAGCATAGACACATGGAAAACATTATGCACACCAGCAAGAGACGGAGGCAGAGCCAACCTATAAGCTACTGGTCCAACCTTTTCAATAATGTCAAAGGGACCAATATACCTAGGGCTGAGCTTTCATTTGATATTGAAACGCATGACTCCTTTAATCGGTGAAACTTTCAAAAATGCACGCTCACCAACTTGAAACTGAAGGTTTGATCTTCTTTTATCTGCATAAGACTTCTGACGAGACTGGGTAGTTTTGATCCTTTCTCTAATTATATCCACCATGGTACCGGTGGTTTCAATTAGATCAGGGCCTAGAACACACCTTTCCCCAACTTCATCCCAATACAGAGGAGTTCTACGAGTCTTTCCATACAGAGCTTTAAACGGGGCCATTCCAATAGTAGACTGATAACTGTTATTATAAGCAAACTCCACCAAAGCTAGGTGGTCATCCCAGTTACCACTCATATCTATGACGCACGCTCTAAGCATATCTTCCAAAATTTGTATGGTCCTTTCCGATTGTTCATCGGTTTGAGGGTGATGAGCAGTACTCAAATTCAGCTGAGTACCCAGAACTTTTTGCAGACTATTCTAGAAATGAGAAGTAAACCTCGGGTCTCTATCTGACACAATGCTAACAGGAACACCATGTAGTCTCACCACATTATCAACATAAAGTCGGGCCAACTTATCCATAGTATAGGTGATCTTCATCAGAATGAAGTGTGCCGATTTGGTTAATCGATCCACTACCACCCACACTGAGTCATTCCCTTTGCTAGTTCGGGGTAGACTTGTGACAAAGTCCATAGCAATGTCTTCCCACTTCCAACTAAGTACTGGAAGAGGTTGCAGAAGGCCAGACGAAGGCTGCTGGACAACTTTCACACGTTGACAAGTTCCACACTTAGCAATGAAGTCTTCTACATCATTCTTCATGCTGGACCACCAAAAATACCCTTTCATATCATGGTACATCTTCACACTTCCGGGATGAATAAATGATGGACTGATGAGCATCAGTCAAGATTTCTTTTCTGAGGTCTTCTACGGCAGCAACACAAACTCTTTCTCTAAAAACAAGAGCACCATCAAAGGCTAGGGAGAAATCTTCCACGTCCTTAGTCTTTGAAGTGATCAGGTCAATCTTCTTCTTCAGTTCTGGATCAGTCTACAGCAGAGCAACAATTCAGTCCCTCAAACTTGGTCGTACTGAAACAGCTGCCAAAATAGCAATGGAATCTTCCGACAAAATCTCAAGTCCAAATCTAACAATGGAGAACAATAAGGGCTTACTGAGAGATGTCAGATCCACACTTTCTCAATTACTCTTTCTACTCAAAGCATTAGCAGCCACATTAGCTTTTCTGGGATGATACTGAATATCACAATCATAGTCCTTCACCAGTTCTAGCCATCTTCTCTGTCTCATATTCAACTCCTTTTGAGTAAAGAAATACTTGAGACTCTTGTGGTCAGTGAAAATCAATATCTTTTCACCATAAAGATAGTGACCCCAGATCTTCAGAGCAAAAACCACAGCTGCCAATTCCAAATCATGAGTAGGATAGTTATGCTCGTAGTTCTTCAACTGCCTAGAAGCATAAGCTACAACCTTCCCATGCTGCATCAAAACACAACTCAAACCAACTTTAGAGGCATCGGTATACACTGTCAAACCTCCAAAGTCATTTGGTATTGTCAACACCGGAGCATTAGTCAACCTTTTCTTGAGGTCTTGGAAACTCTTTTCACAGGCTTCATTCCACTCAAACTTGATTCCTTTTTTGGTAAGCTTTGTCATAGGAGCTGAGTGTCTAGAGAAATTCTCAATGAAGCACCTATAATATCCCACCGTACCAAGAAAACTTCGAAACTCAGTGACTGACTTAGGTCGGTCCCAATCGGCAATAGCTTGAACCTTTGCAGGGTCAACCTTAATACCATCAGCATAAACAATGTGACCTAATAACATAACTTTAGGTAACCAAAAGTCACATTTACTGAACTTGGCAAACAACTTCTTCTCTCTCAAACGTTGCAGAGCAAAACTCAAGTGCACAACATGCTCTTCTTCGCTCTTCGAATAAATCAGAATGTCGTCAATAAATATAATGATAAACTTGTCCAAAACATCCTGAAATACTTGGTTCATCAAATCCATGAATGCTGCTGGTGCATTAGTAAGACCAAAAGGCATGACTCGGAATTCGTAATGCCCATATCTAGTCCTAAATGCAGTCCTGCAGACATCACTGGACTTCACTCTTAACTGATGATACCTAGATCTCAGATCGATCTTCGAGAACACAGAGGCACCTTTCAACTGATCAAACAAGTCATCGATCCTAGGAAGAGGATATTTATTTTTAATCGTCAACTTGTTCAATTCCCGATAGTCTATGCACATCCGCATACTACCGTCCTTCTTCTTCACGAACAACATCGGGGCTCCCCAAGGAGAAACACTGGGTTGGATAAACCCTTTTCTTGTCAAATCGTCTGAAGTTCCTTCAACTCAGTCAGAGCCATCCAATATGGAGCTTTCGAAACAGGGGCTGCTCTAGGAATTAGATCAATTGAAAACTCTAACTCCCTCTCTGGAGGCAAACCAGACAAATCATCAGGGAAAACATCAGGAAAGTCCCTGACAACTTCAATATCAGACAACTGTTTCACACCTTCCGAGACATCCACAGAAGAGGAAAGAAGTTCAACATCTTTGGTCCACTGCCTGACTTTCACAGTCGCAGCCACGATCTTCTTGCTCAACTTCCCTTGGTTACCTTGATACTCAACCAGACTATCATCCTTAGGATGAAACAATATCTTCCTTTCAAAACAAAGGATAACTGTGCCATACTTAGATAACCAATCCATTCCAAGTATCACATCGAAATCAGACATATCCAACTTGATCAAATGGGCTTCTAGAATTCTACCAGCAATATCAACTGAACATGACTCAACCACTTCATCTAATCTAACAACAGATTTGGTAGGAGTACTAATAACTAATCCACTTTCCAACTTCGCAAGTGTAACAGGAATACGACTCACAAAAGAAGATGCTATGAATGAATGAGATGCACCAGTATCAAATAATACAAAAGCAGAGGTAGATGATACTGGGATAATACCTATCACAACATCATGATCTGTCTCAGATTCTGAACCAACAACGCTGAACACTTTCCCAGAGGGAACATTTGAAGCAGACTTCAAAGTTGACATCTAAGGATTCGGCTTATGAGTGCAGTTACGGGAATAATGACCTGGCTTTCCACAATTAAAGCAAATCAAATCCCTACTACCAACAGGAGCTGCTGAAGGAGGATATACAGGTCTCTGGTTATTAACCATTGGACGGGGGTTAGCATAGATCGGTCCAGTACCTTGACTACCTGCAACAGGAAGCACCGGTGCACTGCTAGAACCATAGCTCGAGGTAGAGCTAGAACTGGGACTAGCTCCTCTAGGATGAAATGAAGGGGCAGAATAAGGAGCAGGCCTAGAGAATCTCTGGTTACGGTCCACCAAATGATTCATGTTTGCAACGAATTGCTGGAGCTGATAATTCTCTCTTTCATTATCTTCTACCTTCTTCGCATTCTGAACCATCTCAGCATAGTCCACTATCGGATGAATCGCCAGATAAGTCTTCAGTAACGGCCTCAAACCTTTGAAGAATTTCTTTGCCTTTTCTCGATCACCTTTGAATGTTGCAGGGGCAAAGTAAAACAACTCTTCAAACTTCTTCTGGTACTCCAGAACAGAACTAGGTCCTTGTGTGAGTGCCATAAACTCAGCTTCTTTAGCATCTCTCACAGATTCAGGAAAATAATTCTTGCAAAATGCATCCTTGAAAATTTCCCAAGTAAGAACCGGGTGCAAAGCTTCCAAAATAGGTCTGGTAGCATTCCACCACGCATCAGCTTCATGCTGCATTCTTTGTTCTGCACACAGAATCTTATGAGCTTCATTACAACGAAGGTTGCGAAAATCTTTTTCCATCTCTCGGATCCACTTGTTAGAGAACAATGTATCCGACGAAATACTAGTAAAAGCAGGGATCTGCAACTTCAAGAAATGCTCCATTAGTCTTGCATGAGGTCCAGGGGCAAAACTGTCCAAAAAAGCAGAAGAACTAGCTCCATTAGCATTAAGAGCAGCTTGAGCATTCTGTTGAGTAGTCGCGAAACCTTGCATCATAGTAGTAAATTGATTCTGCTGTTGATGCAACATGTTTCCCAGAATATTCATCACATCCTGAATAGAGACTACTTGCGTTGCTTTTGGAGGAGGATTTCCACCAAGGAGAGGGGTTTCAACTCTCGGATTCTCAGTTCCAGTGTTTATGATAGGTATCTCAACATGGTTCTGATCTTCTTCACCATCTTCACCTCCTTGACCATTAAGTATAGCATGATTCCTTAACTGAACCATTCTGCGAAAAGAACTCTAGAAATTAGCAACACTATATGATCAAGTCCGGAAAAAGATTCTTCAAACGGAACAAACACCACAACATGGTCAACATTCATAAACAGAGGCAACATTAAGCACAAAGTCCAAAAAGAATCAAAACGGAGCCAAAATCCAAAAATTTGTGCAACAGAAACTGGGCCAGTCGCTTAAGCCGGTCGCTTAAGTCAATCGACCGCCAGTAGCGACCGCCCCAAAATTTGCGCGACAGAATTCAAATTCGGTTTTGGGCCTCATTTCACATCTACACTTCTCAAAACAGACTTTGGGCTCTAGGGATTTCGTGCTTTGGCTAAGGAAAGTATTTTGGAGACTCCGTTGGCTTCGGATCTACATCCCACGCGATCTACACACGCTACACAGGTAATCTTCTCACAAAACCCTTCATTTCTATGGTTTGCATGTAAGAAACTACAATGCGCAACTATTTCTAGGTTTTCTTTGATGCAAAAAGTTTCCTTTACTTCCCAAAACATGTCTAGGCATAGATCTACTGTTCACTATGCATTTTTACACTAACTGGTAATTACTGGACATGTCCTAACTCTCATTTTGCATTCTTTTTTACCCAAAAACAGATTTTTCACTCTAGATGGCTGCTCGCGGAGGTAGGAGAGTACCGATTTGCGGCCAAGGTCGTGGTCCAGGTAGAGGTGACGCACATGACCTAGTCCATCCATACTACTTCAGGTCACCAGAGGTACAGGAGCTGTACTTCGGCCACTTTAGTCAGCCGCCCGATCGAGTATGGACGATTGGTAGTGACTTCAGAGGTAGAGCAGTTCCAGATTGAGAGTAGGTTTGCGGCAGCGGGCTGGAGAGGTACCTTGTTTTTGAACGAGGATGCCTATCTAAAGCTAGTCAGGTTATTCTACAGCAACTTGACCTTCCACAGAGAGAGAGAGAGTGGGAGAGCATGACACTAGGCTGGTGATAGAGAGCCAGGTGAAGACTACAGACATTCGCTTCACCACTGAGGAGCTGGCTCACATCCTAGAAGTGCCATACGTCCACAGCGAAAGGAGATGGTTCGAGCCGAGGGCAGAGTCAGATGATGTCATCCACTGGGAGGAGAGAGCTCTCATCTACTCAGGCATTTGCATGCGAGAGTGCAGTGGGGTAGAGTCAGTGATTGAGCTGCTTCCCTCATGCCGGATCATCTCACAGATCATAGCACGAAACCTGCTGCCTAAGGCAGGTCATCAGAGTGAGATCTCACTCATGCAGGCTATGATGACCTTCTCAGTGTCCACCCACTACCAGATAGACTTGGCATATATCATCCAGAATGCCATGATCTATCGAGTGACATATCCGAGGGGAGCGAACCTTGGATACGGGCGACTTCTGACACGGATCTTCGAGCACTTCGGGGTCGACTTCGAGGGAGAGGAGGCTATTCCAGTCGGTCATGGCAGAACGATAGGTCACAGATTGGTCGCTCAGATGCACTTGCTGGGCGGACCAAACTCACCAGAGATGCCAGTTGAGCTGGAGGACATGGATGTAGAGGTTGATGATGCTGATCATGCAGACTCACCACCACCTTTTAAGTTCGAGATAGGGGGCACATCCGGGGCTAAGGATACTTCAGAGGTCACACCACCTTGGGCTAGAGGTCTGTTCACTTGGATGGACCAGCTCGAGCAGGGGCAAGTAGAGATGAGGGGCCAAATAGTAGAGTGCCTCGATATACTATGCCAGATGAGACTAGCACCACCACCACCACCACCACAGTAGTAGTAGACTTAGGCTTTTATCCTTTTTGATTCAGTACAGACTAACTTTAGGATTTAGATATGTTTATTGTAGTTTTTATTCAGCACATGTTCATTCCCTATCATTTTGTAAAGCGTAGAGCACGCTCCAAATTATGTAAAGCATTATCTTATTAATGAAGTACAGTTATGCTTGTTGCATTTATATTATTGTCTCTTATGCACTTTCTTGATAATTATAATGTGAGAATGTGTTTCACTTGACTCATAGTAAGTTATGAAAAAGAAAGATTCACTTACTTTCTTAGTTTGTTTCTAACAAAAGATTTTCTATTACTCTAGTTCTATTGAGTCACTTCTGGATCTATGACTCAGATTGCTCACCGAACACTTGTATTAAGTATTACTAACTTCGTAAAACCATGGCTCTGATACCACTCTGTCACACCCCACCCGCCGGTCTCGGTTACCCGCTCGACAACCCGTGGGAGCAATCCGTCACAAGATCCACGGTTTTAGTCTATCAACAATAATAAATACAAATAAAGACAATCAAGAACAATAATAGTTCAATTAATGAATTAAAGGATTACAGGAGTCCAAATACTCCAATAAAATGATCAATGAAAGAATAATAAATCAAAAGAATATGAGTTTAGCGGAAGCAATTCAAAAGGGTTAAATAAGTTTCTTTTTCGGTTTCTTTTTCTAAAGCTATAAACTTAGACTCAAGTTTAACAAGGTGAGGGGTCCTCCAATTCTCCTCCATTCGCTGAGCAAACTGTTTGGCAATCTGTCTCCTACACCCATCAATGGGTGCGATAAGCGCACTCCATGCACTCGCAGGAGCTCCCACACAGGCTACCTCCATTTCCCATTGTCAGTGCCACATCTTCTTCATACGGGAAGGTTCCTTCATAGGAAACCAATACATCTTCCGACACATTTTCTCCATATGCGCAGACTAATAAAACATATACAAATAAAGGAATGAGTTCTGGAGAACTCAGTAAGAACAATAACAATTCTCATCCATATGTCCAAACAAATTAACAATGCATAAATGATATGTATGGATGCAAAATATGAATACCGCTAAGATCTAACTATGCAAGTCTCTAAAAGTTGACATGCTTTTAAGATATACACCAGCCCTCCTCTGGCTAAGTCTAGTCACTCTGATCCGGCAAGGACTGGTTACCTATGTAGGGATCCTGGGTAAAATGGAAAGTCCACACCTAGCTCTCATACCATGACTGGGGTTAAGTCAACACTCTCTCACCACGACCATTGGCAATGAGTACTGGCGCATGTCGGGGTTTCTAATCCAATGCAAGGTCATACAGGTAACATACTACATGAATTTCAGATACATCCCCTATGGCACCAACCAACTCGGTTCAGTATCCTTCGCAACCTAGGAATGAGAATCCTCACAGACTAGCTACCGCTATTGGACTTCATTCCATAACCCTATGGTCATCCACATATTGTTGGGGCGGAATGCTCTCATGACTCCTCAGGACACCCGGTCCGTTCCTTGGACGTCCATGAGCCCAACCCTAAATATGCAACCCTACCATTTATATGACTAACAGTGGACCAACGTCACATCACTGTCATCACAGGTCATCCGGCTTCAATTCCCCTACCGAAAGGGTAGTAGCATGTGGGGTACCTAGCCATGCAACTCTAGACTCTACCTAAGTATGTCATCCAGTAGTTATGACAATGCTAGAGACATCAGCAGGCATGTGTCCCATACCACAGCCTTCTAATATTCCAAGCTAAGATATCCAAATAGAATACCTATTCCATCAGAACCACGTACTATCAACCAACATCATATCACATTCATAATTGACAAAGTGCATGTATAAACAATACAAACAGTGATCATATAACAAGATCAACATGTGAAATATGATTACAATAGCATATAAAATGAAAGGCTAATACTAACAGCCACTGGACTAGCATGTTCAAGTCAATTCATAAAGACAGGATTGTATGCCCTTACCTGCATATAAGTAATTCGTCCATAAAAAGTAATCCGTAAACAAATATAAAACTTTCTCTTTGAATAGAGGACACCTATACACAGGGTTACAATAAGGTATAAGTCAAATGAATCAAATAGGATCAAAACCAAAAGTCATTTGGTCACTGGAAACCAGCCGGTCGCTTAGGTTGAGTGACTACCACTAGTGACTGCCCCAAAAATAGAGAGTTTCAATCCGAAACTCAGGCTTCTGATCATCCATTTTCAATCCGAATTTTGAATGATCATAGTCCAAATCTCAAATCTATTACTCCCATAACCACGGGTGATACTAAACCTAAACAAAGACATCAAATTGATTATCCAGAAACCTCCCACTTGATTAGATCAGCCCTTTTCACGAAACAGGGTTTCGTTTTTGGATCTAATCTCACCAAGATTAACAAAAAGGTAGGCGATGCAATAAAAGGATCAAGAAAAACCAAAGAGAAGCACAAATCTACTTTTATCATAGCAAGTGGTGAAGCATAAGTGAACAGGGAATCACTTACCTCAACTAGATTGACTATGAATAACAGTAGAACCTTCTGGGACTCTTACAACACTTCAGATATGCTTTCGGCACTTCTCCACAGCCATCTAACCTCCAAAAATGGTAACCACAAATAAAATATTCGTAAATAGGCGAGGGTTACTATTTATAAAAGTCAGGGGGCAAAATAGGGTAAAATCCCGCAACCAGAACCAGGCGGTCGCTCAAGGCGATCACTTGGTTCAATCGACCGCCACTAGCAACTGCCCCCATGTATTTTTCTATACAAGGGTGCTTTGCTAGGGGGTTGATGTCCAAGTACATCCTAGACCTAAAGAAGAGATGGGGGAGATCTTACCTTCATTCCGGACATCTCCAGACATCACTTGCCTTCCAAAAGTCCAACTACCAAGCAAGGCAGGCTCTTCAGTCAGAAAATTCAGATCCATGGGTTCAGGGTATGGATCATGGACTTCTATCCGGACACTCCACAAGTTTACCTGACTAGACCTTTGGGTTCTCGGACTTGTAATAAGGATCCCGGGTTAGAAATACGGGGGTTGTTACATATACAATTCATTGGTAGGGTCGCAATTAGTAGACTTGGGCTCATGGGCGCTCGAGACCGGTGATTTATATTTGTGAGAGGACATGAGAGCTTCCCGTCTATTATTTTTGGATGACCAATAGGGTTGATGAGTCCATAGTCCGAGTTGGTTGTAGCCATAGGATACGCTGACTCTAGTGAGAAGGATATCGGAAAGGATCGCGAAAAGGATCGCGAAAGGGGAGGAATGGAAGTATCTGACTCTGAGTTGATATAACTAAGTAGATGACTTGTATTGGGCTAGGCTTGACCTTGACATGCGCAAGTACTCATACCAAACGGTGACGTGAGAGAGCGTTGACCTAAAACCTAGCCATGGAAAGTCCGAGAGGGATGCAGGACCCATTACCAACTGGAGAACCCAAGATACCAAGTTGGTTCAGGGAGAGTGATTTGGACCTTACCCAGAGGAGTATGGTGCAATGACATAAAGCATGTTTGCCAATAGAGACCAGCATACATAGAGTTAGATTCATACATGTATTGTCTGTTTCATATCATCTTGCATCATGTTATGTTGTGCTATCATGTTTACTAAGTTTCTATGGGATAACTTGCCTTGTTGAGTTATTTTGAACTCACTCCTTTTTGCAAATATCTTTGTTAGATTATCCTGCAAGTACTGACGAATATGACGGCTAGTACTATGAAGCACAATCCAATGATGTATACTACTCCCAAGGTGTCACATCCACCCAGCCGGTACCCTATCTGGCATACTCGAGTGTGTGATCCACAATCTACAAGATCCAGTAGTTAGTAAAATCAACCTCCCACATTCACAACAATATAATCAAGAACAAGACTAAATCAAGGGTAACAATATTATTCAAATGAATCAAAGTAAATTAACGAGATAATCATCAGAGTGCGGAAATAATACCAATAGATTTATAAAATCAAATGTAGACTGAGGCGAAATCTCACTCCACGAGTACAACAGAATGTAGTTCGAAAGTCAAAGGAGATTACAACTGATTCTAAAGATAAGAAAGAAAGATATAATCTAACTAAGCAAAGTCTATTCTACTTTGTAAAGGACGTCTTCATAAACATAGACTTCATCAGTAATGCTTAGACGTTCCCACTCCACAGTATAGCTAATCTTGGTAACCAGTGAGACCACTCGAGGAATCCTCAAAGTAATCTTCATAGTCGCCAACACCTTGCGTATGGTACGCTTCTCCATCTTGCGCTTCCTCATATTGCGCTTCATAGCCATCAAGACCTGTAGAATAATCTAACAAAAGATGTTGTACAAAAAGGAGTGAATTTCAAAAGAAACTCAGCAAGGCAAGTTATTCCATAATAGCATAAATAACATAGTAACATAAACAAAGCATAAAGTGATATGATATGAGTCAGTCAAATGCATGTATGAATCTAACTCTATGTATGTTGGTCTCTATAGGCAGACATGCTTTATGTCATAGCACCATACTTCTTTGGGTAGGTCTCAAATCACTAATCCTCGGTTGGCAAAAGGGTCCGTCATCGCTCTCGGACAATTCCATGACTGGGGGTTAAGTCACCTCTCTCTCACATCACCGTTTGGTCTATGTATTGGTGCATGTCAGGGTAAAGCCTAGCCTAATGCAAGTCTTCTACTTAGTTACATCAACTCAGATCAAGATACGTCCATTCCTCCCCTCTCGGGATCCTTTCCGGTATCCTTCACACTAGAGTCAGCGTATCTGACTCTCTCAAATACGGACTCATCAACCCTATAGGTCATCCACATATAGTAAACGGGAAGCTCTCATGTCCTCTCACGGGTTGGTTACCGGTCTTAAACGCCCATGAGCCCAAGTCTATCCATATGCAACTCTTCCCATAAATGGTCCCTACAATGTGATTCATGTCCCCTCACGGATATAACTCACCGGTCTTGAGCACCCATGAATTCCCATTGTTACCACGGGTCATTCGGTCCCAATACCCTTCCGAATCGGGTCTGATATAACAGGGGTATAACCTAGCCAAACACTGCTAGACAAGTCCTAGGTATGAAAACCAATAATCCGGGAAAGTGTCAAAGGGCAACATTGGAAATATCCCATACTACTCCCAATGACGTCCAAGGACAGAAATGTCAAAAGGACATTCCCCAATCCCAAATCATACCTAAGCAATCACATTCATAATTCAGTCATATCATCCACGACATAGATCTCATCATAATAAAGAATATAATAAGACAAGATTAAATAAATAAACAACATACATGAATAAGTATTCAGATATGATCAAGTACATAAAGTAAATAAGGAAATAAGATCGTAATGTACTTGCAGCATTCATATCATAATAAAAACTAACATAACAGTAGCAAATCTAAGTAGTTCCCAAATTAGAAACTAAATCTATGCAATCTATGTTAATATGGTAACAACTTTCCTTACCTTAAATAGATTCGAGTATATTCCGGACGGACAAGAGGATGAATCCAAAGTTAGCAAACAAACCCTAGAATAGCATCACACAATCATTAGGAAGTAGTCCTAAAAGAATAAGCATCAATCGAATCGAATCGGACGAAGAAATCAGATTCTGTTCTTGTGGGTTGATTGGCTGGGTTGAGTGATCCAGTCGACCCAGGCAATTTGCCCAAAAGCAAATCCGAATTCAAGAATAGAATCTTGATCCGAAACCTATGCTACACAAACTGAAATGCGACGAAACTTGGAGAGAATGTCTAACACAGTAGTCTAAGACTAAAAAGCATAATTTAGACATCAAACAACCATTAAAACCATTACTTACTAAATTGGAATAATAGTTTCTATTTTGGTAAAAATCATGGTTTTTCATTGGAAACATGCTATGAATGAAAGAGATGAACTAGAGATGATTAGATCTCATTCTAGTACAAGAACACAGTAGATCAGAGGTATGAATAACCATAGAGAAGCATCTATAATGCTAGAACAAATCGAAATAAGAATATGATCATAGTTTAAGAAGAAATCATAAAAATCATGTTAAGAATGAATGAGATGATCATGGTACAAGAGAATGAAAAGAGATTGTAAAGATATGACTACAAGGTTGCAGCATCTTCATCATAATCTCAGTTCAGAGATGAGAGTGATAATGGAAAGAATGAATCAATAATACAAAAGATTGAATACTAACCTTTAATTGAAGAACAAGAGAGAGAACTTGCAAGCTTGCAAGGTTGGATCTTCTTCTTCACTCTTGGAGGCTTGGAGATGGTTTTCCTTCGTTCTCTAAGTGTTTTGGAGGCTAGGGATACTAAAATCATGAAGTCATGGGGTATATATAGCAAGATACTCAAAACAGAAGATTCTGCTCGAGTTCAGCAACTTTGGGTTGATTGGTTGGGTAGCATGGCCCAGTCGACCCAAGCTGTCGACCCAGGTTGTCAGCAAAGCCAAAGATAGGGATTTGAGGGTCTTCCACTACTCAGAATCAAACGAAACTTTAAACACATATACTTTAACATACCTAGCATGGGAAAATGGCTTTAAATCATATCCCACCAAGCTCTAAGGTCATCAACTAATCTTCTCTTCATCAAGGTGCAGTCTCTTCTCTATATCCAACATTGTCTTCAAGTATGGGGCATCATCTTCAATCTCCATAGGTTCGGAGTCAAACACTATATCTTCTACCAATATCGCCCATAGTTGACTTTCACTTCTACTTCGGGTCTTCGGACCTACAGACAAAAGAGTATCCGGGTCAAGGTTTGGGCCGAGTTTCACATTCCCCCCTCCTTAAAAGAAATTTCATCCATGAAATTGAAAGTATACCTGAACTTCCAAAAGGATGAGGAAACTTTTCCTTCATGTCTTCTTCCTTCTCCCAAGACACTTCTTCAGGGGTATGGTTCTTCCACTGAATCTTCACCAAAGGGATAGTTCGATTCCTTAACTGCTTGTCCTTTCTATCCAAGATTTTAGCCGGTTCTTCCTTATAAGATAGATCAGCGCAAAGTCCTTTAGGTTCTTGCTGTAGTATGTGATCCGGGTTCTCAACATACTTCCAAAGCATCGAAACATGAAATACATTATGAGTCTCAGCGAGTGAAGTAGGTAAGCCCAAACAATAAGCAACTGATCCAATCCTTTCAAGAATCTCATAAGGTCCAATGTAACGAGGACTAAGCTTTCCTTTAACATTAAACTTCATTACACCCTTCATAGGCGATACCTTTAGAAAAACGTTCTCGCCAACTTGAAATTGCAAATATGACCTTCTTCTATCAGCATAAGATTTTTGTCTTGACTGAGCAGTCTTAATCCTTTCTCTTATCATATCTACCATCACACTTGTAGCTTCAATCATTTCTGGGCCTAACACCTTTCTTTCTCAAGTTTCGGTCCAATACAGAGGCGTCCTACAAGTGTTTCCATAGAGCTTTAAATGGAGCCATGCCTATTGTTGACTGATAACTATTGTTATAGGCAAACTCAACCAAAGCTAAATGTTCATCCCAATTACCACTCATATCAACAACACAAGATCTAAGCATATCTTCCAAAATCTGAATTGTCCGCTCAGACTATGGGTGATGAGCAGTACTCAAATTCAAATGGGTTCCCAAAGCTTTCTACAAACTATTCCAAAATCTAGAAGTAAACCTAGGGTCACGATCAAACACAATACTCACAGGCACTCCATGAAGACGAACAACATTGTCCACATAAAGTCTAGCTAACTTATCCATAGTGTGAGTGATCTTCATAGGAATAAAGTAGGCTGATTTGGTCAATCTATCCACAATTACCCATACAATGTCATTACCTCTACTTGTTTGGGGCAAGCTAGTCACGAAGTCCATAGTAATGTTCTCCCATTTCCAACCAGGTAAAGGTAGGGGCTGCAATAATCTAGATGGAGGTTGTCAAACAGCTTTAACACATTGACAAGTCTCGCACTTCGCTACAAAATCTTCTACATCAGCCTTCAATCCAATCCACCAAAAATGTTCTTTCAAATCCTTATACATCTTTGTACCTCCTTGATGTATGGTAAAGATCGACTGGTGTGCTTCCTTCAAATTTCCTTTTTAACTTCTTCAACTGCAGGCACACAAAGTCTTCCTCTAAACAATAAGGCGCCATCCATAGATATACTAAAATCAGGGTCCAAATCAGAATTTAAAGAAATCTTCTCTATCTTCTCTTTCAATTCCGGATCCGAATCTTGCAAGGCAACAATTCGATCCTTAAGGGTGGATCTTGCTGTCATGGCTGAAAGTACAACATCTGAAATTGACTTCAACAACGACTTGCTCAAAGCATTCAAATCTAGATCCTTCTTGTTACTTTTTCTACTAAGAGCATCCGCAACAACATTTGCTTTACCAGGATGATACTGGATATCGCAATCATAATCAGAGACTAATTCCAACCATCTTCTTTGTCTCACATTTAACTCCTTTTGGGTAAAGAAGTACTTTAAACTTTTATGATCTGTGAAAATAGCAATCTTCTCACCATACAAGTAATGTCTCCAAATCTTTAGGGCAAAAACAATGGCTGCAAGTTCCAAATCATGAGTGTGATAATTCTGCTCATATTCTTTCAATTGCCTTGAAGCATAAGCTATCACCTTCCCATGTTGCATTAAAACACAACCTAAACCAATCTTAGACGCATCAGTATAGACTGTCAGACCGTCGGAATTATAGGGTATTGTCAAAACCGGGGCACTTGTCAATCTATCCTTCAATTCTTGAAAAATCTTCTCCCATGCGTCAGACCAAACAAACTTTTCCTCCTTCCTAGTTAGCTTAGTCATAGGAGCAGCCAACTTAGAAAAGTTCTTAATAAACCTTCTGTAATAACCAGCCAAACCTAAGAAACTTCTTATTTTTTACACCGTCTTCGGTCTTTCCCACTCGGCAACTGTCTTAACCTTGTCGGGATCGACACGAATACCTTCGGCTGAAACAACATGACCAAGAAATACCACTCTTGGAAGCCAGAAATCACACTTACTAAACTTGGCATACAACTTCTTCTCTCTTAGTCTTTGCAAAGTAATACCAAGATGCTTCCGATGCTCTTCTTCGCTCTTTGAGTAAATCAAAATGTCATCGATAAAGACAATAACGAACTTATCTAACACATCATGAAATACTCGATTCATCAAGTCCATAAACACAGCAGGAGCATTAGTCAAACCGAAGGGCATGACTCTAAACTCAAAATGACCATATCTTGTCCTAAAAGCTGTCTTACAAATGTCACTAGCTTTCACCTTCAACTGATGATATCCGGATCTCAAATAAATCTTCGAGAACACTGCTGCACCTCTTAACTGATCGAAAAGATCATCAATCCGAGGCAGCAGATACCTATTCTTGATGGTCAATTTGTTCAACTCACGGTAATCAATGCACATATGCATACTACCATCTTTCTTCTTAACAAACAAAACCGGGGCTTCCCAAGGCAATACACTAGGCTGTATATAACCTTTATCTGAGAGTTCATTCAGCTGGTCTTGTAGTTCTTTCAACTAGGTAGGTGCCATTCTATATGGAGCTTTAGATACTGGAGCGGCTCCTGGAATTAATTCAATCAAAAATTCCAACTCTCAATCCGGAGGTAATCCTGATAAATCATCCGGAAAGACATCCTTAAAATCACAAACAACTTCAACTTCTTCAAGCTTCTTCTTCACTTCCTTGACTTCACTTTTAGCTATAGCACTTTCCACTAGTGCACAAACTTGCATCAAGGCAGTCAAAGTCTTCTTGCTAACTCTTCCTTTATCACCTTGAAACTCAAAGGCTGAATTACTACTAATCTGAAATTGAATTTTCCTCGAAGAATAAACAATTACAGCCTTATGGGCTGTCAACCAATCAATTCCAAGAATAACATCAAAGTCTTTCATCTCAAGAATCACTAAATCGGCTTTCAATTTCTTCTCGCAAATCAAAATGGGACAATCTTCTATCACCTTATCTAGTTTCACAACTGATCTAGTAGGAGTACTAATCATTAAACAACTAGACAAATTCTTAGGCAACAAGTCAGTCTTCCTAACGAATGCAGACGAAATGAACGAATGAGATGCACCCGTATCAAACAATACAAATGCAGGAATAGAAGCGATTAACAAAGTACCTGTCACAACTTCATGACTTGCATCTTGTTCAGTACCTGATATACTAAACACTTTTCCAGGCACAGGGGCAGATACACTCTTCGCTTCAGGAACATAGGGCTGATTAGGCTTCTTGGGACAAGTACGAGCAAAATGACCGGGCTGCTTACAAAAGAAACAAACTGGCGGTCCAACTGAAGGTATTACTACTGGAAGGCTTCGGACCCATAGGTCTAGGGTTCACACTCACTGCCTAGCATTTGGAACATTCACAATTGGTCTGTTCCCACTGAATTGACGCTGCTGTCCTGCCGGTGCAAAACTAGAATTTTGGCTCACACTTCTAGGCTGAAAGCTAGGAGTAGGATACGGTGTAGGTCTAATGAATCTTCTTTCCGTACGGTCAACCAAACCATTGTTCCTTGGCTGCCACGTCCTTTGCACACGTGCACTTTCCTTCTAAGTTTCTTCAATCTTCTTCGAAACTTGAACTACCTGAGCGTAGCTCTCAATCGAAATCACAGTAAGATAAGCCTTGATTGCAGGACGCAATCCCTTGAAAAACTTCTTTGCCTTGGCACAATCAGGTCTCACAGAATCAGGGGGAAAAAAAATAATTCCTCAAACTTCTGTTGATATTCCAACACAGACAAAGGTCCTTGCATAAGGGCCATGAACTCAGCTTCCTTAGCGTCAGTCATGAAAATATTTCTTACAAAAGCATCCTTGAAAATTTCCCAAGTTAAACCACCAACATGCAAGGTTTCCAAAATAAGACGAGTGGAGGTCCATCAAGCCTCGACTTCTTGCTGAAGCTTCTATTCGGCAAACAAGATCTTCTGTGCTTCAGAACACTGTAGGTGACGGAATGCTTTCTCTAATTCCCTCAGCCACTTGTTAGGGAACAAAGTGTCCTTAGTAACACCAGTGAAAGAAGGCACTTGCATCTTCAGAAAACTTTCCATCAGACGAGTATGAGGAGTTCCAGCTAGCCTTTCTGCATTAGGGACTACGGTATGAGGAGTTCCATTCACACCAGTACGAGTATCAGTATGTAGAGTCATGAAACCCGTCATCATCTGGTTGAACTGATTCGACTGCTCCTGCATGATGTTGCCTATGATATTGGCAATATCACGAAAACTATTCACTTCCAGAGCATTAGGTATACCGGTCATATTATCACCATTCACATTAGTATGCTGACCAGTGCTACCATTAGGAGTATCTTCATGAAACACTTCTTCCTCATTTTCAGTACTATTAGAACCAATATTGTGATTCCTTAGCACAACCATTCTGCAAAATCGAAGTAAGTCAAAAACACCGAAAATTTCCAATATACCAATCAATAATCACTTAACCTTAGTCTTAGCATATCCAAATAAGGCTAGAAATCATCACTTTAATCATCAAAAGTCATCCAAGAATCATATATCAAAATCCCCAAAATTATCCAAAATTCCAAAATTTTACTCTTTGGGTCGAGTGGCCTGGGTCGAGTGGTGGGCCGAGTCATCCAGTCGACCCAAGAAGTCAACCCACGCAAACAATGCGCGAAAAACACCTTAAAAATCACATTTTTCATTTCATACTCACTTCAAAACACAAGGCTTCGTGGGAGAGCTCTAAGGCAAGGTACTCTAAGGTCTTCAAGAGTCATTCTAGGCTATCTAACACCAAGAACAAGTCTCCAACATTCTTGCAACATCATCTAAGGTAAAATTCCTTCTTTTCCTTGCTTACAACTTCAAAACTGAAATGTATTCTTCCAAATATCATGATTTACTTGTTATAATTGCTAGGAAACATGTCTAGGAATATATAGGAACATGTTCTAGGTAATCTTAACACAATGCCATGTCTTTACAACGCTTGCTATCGATTTCATGGTTTCTCGTTAATGATTTCTCAACCGAAAACCTTCTTTCGAAAATCTTCTCTCATTTTCAAACCGCAAAGAGTTTCGTCTTCAAATCACTTCCTACATTCTTGCAATGATATGATGAACTTGTGTATCTAAATTGATTGAGCCAATTCCAAACTTCAAAAATTGCATTTTGACCTAATTTGAGAATTTTCCCCCTTTCTATGCTTGCTGAGTTTTGTCATTTAAACCATCAGATTGAGATGTTTTTCTCCAATAAAACATGCTAACACACTATTCTAAGTACCATGCGCATGCTAGTGTGCCCAAACTGAAATTTCGCCAAAATCGAAAATTTTTGAAAATTTACGAAAATACCCTTCATGCTGAATTTTGTAATTCTACTAACGTCAAGTCTCTTTTCGTCTTCTTACAGATATATAGACATCATGCCTCCTCGCGGACGACACTTGGGTGGTAGGAGAGGTAGAGGCAGAGCCAGAGGTTAGGTTCCACTTTTGGAGCCACGGGATGTAGTTAATCGCAGAGACCTATTCAGTACACCCCGAGCGGAGTACTTATATGAGGCCTTCTTTGAGCGGTACCGCATTGAGTATGGCCGAGTACTCAGGCTACGACAGCTTAGCACTTTTTGGATCCGTCAAAGATTTGATACCATGGAGTGGACGCATCTTTTCACTGAGGATCTTCCAGTCTATCCGGATTTAGTGAGGTTGTTCTACAGCAACCTTACATCAGTCGAGGAGGGTCGGAGGCGAGGTCCATTCAAGTTGATCTTAGAGAGTCGAGTTCAAGAGATACGGATTCGATTTTCTACTAGTACACTGGCAGAGATCTTCCGGGTACTACACTATCCTCATGAGTGTGTATGGATACCTACTGGGGCAGAGATAGATGCTTTTCTACTACCACATGAGCTGCATGAGGTTTGCATCACACTTTGGAGAGATGATAAATGCTATATACCACGGACTAGTGCACAGATGACAGATTCGGCTAGAATCATCGGTCGCATTATGGATCGCAACATCATCCCGAAGGCAGGGCATCACGAGAGAGTATCAGTGATGGATGCTCTACTGATTTACCATATATATCGGGGTTTCGAGATTGATCTTTCCTTCATCATCCATAACGTCATGCTAGAGGTCATGCTAGAGGTCGTGACGTCTCCGGGCGTAGGGAACCTGTTGGGAAAAGCCATGTCAGCATTTGCCACATCAGCCTCTATTGATTTTGATGATAATAAGCATGAATTACTAATGGCTATATTGAGTTATGATGTTTTAGTTCAAGATGAGAACAAGTGGACCAACTCCAAGTCAAAGCCATATGCAAGTCAAAGCCAAGATCATGCCAAGATAGACATGAAGATGGACATGAAGTCTAAGTGAAGATGACCATGCCAAGATGGACATGAAGACCGTTGCACAAAATCAAGTCGAAGATCAAGACTTAGGTTGAATTAGGGCTTAGAACACTCTCGCATACACATTCATGTAAATGCATCAATTATATGTAATTCATATTACTAGAGTGACCTAGGACATGTTAGTGAGGTGTACAATGCTTAGGGTTGACCAAAAAGTCCAAAAACCCAAGCCATGTCCCAGCCCCAACTTAAGTCAGCAAAATAGAGTTCAGACGAACAGCCGTCTGAGCAGACGGATGTCCGTCTATACTGATAACTCTGTTTCTCAGAAAACAACAGAAGGCCAGACGGAATTTCCGTCTGGCCCAGATTTGACTATAACGGCTAGTTTAAAGAGAATATCCTCTACAGCTGTTTGCAACAGATACTTTTGAGACGGATGACCGTCTGACCAGACGGACGTCCGTCTGGGCTGAAAAACAGGACAAAAATGTGTCCGTTTTCTATCCGTTGGGGATTGGGTTTTGGCACTCAATGGTGCTCTATATAAACCCAATTCACCTCATTTGAGAGTAACAACACTCACACTTGATCACCCACTCCCCAAGTGATCCTAAAGCTCTCAAATTGCAAGAAAGCCTTGTGCTTTGCCTTTCACCTTCTCCCCAACCTTGAAGAACATACCAAGGTGTTAAAGTAAGCTTGTGGAAGTCAAGCTTGAGGCGATTGAAGGCTTTGGTGGTGCATGCATTTCATATCTTGAGCATACAAATCTTATTGCATCACACACACACAAGAGGTAAAGTGTCACACCTCTTGTTAAGGTAACATCCTTCTCTTGTAACTGTTTTCAATTCTAGTCTAGGTAGATTAGAATTGGTTTTGGGTACTCTTGCCCGTGAACAAAGATTGGTTGGGTGCTCTTGCCTGTGAACAAAGATTGAAGAGGGTGCTCTTGCCTTAAGATAAACAAAGATTGTAAAGGGTGCTCTTGCCCCGTAATAAAGATTGTAAAGGGTTTGATCTCTACTCATTGTATTGAAAGAGAATCACTAGTGGAATACTCTCTTAAGGCCAAGAGAGGAGTGGACATAGACTTGCAAAGTTGAACCACTATAAAATACTTGTCTTGTGGTTGATTGTATTGTTAAATTTCATTTGAATTTTCAATTTACTTTGTATTTCCGCACAAACCGAAAAATTGGGACAATCTACTAGTTGCAACCTAATCACCCCCCCTCTAGGTTGCACCAACAGAACCTTTGCTTCAGACGTCTACTCACACTTATCTTCCGACATTTCGGAGTGAGGCTAGAGGATACATTGATGCAGACACGATTGCTGGGCTATGACATTGGAACGAGGACTATTCGTCAGATGTAGATTACTCAGACTGAGAGGTCAGATGATGAGGATGGCCTTGAGACAGATGAGGATGATGATGAGTCAGATGGTGGTGACCACGATGCTGGTCCAGATATAAATGAACAGGCAGGAGATGACATTGAGATGCGTGAGGCAGATCAGGGTCATCAGGAGATCCCCACATCATCACACTTTGAGACCGGAGGCCCTTCACTACAGTTCTAGAGATTGTGGAGCTGTGTGCACAGATGCGCTCTATGACTTCCATCTTAGGGAGGATAGAGGCGACACAGGAGAGAATGGAGTCACAGTTGACTTAGGTTGTAGAGGATGTTAAAGTACTGAGAGAGCAGAGACAGTAGTCTAGATAGATTGTACTAGGATTTCCTTTTATGTTTCTTAAATGTAACTTGTTGTAGAACTTTCCTATAATTAATGAAGTTCACTTTTGTTTTCACCATCTTATTGTGTATTATGCATTTTCTTTTGTTACATTATGTGATGTTTTTTAAATCAGACTTATTGTGTATTATTCAGAGTATATTATTTTTCACTTTTAAGTTTGTAATTCAAGTGTCTTATTATTCAATTTTAAGAATACTTGAGTCACTTATGGATTTATGACTCAGGAATGTTCTATCATTGTTTTTGTGGTTATGATTTCACTTGGAACTGTGGGCTCTGATACCAATCTGTCACATCCACCCAGCCGGTACCCTATTTGGCATACTCGAGTGTGTGATCCACAGTCCACAAGATCCAGTAGTTAGTAAAATCAACCTCCCACATTCACAACAATATAATCAAGAACAAGACTAAATCAAGGGTAACAATATTATTCAAATGAATCAAAGTAAAGTAACGAGATAATCATCAGAGTGCGGAAATGATACCAATAAATTTATAAAATCAAATGTAGAGTTAGGCGGCATCTCACACCACGAGTACAACGGAATGTAGTTCGAAAGTCAAAGGAGATTACAACTGATTCTAAAGATAAGAAAGAAAGATATAATCTAACTAAGCTAAGTCTATTCTACTTTGTAAAGGACGTCTTCATAAACATAGACTTCATCAATAATGCTCAGACGTTCCCACTCCACAGTATAGCTAATCTTGGTAACCAGTGAGACCACTCGAGGAATCCTCAAAGTAATCTTCATAGTCGCCAACACCTTGCGTATGGTACGCTTCTCCATCTTGTGCTTCCTCATATTGCGCTTCATAGCCATCAAGACCTGTAGAATAATCTAACAAAAGATGTTGTACAAAAAGGAGTGAGTTTCAAAAGAAACTCAGCAAGGCAAGTTATTCCATAATAGCATAAATAACATAGTAACATAAACAAAGCATAAAGTGATATGATATGAGTCAGACAAATGCATATATGAATCTAACTCTATGTATGATGGTCTCTATAGGCAGACATGCTTTAAGTCATAGCACCATACTTCTTTGGGTAGGTCTCAAATCACTCATCCTCGGTTGGCAAAAGGGTTCGTCATCGCTCTCAGACAATTCCATGACTGGGGGTTAAGTCACCTCTCTCTCACATCACCGTTGGTCTAAGTATTGGCGCATGTCAGGGTAAAGCCTAGCCCAATGCAAGTCTTCTACTTAGTTACATCAACTCAGATCAAGATACGTCCATTCCTCCCCTCTCGGGATCCTTTCCGGTATCCTTCACACTAGAGTCAGCGTATCCGACTCTCTCAAATACGGACTCATCAACCCTATAGGTCATCCACATATAGTAAACGGGAAGCTCTCATGTCCTCTCACGGGTTGGTTACCGATCTTAAACGCCCATGAGCCCAAGTCTATCCATATGCAACTCTTCCCATAAATGGTCCCTACAATGTGATTCATGTCCCCTCACGGATATAACTCACCGGTCTTGAGCACCCATGAATTCCCATTGCTACCACGGGTCGTTCGGTCCCAATACCCTTCCGAATCGGGTCTGATATAACAGGGGTATAACCTAGCCAAACACTGCTAGACAAGTCCTAGGTATGAAAACCAATAATCCGGGAAAGTGTCAAAGGGCAACATTGGAAATATCCCATACTACTCCCAATGAGGTCCAAGGACAGAAATGTCAAAAGGACATTCCCCATTCCCAAATCATACCTAAGCAATCACATTCATAATTCAGTCATATCATCCACGACATAGATCTCATCATAATAAAGAATATAATAAGACAAGATTAAATAAATAAACAACATACATGAATAAGTATTCATATATGATCAAGTACATAAAGTAAATAAGGAAATAAGATCGTAATGTACTTGCAACATTCATATCATAATAAAAACTAATATAACAGTAGCAAATCTAAGTAGTTCCCAAATTAGAAACAAAATCTATGCAATCTATGTTAATATGGTAACAACTTTCCTTACCTTAAATAGATTCGAGTATATTCCGGACGGACAAGAGGATGAATCCAAAGTTAGCAAACAAACCCTAGAATACCATCACACAATCATTAGGAAGTAGTCCTAAAAGAATAAGCATCAATCGAATCGAATCAAATCGGACGAAGAAATCAGATTCTGTTCTTGAGGGTTGATTGGCTGGGTTGAGTGATCCAGTCGACCCAGGCAATCTGCCGAAGAGCAAATCCGAATTCAAAAATAGAATCTTGATCCGAAACCTATGCTACACAAACTGGAATGCGACGAAACTTGGAGAGAATGTCTAACACAGTAGTCTAAGACTAAAGAGCATAATTTAGACATCAAACAACCATTAAAACCATTACTTACTAAATTGGAATCATAGTTTCTATTTTGTAAAAATCATGGTTTTCATTGGAAACATGCTATGAATGAAAGAGATGAACTAGAGATGATTAGATCTCATTCTAGTACAAGAACACAGTAGATCAGAGGTATGAATAATCATAGAGAAGCATCTATAATGCTAGAACAAATCGAAATAAGAATATGATCATAGTTTAAGAAGAAATCATAAAAATCATGTTAAGAATGAATGAAATGATTATGGTACAAGAGAATGAAAAGATATTGTAAAGATATGACTACAAGGTTGCAGCATCTTCATCATAATCTTAGTTTAGAGATGAGAGTGATCATGGAAAGAATGAATCAATAATACAAAAGATTGAATACTAACCTGATAAGCATGCATTTACCATTATTTATTTGATTTAATTCCCATACTTATTTAATTAAAGAGAGCTAATTGAGTATTTTTGTGTATTTTTCAGGAATAAGGAGATTTTGGGTATTAGAGATAATATGGAGTAAAGTTGGCAAATATATTAGATATTGGTGGATTTTAAATCATGGCATTCAATCTTGCTGCTCAAGAAATCATGAAAAGTGAGATCTTAGCCAAATTGGAAATAGGTGGAGGTCTAAGGAACAAAATTGGTAATAAATCTGAAAATCGGGTAAACAGACATACCTTCAGTAGTTTGGGCATATATCTCTCGTATGAGCTTGGATTTCAATTATTCAAGATGCTATGGAACGATATTGAAAATATCTACAACTTTTCAGTTTTGAGTTTTTCCAAATTCAGAAAGAATAAAGGTCAAATCGATGGGTAAAGAGAGGGGATTCATTGTGTGCGGGAGACATAAAAGAGAAGCCAACCACAGAAAAGAAGACGGCGAATGCGGCTCTCATCTCTCATTGCTGAAGAAGAAGACCACATCTCTCTCTCTCCCTATGTTTCATCTTTATTTTTCTTATGAACTTTGTAATAATGAGTAGCTAGTTCCTTTTCTTTGGGATGTAGATGAACCATGCTTATTTCATTAATTTGATTGTTCTATATCTTCTAGTTGATTGTGTTTGAGTTTGGCCAAAGATGTTCTATAGCTCAGCGAACTTAGCGTGCCAAGCTTCCGCAAGGACGATAGTCTTGCGAAGATAGGGCATATCTAGGAAGACCATCCTTAATTTACTTTGAAGTATAGAGTTATATCGGTTAGGGAAAAGCATTATGGATTTTAAATCCCAAAGATCTTCACATATTCATAGTTTAAGTTTTTGCATTAATTAATAGATTTAGTTTAAATTTAGTTTTGTTAAATTCAATCTTAGTAACTTAGCCTTTTAGTTCCCCATAGTTCGACCCCGTACTTTCTACTTGCTAGATTAGTATAGGATTTTATTTTTGATTGGTTAGCGACACAATCATAACCTTTAATTGAAGAACAAGAAAGAGAACTTGCAAGTTTGCAAGGTTGGATCTTTTTCTTCACTCTTGGAGGCTTGGAGATGGTTTCCCTTCGTTCTCTAAGTGTTTTGGAGGCTAGGGATACTAAAATCACGAAGTCATGGGGTATATATAGCAAAATACTCAAAACAGAAGATTCTGCTCGAGTTCAGCAACTCTGGGTCGATTGGCTGGGTAGCATGGACCAGTCGACTCAAGCAGTCGACCCAGGCTGTCAGCAAAGCCAAAGACAGGGATTTGAGGGTCTTCCACTACTCGAAATCAAACCAAACTTTAAACACATATACTTTAACATACCTAGCATGGAAAAATGGCTTTAAATCATATCCCACCAAGCTCTAAGGTCATCAACTAATCTTCTCTTCATCAAGGTGCAGTCTCTTCTCTATATCCAACACTGTCTTCAAGTATGGGGCATCATCTTCAATCTCCATAGGTTCGGAGTCGAACACTCTATCTTCTACCAATATGGCCCATAATTGACTTTCACTTCTACTTTGGGTCTTCGGACCTACAGGCAAAAGAGTATCGGGTCAAGGTTAGGGTTGGTTTCCATACAAGGTGCTATCGGTTACGAAGATTACGGTGAAGATTCCTTGTGTGATCATACTGCGTACCAGGATTAGGCCTATCTTGGAGTGGAAGCGGCCGTGTCTGATTTCTAAAGTCTATGTTTATGAAGACATTTTTTATAAGTTAGAAGAGACCTTAGGTTAGTTGATAGAACAATCTGCCTCTTTCTTTTAGCTTTTATTTCCTTGATGTAATAGTTTAGTTTTGACTTTCGATCTACTATTCCGTTGTAGTTGTTAGTGACTTTTCCGCACGCTCTACATTTTAATTATTATATTGGTATCATTCTTTCCGCACTCTGATTATATTGTTCGTCTCTTAAATCTTATCTTGATATTTTGATAATGTATTATAACATTAATTATGTCTTGTTCATGATTATATTATTATAAATGTGGGAGGATGATTTCCTCGATACTTGATCTTCGGGGCTGTGGATCACACACTCGGGTATGCCAGGTAGGGTACCGGTTGGGTGGATGTGACAGCGTATCTGATAATGATGTAGGTGTGGGTATTTATAGATCTTCAGAGAGGTTACCTTAACCGTGCAGTAATGGAGTTCGAATGGAACTCTATAATTGTTGCTAACCTCCTAGGGAGAAGAATCTTATTCTCTAAGAGAGACTACTTTAATTGTAGTTGTATAGTTTGATTTGAACTTTAAGAGCAATTCAAAATACTTGACTTGATCGGAATTCTTATCCCTATCTTTATAAAGGTTGGATACGATTCAAACTGTATACGTACCTTAGTGCCTCCATTTCATATGTTTATTGGTCCTACCAAGGTTTGATCGGTCCGGTTTCTCTTTGGTTGACCTAGGGAGGTCTATTATTAATCATCCATAACACTATGTTTTAGATAGTTAGGTTTCAAAAATTTAAATTCTTGTAATTTGGAGACTGGGAAAAGCTTGAGGATGTTGAAACGACAAAGAATTAAGGCCAAACTGAAGATTTGATTAATAATGGATAAATCCCTAAAAAATTGTCTAATAAGAAGAACAAATATCGCCAATGGTGGGATAGTTGAGCGGTTGAAAGCCCAGACTCCCATGGGGAGGTCTTGGGTTCGCACCCATCCGGCGGCATTTCATTTCCAATATTAACATTTCCAATATTAAAAAAAGCACCAATATCGGCTGTCTTCAAAAGATGCACGAAACATGATTTTATAGTGTGCCAATAAACCCTAAAATGAAAAACAAAAATACAACAATGCCACTGAAAATAGAAAAATATCCCATTCCGAGTCTAGTACACTGAGTTACCCATGGGTCACCCCATATGAACACTTTATGGGTGACAAAGGGATATAGAAACTGGAAAGCAACCAAGGTAAGAATGAAAATAAATAGTAATTACGAAAAATCCCTTTTTATCATTGGATTGAGCATTCAAATCAGTAAATAGCGGCTTATACGGATCCTAAAGACGAAAATCGAAAATCGATCTTGTTTAGGTATCTGCAGGAGAGATATGAGATACGTGTTAAGATTGAAATCGTTATACGCTCTTATTAACAAAAAAGAAAAAAGAAAAAGGAAGAAAAGTTTTTATGCGCGGTTGCTAAGCCAATTCTTACTCCATTAGGTCTTTAAACAGATTGAGTTTGGATTATCTAATTACTCCTGAACTGAAAACAAGAGTGAACAAAGAAGGGAAAAATGCCTAGAAGAAAAACGAAGGAGACCCCAAAATCCAAAGATGAGTTGCCAGAACCCACTGATCAATCACCGGCACCCACGCACATACTTGGTCTCAGGCCTAGAAATCTCGTAGGCCTTAAAATGAAGCTTGAAGAAAATCCTGAGTCTCTCCACGAAAGAAATAAGGTAACTCTCTCTCTTTCTCTCCGTGTCTATCTAGTGTCTTTAATGTGAAATTTATTAGGATTTGCAAATATGGGTTAGTTTCCCGTCCGTATTACATCTGAGATTTCTAGTTTTTGGTCTTCCTTCTTATTGATTGATCTTTTATCTTCACGTTCTGTTTAACTTGGGCTCTTACCCACCTCAAGTTCATGGCTGAAGTCTGAGATTTATCTGTGTCTATAAATCCAAGAGATTTATCTTGGATTAAACTAATTTTTTTTCCTTTCTCCCAACCTTTTTTTCTTTGGTTTGGATATGTCAGTTGCATACGATGCAGAGGTTTTTGAAGCATTGGGTATCAACTTAAAAGCCTTGACATGGGTTCATCAATCATTCCAAAAGAGAAATTGAAGGAATAGAATCGGAAAATGACAATGTGGGATTAGGGTTTTGTGCTCAGTCTTCAGGTGAACTAATTTTTCTAAATATTATAACTTGAAACATGCCATTTTTATAGGATTAGATCGTTTGTGAAAGATATTAGGCCTAATAAAGAAACTTGTAAGAGTACTAAAATAAAAATTGCCAAATTTATGGGAGCTGAAGACAATGAATTATTTTAGCATCGGTTATTTCAGATTTGTGTTAGCAGAATTTCCAACTTTCTGATTAGGTCTCAATCTGGAATTCTTACAGAGAAGAAATATTTCAGTCATAGATTATGGTTTAGTGGATATACCTCTATGCTTCTGAAAGGAACTGAAGGGAAAAAATAAAAATACTGAACCACAAAAACATGACTGTTTCATATGATATTCCAATTAACTTACTCAAAATATTCAACTTCTAATTTAAACTAAAAAATGTTAAAACTAGTCTAGTGGGAGTCTTCGGAGTAACTCAACAAGAAATTGAAGCAGTTTATAGAAGAAAAAATGGAAAAAGGATTATACTAATCTTAACTGGATAAGCCAATCATTACTTCTAGAAGATAGATCTCATGTTTCATCTTGGGGTCATTTTTGCAGGATGGGGAAACTCCCTTGCACATAGCTGCAAAGCATGGTAGCAATGAAGTGGCAAGATTTCTTCTTTCTCATGGTGCTTCAGTGGCAGCTAAAGACAATGTTTGTTTCCTGCTCTTTCTCATTGTTCAGTTTTAGCAAAACCAGTGGAGAAGAGTTTTACGTATGCATTCTGTAACTCTTTGATGTGCAACATTCATGCAGAAAGGGGTGACTCCCTTGCACCTTGCTGTGTTGTACTCTCAAAAAACCGGTTATTGCTCAATCGTGAGGACATTGCTCGACTGCAATGCTGATTGTAATGCCGAAGATAATGTATGTGCCCTTGGCATACCATTCCACATTTACAATTTTAACAGATTAGTTGAATTAAAATTATACTAGTATCTACTGTTGAGTTACTGAACATGGTTTTAGGATGGAAGAACTCCATTGAAGCATCTTTCACAAGTTCCAGAAAGAAAGAATTTGAGTGAGATCCTCCATAACCATCTGGGAAAGCAAAGGAAACGAAAAGCCAATGAATTATGTAGCGATATAAAAGCTAAGATGGATGAACTTGAACAAGAACTGTCAAAAATTGTGGGATTGCAAGAGCTAAAAGTTCAACTAAGGAAATGGATGAAGGGAATGGTTTTGGATAAGAAGCGTAAGGCTCTTGGTATGCAAGTTTCTACACCCAAGGCGCCTCATATGGCATTTCTTGGCAATCCTGGAACTGGTAATTATAGGAATTGTACTATTTTGCTTCTAAGTTCACTTCACATACCTATAGACTCATCTATGCAAAATTAGAGCTTGACATTGTTTAGTGTTTCTACAATCACAAATATCATAAGACATGAATGGGATACTTAGCTTCTACCAATAAGAAAAAAGAAAGAATGAGATGCTTAGCTGTTGCTAGGGATAAGATAGGACTCAAATCCTATCCAACAGCAGCACCGTGTTTGCATTCACCCAGACTCTCTTATCCACATAAAATAACGAATACATATTTGAAGTCAAACTCAGTGCTGCTGCTGGAGAGGGTTTGTGTCCTATCTTATCTCTTAACAACTATAATTTGATTTTATACCTGGTTAAATCCTTTCTACATACCTGGAGCATAACTGAAATATCTGCAGACTTCAGGACTTCGATTTTATGTGTATCTGCATCATAGATTGTGTTGTGTAAATCTTTTCGAATAGGTTTTAAGTATTTCTTTATTTTTCAATTAAAAAAAAAGGGAAAAAGTGATTGTAGTTACTATGTTAACTATACTGTGTAGCATCTGGGATTACTCAGAAGCAAAAAAACCTATTTTTACTGAACATCCGCATCTTTGTTTGGTTCATGTTGCTTTTCTTTCCCCTTTTCTTAGTTACATACAGAGACTTTCAAGAAATATAGAAGCCACCATTGAAATCTGAAACCACCTTCTGTTTACAAACTAGAAAAGATACAAAACCTATCTCAGGCTAATCAAGTAATTTCAATCATTCTTTTCATAAATTGCTAATACAACATATTTATTGTTTCGTTTGTTTATCAGGTAAAACAAAGGTAGCTCGGATACTTGGAAAACTTTTCCATATGGTGGGAATTTTACCTACAGACAAGGTAAAGGAAGTACAAAGAACGGATTTGGTTGCGGAGTACATTGGACAAACTGGACCAAAGACAAAAAAAGTGGTAAGTGAGAGATGCTTTTTTTTTTTTTTTGGTGAAAGGAAAAAAAAAAACCCTGCAATACTATTTGTGAACTTCTTCACAGCAGTGAACTAAGATGATAATGCATCATTATCAGATTACAGAAGCAGAAGGAGGAATTCTTTTCATAGATGAAGCTTATAGGCTTATACCGACGCCTTGCCAACGTACTAGAGACTTCGGATTGGAAGCGTTAGAAGAGATCATGTCTGTGATGGATAGTGGAAAGATTATTATTATATTTGCTGGTTATACAAAACAAATGAAGGGTTTAGTCTCATCAAATGAAGGATTATACAGAAGGGTCACGAAATACTTCTCTTTCCATGACTTCAATTGTGAAGAACTAGCTCAGATCCTGCTTCTCAAGATGAACAATCAAGAAATGTCTAGCTGGCTGTTTGGATTTAAATTACACCCAGAATGTACCTTAGAAGTTGTTGCAAAATTGATAGAAATGACAACAACAGTGCAGCAGCGGCAGAAGATGAATGGAGGTTTGGTGGATTTGATTCTAATCAATGCCAAAGAAAATTTAGACTATAGGCTTGATTTTGATTCTTCTGATGAGGATGATTTACAAACTTTCATCCTTGAAGATCTTGAAGCAGGTCTTAAATCATTATCTCAATTAGATTTTTCAGTTGAATATTGACTCTAGAGATTCAGTTTATTATTGTGATAATCTGTTTTACTCAATAGCATTGGAAACTAGCCAGGAAATCTATTGGTTTAGTATCACCATGAAATAATCATTGTTCATTGTCACCAAGCAATACAATTTCACTTGATTTGAAGAGGAGGTGGAAAAAAAAAAAAAAAAAAGGAAGAAGAAGAAGAAGAAGAAGTCTTCCATACCTTCTTGCAAGTCATTGAGCATATCTAGTTTAAAGTCTCCTTCAAGTCATGCTAACTATGAGAGTCACTTTTTTTTGGATGAATCCAAAGGATATTAAACAGTCAAAAGAAACATCTCCCAAGAAAGGGCAGGATCATAGAAGAGGGAGGGAGGGAGGGAGGGAGGAAGAAGAAGAAGAAGAAAAAAAAAAAAAAAAAAAAAGAAGAAGAGAGAAACAATACTTTCACAACAAACAAAGGACTGGCCTACTGCTTAGTTAAGCTGAAATTAATTGTAAGAAGGAGATGCAATCGAGAGAAGAAGAAGATGAGAGAGACGACAGACAAATACTAACAATTACATTCTTTGGTTGCTCTAAGCAAACTTGCATCCATGAGATGAATGAAGTATTTTCAACTGGTGATAAGCCATAGGAAGGTGAGGATGATGTCAAGTCCTCATGCCCCTCATGCCCTGGGCAACGCACGTGCTACAATGGATGGGCTAGGTGATGAGTACATTTATGTGTGAAATCTTAGGGCATAAAGTATGCATTTTACACACTTAGAGTAGAGCTATCTTGAGTTAATGTTGTTTTTGTAGATTTTAGGACTTTTCAAGATTTAAGCAAACATTTGGAATTTTATATACAAAAAAATGCAATTTTACACGTGAAGGGGTCCGTTCAAATTCTCAAGTGCAAAAATGGGCTTGATCAGGAGCATGATGGGCTAGAGATGTGGTTATGTGCTAATTCTAAAATATTTTAGAAATAAAGAAGAACATGGAGAAAAAGAGTCCTTGCATACTTCAATATTTTATTTCCAATTTGGGACTTGATTAAAGAAGGAAAAAAGAGGAAAAATAGTCATATTCAAAGAAGAAAGAGGGAAAAATCCCGTTTTTGAGTGTCTCTATCCAGTTTTAATCAAGCCCTTCATTGAATGGTAATCTGGTGTTCGATCGAGCTGATTTTTGGGGGAGAGCTTCATGACTTCTTGATCCTCAAATCCAATCGTGGAATTGTGCATTTGATTTCTCTAAGTCAATCCGATTAGTACGCCAAAACCCTCATTGGTTGAGTCAGATATGAACTCTGAGTTTGATTCAAACTTTGTCAAGAATCATATCCCATGTAAAATCTATAAAAGAAGAGCATACTCCAGCAAGGGAGGACGTTTTTTGGAGCTTAGGAGGAGCACACTTTCTTTTCTCTTGAGTTTATTTAGGTTTTCTCTAGTTTTCTTTGATTGCTTTTGTGAGATTCTAATATTTAGATTGAATGTTTAGGTTTAATTTTTCTGTGTAATGCAACTTCAATTTCAATTTCAAGTTCAAGTTCAAGTTTCAAGTTTGAGGATTCGTTTTTCTTTGGGTCTAGCAATTGCAGATTTAGATCATTCGAGATCTGGTTGTTAGGGTTGGTTGAGATTCGAATCGTTCGTTCAAGTTTTTATTATTATTCAAGATTCAAAGATGCAAGTAAGTAACCTTCGCCAATAATCTTCTCCCCCCCCCCCCATTCCCACTTCTATCTACCCCTCCATATTCTTAATTTAGGATTTATTTTTCAGCATTTATTTAGTGTTCTCCCTTCCCCTTGGGTCCTTGATCAAAGATGTCTACAGTCGTGTTTCTCTTTGGTTAAGGTTTCCTTTTTTTCTTTTATTGCTTTGTTATTTACTTTCTGCAATTTATTTTTCAGCATTTATTTATTGTTCTTTTTTCCCCCTCGGTCCTTGATCAAAGATGCCTACAGTCGTGCGTCACTTTGGTTAAGGTTTCCCTTTTCCTTTTATTGCTTTGTTATTTAATTTCTGCATTTTTTTCTCTCTAATATCTGTTCCCCTGATCTATAGACTGTAAGTTACGGCAAAAGGTCCATGGTCAAAGTCATCCTAATTATACTCTCCTTCCCTTGATCTAGAGCTGATACTCAGATCACTTCCCATTTATTTATTGTTCGCATTTTTTCCTGCATTTTATTTATGCGTTGGTTATATTTGTGTTATCTTTAGTCTCAATTCGATCGCATTAGATGTATAAATTATGACCACTTGTTTAGTTTAATTAATTTGCTAACAAATTTGAATCATTATACTCTCGTATTACCATCAAGAGATTAAATTCTAAGTGGCATATCACCTTGAGATTGACCTGTTAACTACACGATACCATGCGCTTGCTATTATTTTTATTTTGCAAACAACAGGCAAAGGGTCACGATCCCACGAGGGCAAGCTAACTGCAAAAACCCGTCCTTAGTTTGGATTGCAGACTGCAACTTGCCTACATGAAGCTAGAATCATTGGTAGTCGCCGGGCAACCATATGGTGGTGAATTTGTTCCCAGGCCCTGTACACACCGTCCATCACACTATGGGAGTTGGCCATGCCCAAATTCATTACCTTAACCCCAAGGAGGGGGATGTTGAAGGTAGGGCTAGTGACTAGTGTGAAGTCGTAAAAAGGTAGCCATACTGGAAGGTGCGACTGGATCACCTCATTTTCAAGGAGAGCTAATGCTTTTTGGGTATTTTGGTTTGACATTGCGTCACACCCAAAAAGAAGCGAGCTACATTTGAACTAAGCTTGGAGATGAAAGTTTTCTTTCATTGCTTGACGGTGAAGTGAAGTAAGACCAAGCTCATGAACTTATTATCCTAGGTTAGAACAAGTTGATAGAATCCCCCTTTTTACATCCCCATGTCCCTCCCATATGGCGACATGAGGGTGCAAAAGGAAAAAGAGGAATGGGGTTTCTCTCACTTTTGGCATAGCGGGTCCTAGTGGGAGGCCTGCACGACGGGCTATTAGCTTAGTGGTAGAGCACATCCCTGATAATTGCATTGTTGTGCTTGGGCTGTGAGGGCTCTCAGCCACATGAATAGTTTAATGTGCTCATCAGCGCCTATCAAGGAGATGTGGATCATCCAAGGTACATTAGCATGTTGTACTCCTCTTGTTCAAATCGGAGTTTGAAACTAAGCTTCTCCTCAGGAGGATGGACGGGGCAATTCAGGTGAGATCCAAAGTAGATCAAACGTTCTATTCACTTATGGGATCTTGGCAATCTGGAGGGGACCTCCATGGCTCCTCTCTTCTTAATGATCCATACATCCCTTATAATCAATGTATGGACAACTATCTCTTGAGTACAGGTTTTTAGGTTTGACCTCAATGGGAAAAAGGAGCACCTGATAACACATCTTCATTGTCACATTCCCCCAGCCAGTATTCTATTTGGAATGCAAGGATGTGTGATCGACAGTCCCAAAGATTTGTTCAGGGCAATCACATATCCACATAGCACAATAATATACTTAAAAGCAAAAATGAATCATTGCATAACTATTATTAAGGAAACAATCAAAGAAGGATCTTAAGATAGTTCAAACGAATATCAGAGTGCAGAATAAATGATACCAATAAAGGAATCAAAGTATAGAATATCGCAGAAATAAACTCTATAAACAAAGTGGAAAGGTAGATCAATCTGATGTGCTGCAACCAAATGAACTAAAGAAATGAAGAAGTCTAAGAATTAATCTAAGTCTAATCGTAATTCTCCTCGAACTCAAATAAAGTATGTCTAAACTCGAAGATTTCCGTATCCAAATACGAGAGCTCTAGCTTTAGAATGGGACTAATCCTGGTATGCACCATTGCCACACTGGAAATCTTCACTATTATATTCATAATAGCTAGAACCTTGCATGAAATACGAGTCACCCGTCTTAGCCTCGTAGTCCTGGGTCTTGAAGTCATCGGTACCTGTAACAAGATCTAACAACAATGTCCCCAAAGGTGAGTTCAAAAGAACTCAACAAGTAGTTCAATCACAAATAACAATTACAAATAGTTCAGAACAAACATGATGCAATATGATACGAGACAGTAATGCAAGTATGCTTTTAACTCTATATATGCTGGTCTCTAGTGGCAGACACGCATTAAGATAGAACACCATACTCCTCTGGGTAGTCTTAGTCATTCTCCCTCATGGATCTTAAGCATGTCTTTTGGGTTCTCTACGGTAATTGGGTCCTGGCATCCTTCTTGGACTTTCCATGGCTGGGGTTTAGGTCACCACTCTCTCACTTCACCATTGGTATGGGTACTTGTCACTTCCCTCCAGCCGGTACCTTATCTGAAATACCCGGAGGTGTGATCCACAGCCCCGAAGATCAAGTTTAGGGCGATCATATCTCACATAGCACAATAATATAATCAAGAGCAAGAACAAATCATTGTATTAAAGTAAATTAAGAAACAATCAAGTAAGGATCTTAGAAGGATCACAAAAGAATATCATAATGCAGAATAAAAGATACCAATCAAAGAGATAACTATAGAGTATATCGGAAACTAACTCTACAAACCAATACGGAAGGTGGATCGACTAAGATAATACAATTGAATAACATACGGAAAGTAAAGAAACAAAGAAGTCTAAGAGTCAAATCAAATCTTCCATCGGTTCTTCTTCTTCTTCTTCTTCTTCTTCTTCTTCGATCTTCGTCTTCTTCACCTTGGGCTTATGCACATGCATCTTTGGATCTCCATCTAACTCTCAATCCCAACGGCGAGCAAGACGGTGTCTACTTGTCACACCCCACCCGTCGGTCTCGGTTACCCGCTTGACAACCCGTGGGTGCGATCCGTCACAAGATCCAAGGTTTTAGTCTATCAACAATATTTAAAACAAATAAAGATAATCAAGAGCAAAGAATATTCAATAACTGAATTAAATGAATTACAGGAGTCCAAAATACTCCAATATCAAAGGAAAGAAATAAAGGATAAAGAATAAAACAAAAAATGAGGGCAACGGAATAATTCAAAAGTATTTATATCAGTTTCTTAAAAAAGTCAATGAACTTAGACTCAAGTTTAATAAGGTGAGGGGTCCTCCAATTCTTCTCCAATCTCTGTGCGAACTGCCTGACCACCTTTCTCCTTTGACCATCAACTGGTGCGATAAGTGCACTCCATGCACCCGCAGGAACTCCCGCACATGCTATTTCCATCTCCCACTGGCGGTGCCACATTTTCTTCATACGGGATGGTTCCTTTATAGGAAACCAGCCCATCTTCAGATATAAATCCTGCTTCAGTGCAGGCTATAAACATACAAAGAATAAAGGAATGAGTTCTAAAGAACTTAGTAAGAAACAATCATAAATCTCATCCATCATCCAATAATGCCATGATACAAAAGTAATATGAATGAATGCAAAATATGAATGATGCTATGATTTCTAACTATGCAAGTATCTAACAGTTGACATGCTTTAAGATAAACACCAGCCCTCCTCTGGGTAAGTCTCATCACTCTGATCCGGCAAGGACTTGTTACCTCTGTAGGTATCCAAGGAAAAAGGGAAAGTCCACACCTGGCTCACAAACCATGGTTAGGGGTTAAGTCAACACTCTCTCACCACGACCATTGTTAATGAGTACTGGCGCATGTCGGGGTTTCTAATCCAATGCAAGGTCATAATGGTTACATGTCTACATGAAGTCCAGATACATCCCCTATGGCACCAACCAACTTGGTTCAGTATCCTTCGCAACCTAGGAGTAAGAATCCTCACGGACTGGCTACCTCTGTTGGACTCAACTCCTTAACCCTATGGTCATCCACATATCATTGGGGCGGATGCTCTCATGATTCCTCATAACACCCGGACCGGTCCTTGGACATCCATGAGCCCAACCCTAATATATGCAACCCTACCATTTATATGACTAACAGTGGACCACCAAGTCACATCACTGTCATCACGGGTCACTTGGTTTCAATCCCCCTACCGAAAGGGTAGTAGCATGTGGGGTACCTAGCCATGCAATCTAGACTCATCCTAATAATGTCATCAATTAATCATGATAGTGCTGAAGGTATCAGCAGGCATGCGTCCCATTCCACAACATTCTGAAATCACCAGCCAAGATATCCCAAAAGGAACACCTCAACTATCATAACCATATACCAATTACCATAATCGTATAACCTTCACAATTCACCAGGTAATTATGAAATCAAGGCAAACAGCAGTAGTATATCATAATTAAATACAACTACAGCAGCATATAACAATAGAAATTAAGAGTAACAACTATCAGATTAACATGTTCAAGTATATGTAGATAGATAAGATAGATTGTCCTTACTTGCATATAATTGAAATGTCCGTAAAATGGAATCCAGTAACGATTAGAAGACTTTTCTTTCAAATAGTAAACACCTAAACACAGGGTTATTAGAATATATAAGTCACATGAATCAATTTGAATTAGAACAAAAAACCATTTGGTCTCTGTTTACCGGCCGGTCGCTTGGGCTGGTCGCTTAGGTTGAGCGACCGCCACTAGTGACCACCCCAAAAACAGTGAGTTTCAATCCGAAACTCAGGCTTCTGATTACTCAATTTCAATCCGTATTTCAAGTAATCTTGACCTAAGTCTCGAATCAAACACTCCCTAAGCCAAAAGGGTGAGGGAAAACTAACCATTACCATCAATTGATTACCCATAACCCTCCCCTTGACTGGATTAACCTTCTCACGGAAACTGGGTTTCGTTTACGGTTATTCAATCTCAAGTAGATTAAAAAGAGAGTTAAAATATCCAAGGGGGTAATCACAAAGACGAGGGAAAAAGGGTAATACTAATTTAACGGACAAAGAGAGTAAAGAACGAAGGTTTAATTCAATACCTCACGCCAGAGAGTCAGAGAAGGAAAGAACTGATCTTCCATGTCATTGTCAGTACTCCAGAGACTCTTCCGGATCTTCCCCGCAGCCGTCTAACCTCCCAAATAAGCAACCACAAATAAAGTATTCGTTAATTAGACGGAGGTTGCCTTTTATAGAAGTTAGGGGGCAAAATAGGGCAAAATCCCCGAAAACAGACTGGGCGGTCGCTTAGGTTGAGCGACCGCCACTAGTAACCGCCCCCATGTAATTTGCCATACAAGGGTGCTTTTACTAGGGGGTTGATACCCAAGGCCAACCTAGCCCTAAAATAAGAGATGGGGGATATCTTACCTTCATTCCGGACATCTCTGAACAACACCTGACTTTCAGAATTCCAAAATCCAACCAAGGCAGGCTCTTCAGATAAAGGATCCAGATCCATGGGTCCTAGGTATGGATCATGGGCTTCAATTCGGACACTTCACAAGTTCACCCGACTAGACCTTCGGGTTCTCGGACCTGAAATACGGATCTCGGGTTAGAAATATGGGGGGTGTTACATTCCTCCCTCCTTAAAAGAAATTTCGTCCCCGAAATTACAACGTACCTGAAGGTCCAAAAAGGTGAGGATACTTGGACTGCATCTCATCTTCTTTCTCCCAAGATGCTTCCTCAAAAGAGTGATTCTTCCATCTGATCTTCACCAAAGGTATAGTCCGATTCCTCAACTGCTTGTCCTTCCGATCCAAAATCTCTGCCGGTTCTTCATCATACGTCAAATCTGCACTCAAACCTTCCGGTCCATGCTGGAGCAACTGCTCTGCACTTGTCAAGCTTTGCCTTAGCATAGATACATGGAACACATCATGCACACCAGCAAGAGACGGTGGTAGAGCCAACCGATAAGCTACTGGTCCATCCTTTTCAATAATGTCAAAGGGACCAATATACCTAGGGCTGAGCTTTCCCTTAACATTGAAACGCATGACTCCTTTCATCAGTGAAACTTTCAAAAACGCACGCTCACCAACTTGAAACTCAAGATCAGACCTTCTTTTATCCGCATAAGACTTCAGTCGAGACTGAGCAGTTTTGATCCTTTCTCTAATCATATCCACCATGGTGCCGGTGGTTTCGATTAGATCAGGGCCAAGAACACGCCTTTCCCCAACTTCATCCCAATATAGAGGAGTTCTACAAGTCTTTCCATACAGGGCTTTAAATGGGGCCATTTCAATAGTAGACTGATAACTGTTATTATAAGCAAACTCCACCAAGGCTAGGTGGTCATCCGAGTTACCACTCATATCTATGACACACACTCTAAGCATATCTTCCAAAATCTGTATGGTCCTTTCCGATTGACCATCGGTTTGAGGATGATGAGCAGTACTCAAATTCAGCTGAGTACCCAGAGCTTTCTGCAGACTATTCCAGAAATGCGACATAAACCTCGGGTCTCTATCTGACACAATGCTAACCGGAACACCATGCAGTCTCACCACATTATCAACATAGAGTCAGGCCAACTTATCCACAGAATAGGTGATCTTCATTGAAATGAAGTGTGCCGATTTGGTTAATCGGTCCACTACCACCCACACCAAGTCATTCCCTTTTCCAGACCGGGGCAGACTAGTGACAAAATCCATAGCAATGTCTTCCCACTTCCAACTAGGTACTGGAAGAGGTTGCAGAAGGCCAGACGAAGGCTGCCGGACAACTTTCACACGTTGACAAGTCCCACACTTAGCAATGAAATCATCCACATCATTCTTCATGCCAGACCTCCAAAAATACCCTTTCATATCATGGTACATCTTCACGCTTCCGGGATGAATAGTAAAGATGGACTGATGAGCATCAGTCAAGATTTCGCTTCTGAGGTCTTCCACAGCAGGAACACAAACTCTTCCTCTAAAAACGAGAGCACCATCAAAGGCTAGGGAGAAATCTTCCACTTGTTTAGTCTTTGAAGTGATCAAGTCAATCTTCTTCTTCAATTCCGGATCAGTCGACTGTAGAGCAACAATTTGGTCCCTCAAACTCGGTCGAACTGATACAGCTGCCAAAATAGCACCAGAACTTTCTGACAAAATCTCAAGTCCAAAACTTATAATGGAGAACAATAAGGGCTTACTGAGACACGTCAGAACCACACTTCCTCGATTACTTTTTCTACTTAAGGCATCGGCAACCACATTAGCTTTTCCTGGATGATACTGAATATCACAATCATAGTCCTTCACCAGTTCTAGCCATCTTCTCTGTCTCATATTCAACTCCTTCTGAGTAAAGAAATACTTGAGACTCTTGTGGTCGAGAAAATCGTTATCTTTCACCATAAAGATAGTGACGCCAAATCTTGAGCAAAAACCACCAGTTCCAAGTCATGAGTAGGATAATTATGCTCGTAGTTCTTCAACTGCCTAGAAGCATAAGCTACCACCTTCCCATGCTTGCATCAAAACGCAACCCAAACCAACTTTAGAGGCATCGGTATATACTGTCAAACCTCCAGAGTCATCTGGTATCGTCAACACAGGAGGGTTAGTTAACCTTTTCTTGAGTTCTTGGAAACTCTCTTCACAGGCTTCCTTCCACTCAAACTTGACTCCTTTTCTCAGTAAGCTTTGTCATAGGTGCTTGAGATTCCGGAGAAATTCTCAATGAAGCGCCTATAATAACCCGCCATACCAAGAAAACTTTGAATCTCAGTGACTGACTTAGGTCTGTCCCAATCAGCCACAGCTTGAACCTTTGCAGGATCAACTTTAATTCCGTTAGCAGAAACAATGTGACCTAAGAACATAGCTTTAGGTAACCAAAAGTCACATTTGCTGAACTTGGCAAACAACTTCTTCTCTCTCAAACGCTGCAAAGCAAAACTCAAATGCCCAACATAATCTTCTTCGCTCTTTGAATAAATCAGAATGTCATCAATAAATACAATGATAAATTTATCTAAGACATCCTGCAATACTTGGTTCATCAGATCCATGAACGCTGCCGGAGCATTAGTAAGACCAAATGGCATAACTCGGAATTCATAATGTCCATATCTAGTCCTAAATGCAGTCCTGAGACATCATTGGACTTCACTCTTAATCGATGATACCCAGATCTCAGATCGATCTTCGAGAACACAGAGGCACCTTTCAACTGATCAAACAAGTCGTCGATCCTAGGAAGAGGATATTTATTTTTAATCGTCAACTTGTTCAATTCCCGATAGTCTATGCACATTCGCATACTACAGTCCTTCTTCACAAACAACACCAGGGCTCCCCAAGGCGAAACATTGGGTTGGATAAACCCTTTGCTTGACAAATCATTTAACTGAGTCTTAAGTTCCTTCAACTCAGTTGGAGCCATCCGATACAGAGCTTTCGACACAGGAGCTGCTCCAGGAATTAGATCAATTGAAAAATCTAACTCCCTCTCTGGAGGCAAACCAGACAAATCATCAGGGAAAACATCAGGAAAGTCCCTGACAACTTCGATATCAGACAACTGTTTCACACCTTCCGAGACATCCACAGAAGAGGAAAGAAGTTCAACATTCTTAGTCCACTGCCTGACTTTCACAGTCGCAGCCACTATCTTCTTGCTCAACTTCTCTTGACTACTTTGATACTCAAACGGACTATCATCCATAGGATGAAACAATACCTTCCTTTCCGAACAAAGGATAATCGTGCCATACTTAGATAACCAATCCATTCCAAATATCACATCAAAATCAGACATGTCCAACTTGATCAAACGGGCTTCAAGGATTCTACCAGCAATAACAACGGGACAAGATTCAACCACTTCATCTAATCTAACAACAGATCTGGTAGGAGTACTAATTACTAGTCCTCTTTCCAACTTCGCAAGTGTAACAGGAATACGACTCACAAATGAAGATGCTATGAATGAATGCGATGCACCAGTATCAAATAATACGAAAGCAGAGGTAGATGATACTGAAATAATACCTGTCACAACATTGTGATCTGTCTCAGATTCTGAACCAACAACACTGAACATTTACCAGTGGGAACACTCGAAACAGGCTTCAAAGCTGACACCTGAGAATTCGGCTTCTGAATGTAGTTACGAGAATAATGACCCTGCTTCCCACAGTTAATGCATATCAAATCCCTACCACTCACAGGAGCTGCTGAAGAAGGATATGCAGGTCTCTGGTTATTAACCACTGGACGAGGGTTAGCATAGATCGGTCCAGTACCCTGACTACCTGCAACAGGACGCACCGGTGCACCACTAGAACCATAGCTCGAAGCAGAGCTGAAACTGGAACTAGCTCCTCTAGGCTAAAATGAAGGGGCAGTATAAGGAGCAGGCCTAGAGAATCTCCGGTTACGATCACCCAAATGATTCCTGTTCGAAACAGAACGCTGGAGCAGATAATTCTCTCTCTCATTATCTTCTACCTTCTTCGCATTCTGTACCATCTCAGCATAATCCACAATCGGATGAATTGCCAGGTAAGTCTTCAGTGACGGCCTCAAACCTTTGAAGAACTTCTTTGCCTTCTCACAGTCACCTTTGAAAGCATCAGGGGAAAAGTAGAACAATTCTTCAAACTTCTTCTAGTATTCCAGAACAGTACTAGGTCCTTGCGTGAGTGCCATGAACTCAGCTTCCTTAGCATCTCTCACAGACTCAGGAAAGTAATTCTTGCAAAAAGCATCCTTGAAAATTTCCCAAGTAAGAACCGGGTGCGAAGCTTCCAAAATAGGTCTGGTAGCATTCCACCACGCATCAGCTTCATGCTTTGCCGTCTACTGATTCGCACAAAGAATCTTCTGAGCTTCATTGCAACGGAGGTTGCGAAAAACTTTCTCCATCTCTCGGATCCACTTGTTAGGGAACAATGTATCCGACGAAATATTAGTAAAAGCAGGGATCTAAAGCTTCAAGAAATGCTCCATCAACCTTGCATGTGGACCAGGGGCAAAACCGTCCACAAAAGTACCAGCTGCAGAAGTACCAGCTCCATTAGGATTAAGAGCTGCCTGGGCATTCTTGCTGAATAGTCGCAAATCCTTGCATTATAGTAGTAAACTGATTCTGCTGCTGATGCATCATATTTCCCAGAATGTTCATCACATCCTGAATAGAGACTACTTGCGGTGCCAGCGGAGGATTTCCACCAGTGGATGGAATTTCAACTCGGCGAGGCTCAGTTCCAGTGTTTACTTTAGGTATCTCAACACGGTTCTGATTCTCACCACCTTCTTCTCCATCTTGACCATTAACAGCATGATTCCTTAATTGAACCATTCTGCGAAAGAATTCCAGAGATTAGTAACACTCAATGATCAAGTCCGGAAAAGATTTCACAAGTCAAAATAACTCCCCATCATAGCCAACATTCACAAACAGAAGTAGCAACAAGCACAAATTCCAAAAATCAACAAAACAGAGCCAAAATCAAAAAATCTGTGCAACAGTAACTGGACCGGTCGCTCAAATCAATCGACCGCTAGTAGCGACCGCCCCAAAATAAGCGTGACACCAACATTTCAAATACGGTTTTTGGGTCTCATTTCACTTCTACACTTGTCAAAACACATTTTGGGCTCTGGGGATTTCGTGCAAAGGGTTAGGAAAGTATTTTGGAGACTCCGTTGGCTTCGGGTCTACTTCCCACGCGACGCATACACACTACACAGGTAATCTTCTCATAAAACCCTTCATTTCTATGGTTTGCATGATAGAACTACAATGTGCAACTATTTTTAGGTTTTCTTTTGTGCAAAAATGTTTCTTCTACTTCACATAACATGTCTAGGCATAGATCTACTGTTCACTATGCATTTTTACACAAATAGGTAATTATTAGACATCTCATGGCTTCTCATTTTGCATCTTTTTCGCCTAAAAACAGATTTTCTCACTAGATGGCTGCCCGCGGAGGTAGGAGAGTACCCATTCGTGGCCGAGGTCGTGGTCGAGGTAGAGGTGACGCACATGACCCAGTCCATCCAAACTACTTTAGATCACTGGAGGCACAGGAGCTGTACTTTGGCCACTTTAGTCATCGTACGATCGAGCATGGTCGACCCGTAGTGACTTCAGAGGTAGCACAGTTCCAGATCAAGAGTAGATTTGCGGCTGTGGGCTGGAGAAGTACCTTGTTTTTGAACGAGGATGCCTATCCCAAGCTAGTCAGGTTATTCTACAGCAACCTGACCTTCCACAAAGAGATGGATGGAGAGCACGACACTAGGCTAGTGATAGAGAGCCGGGTGAAGACTACAGACATACGCTTCACCACAAAGGAGCTGGCTCACATCCTAAACGTGCCATACATCCACGGCGACAGGAGATGGTTCGAGCCGGGGGCTGAGTTAGACGATGTCATTCACTGGGAGGAGAGAGCTCTCGTCTTCTCGAGCATTTGCCCACAGGAGTGCAACGGGGTAGAGTCAGTGACCGAGCTGTATCCCTCATGCAGGATCATCTTCAGGATCATAGCACGGAACTTGCTGCCTAAGGCAGGTCATCAGAGTGAGATTTCACTCATGTAGGCTATGATGACCTTCTCAGTGTACACCCACTACCAGATAGACTTGGCTTACATAATCCAAAATGCCATGATCTATCGAGTGACACATCCGAGGGGAGCAAACCTTGGATACGGGCGACTTCTGACACGGATCTTCGAGCACTTCGGGGTCGACTTCGAGGGAGAGGAGGCTGTCCCAGTTGGGCATGGCTGCACTATAGGCCACAGGTTGGTCGCTCAGATGCACTTACTCGGCGGACCAAACTCACCAGAGATGCCAGCCGAGCCGAGAGGACATGGATGTAGAGGCTGATGATGAGGATCATGCAGACTTGCCACCACCTTCCTAGTTCGAGACAAGAGTTACATCCGGGACTTAGGATACTTCGGAGGTCGCACCACCTTGGGCTAGAGGTCTGTTCACTCGGATGGACCAGTTCGAGCAGGGGCAGGTAGAGATGAGGGGCCAGATAGCAGAGTGCCTTGACATACTACGCCATATGAGACTAGCTCCACCACCCCCACCACAGCAATAGATAGGTTTAGGTTTTGATTCACTTTGATTCAATACTAACTTCAGGGTTTAGATATGTTTATTGTAGTTTTTATTCAGCACATGTTCATTTCCTAACATTTTGTAAAGCGTAGAGTACGCTCCAAGTTATGTAAAGCTTTATCTTATTAATGAAATACAGTTATGTTTATTTCACTTGTGTTATTGTCTTTTATGCACTTTCTTGATAATTATAATGTGAGAATGTATTTCACTTGACTTATTGTAAGTTATTCAAAAGATAATTCACTTACTTTCTCAGTTTGTTTTTAACGAAGATGTTCTATTATTCACTCTAATTCTTTTGAGTCGCTTCTGGATCTATGACTCAGATTGCCCATCTAACACTTGTATTAAATATTATTGACTTTGTAAAACCAAGGCTCTGATACCACTTTGTCACACCCCACTCGTCGGTCTCGGTTACCCGCCCGACAACCCGTGGGTGCGATCCGTCACAAGATCCAAGGTTTTAGTCTATCAAAAATATTTAAGACAAATAAAGATAATCAAGAGCAAAGAATATTCAATAACTGAATTAAATGAATTACAGGAGTCCAAAATACTCCAATATCAAAGGAAAGAAATAAAGAATAAAGAATAAAACAAAAAATGAGGGCAACGGAATAATTCAAAAGTATTTATATCAGTTCTTTCCAGTTTGCTTTGCTAAGTCAATGAACTTAGACTCAAGTTTAATAAGGTGAGGGGTCCTCCAATTCTTCTCCAGTCTCTGTGCGAACTACCTGACCACCTTTTGCCTCTAACCATCAACCGGTGCTATAAGCGCACTCCATGCACCCGCAAGAACTCTCGCACATGCTATTTCCATCTCCCACTGGCGGTGCCACATCTTCTTCATACGGGATGGTTCCTTCATAGGAAACCAGCCCATCTTCAGATATAAATCATTCTTCTGTGCAGGCTATAAACATACAAAGAATAAAGGAATGAGTTCTAAAGAACTTAGTAAGAAATAATCATAAATCTCATCCATCATCCAATAATGCCATGATCCAAAAGTAATATGAATGAATGCAAAATATGAATGATGCGATAATTTCTAACTATGCAAGTCTCTAACAGTTGACATGCTTTAAGATAAACACCAGCCCTCCTCTGGGTAAGTCTCATCACTCTGATCCGGCAAGGACTTGTTACCTCTGTAGGTATCCAAGGAAAAAGGGAAAGTCCACACCTGGCTCACAAACCATGGTTAGGGGTTAAGTCAACACTCTCTCACCACGACCATTGTTAATGAGTACTAGTGCATGTCGGGGTTTCTAATCCAATGCAAGGTCGTAATGGTTACATATCTACATGAAGTCCAGATACATCCCCTATGGCACCAACCAACTTGGTTCAGTATCCTTCGCAACCTAGGAGTAAGAATCCTCACAGACTGGCTACCTCTGTTGGACTCCACTCCTTAACCCTATGGTCATCCACATATCATTGGGGCAGATGCTCTCATGATTCCTCACGACACCCGGACCGGTCCTTGGACATCCATGAGCCCAACCCTAACATATGCAACCCTACCATTTATATGACTAACAGTGGACCACCAAGTCACATCACTGTCATCACGGGTCACTCGGTTTCAATCCCCCTACCGAAAGGGTAGTAGCATGTGGGGTACCTAGCCATGCAATCTAGACTCATCCTAATAATGTCATCAATTAATCATGATAGTGCTGAAGGTATCAGCAGGCATGCGTCCCATTCCACAGCCTTCTGATATCACCAACCAAGATATCCCAAAAGGAACACCTCAACTATCATAACCATATACCAATTACCATAATCATATAACTTTCACAATTCACCAGGTAATTATGAAATCAAGGCAAACAGCAGTAATATATCATAATTAAATACAACTACAGCAACATATAACAATAGAAATTAAGAGTAACAACTATCAGATTAACATGTTCAAGTATATGTAGATAGATAAGATAGATTGTCCTTACTTGCATATAATTGAAATGTCCGTAAAATGGAATCCAGTAACTATTAGAAGACTTTTCTTTCAAACAGTAAACACCTAAACACAGGGTTATTAGAATATATAAGTCACATGAATCAATTTGAATTAGAACCAAAAACCATTTGGTCTCTGTTTACCGGCCGGTCGCTTGAGCCGGTCGCTTAGGTTGAGCGACCGCCACTAGTGACCGCCCCAAAAACAGTGAGTTTCAATCTGAAACTCAGGCTTCTGATTACTCAATTTCAATCCGTATTTCGAGTAATCTTGACCTAAGTCTCGAATCAAACACTCCCTGTCACATCCACCCAGCCAGTACCCCATTTGGAATACCCGGGATGTGATCCACAGTCCAAGGATCAATGATCTGAGGTCCATGCCTCCCACATACACGGTAACACAATCATGAACAATAATAATCAATGGTAAAAACAACTAATACTAAGTATCATGAATAAGATAAGATTAACTAAATCAGAGTGCGGAATATAGATAATAATAAAGTGTGATCAAAATCATAAAGGGTGAGAAGGTGTGGTAGCCACCCTCTCAGAGCAGCGGAAAAGAAGTAAATCAAGTTAGTTACATATCCGAATGTCACCAGAATAATTCAAAGACAAGTTAATTACAATATCCAAGGTTCCACAAATACACCAGGAGAATGGGGCACTATGCTAGGGTTTCTTCTATACTAATGGTAGTCTCCTCAACAGTACGGATGAAGTAAACCCAACGCTGCCGCTCCCGCACAACTGTGGGGCTAACCCTGGTGCGGATAGTAATCTTCCTCGGCTCCAATATACGGATCCTCACCGACGCCACTACTCGGAGGGTAGTATGTGGAATCATAGTCCGCCTCATAGGAGGTGCCATCATAATCTTCGGTACCTGGAATGTAATCTAAAACATTTGCACAAAAAGGAATGAGTTCGAAGAACTCAGCAAGGAAGTTATTCCATAATTAGAAATCATACACATTCAGAACGTATAATAATGTAATGTGATATGGAACATATGATGCAGATATGAGTCTAACTCTATGAATGCTAGTCTCTAGGGTAGACATGCTTTAAGTCATAGCACCGTACTTCTCTGGGTCGTCAGTCACTCTCCCATTTCCATATCTTGGGAATGCCCGGGAAGATCGGTAAAGTCATCAAAAAGCCGTGGTAAGGGGATCAGTCACCACTCTCTCACATCACCATTTGGTCAAATCTTGGCGCATGTCACAGTAAAGCCTAGCCCAATGCATGTCATCTACTCAGTCGGTCAAGTCAGATTCAGATACGTCCATTCCTCGCCCCCGGCGATCCTTTCCGGTCCTTCACACTAGAGTTAGCAAAATCCCGGATTTCGGACTCATCAACCCTATTGGTCATCCACATATAGTAAACGGGAAGCTCTCACGTCCTCTCACGGATTGGTTGGCAGTCTTGAGCGCCCGTGAGCCCAAGTCTATCCATATGCAACTCTACCAATAAATGGCCCCTTTCAGGTATCCGTAGCATGGTTTATGTCCCCTACCGGATTGGCTACCGGCCTAGAGCGCCCATCCAACCATACACTACCACGGGTTGTTCGGTCTCAATGCCCTTCCGATTCGGGTCTGACACGACAGGGATGAACCTAGCCACACAACTAGACAATCCTATGTATGTCATCTAATAACTCGGGAGAGTGTCGATAGGCACCATCGGAGAACATCCCATACTGTTCCCTTCGATGCCCAAGGACAGAAGTGTCGATGAGGACACCCCCAATTCCCAAGTCATACGTAAGCAATCACACATCAAATCTCATCATTTCTCATGCATCCAATGCATATTCACAATAGTAATCAAATCATGATATTGAAACGAATCATTATAATCATAAGCAAGTCAAAATGATAAAGTAACACAACAAAAGTATAAAGATTTAATCAGCTACTGTTCTAACACATATGTAACAGTCTCATAATGATTGAAAGGACATTTAGGGAATTCATTCTTTAAATAAAGCACAGTTCAATATTTAATGACTTATATGTTTATAGATATAACCATCCTTACCTTGGATGAGTTGATGATGAATTGAGAATACCAAGAATAGTCCAATAGAATTGTTAAGGCCCTAAACAAACATCAATAATAAGTTAGAAAAGAAGTCGGGAAGATCGGATGTCATTTGAGTCAAAAGCGACCAAGGTTGCTTGTCAACAACAACTTTGGTCGATGGTCTTGGTCAATGGTATCGACCAAAAGGATCGACCAAAATTGTCCTCGGGGCAGAATAGTGGATTTTGGTCCGAAATGAGTCTTCCGGTGTTCGGATCAATCTCAAACTTGGAGGCATACTTAACAACAGTAGTAGGACACTATAAATCAAGGAATTAACCCAATCCAATGGTCTAATTAAAAAGCCCCAACGAGCTATCAAGTTCAAGTGATAAACCTCATGGCATGAGTTGGAATTGATTGCATTGATGAGGAATAGCATGCAATAGTTAGAGGAACTAATAGAAATTCGATTGGAATCATATGGCAATGTTAAACATGAATATAATACACTCTATAGCTCAGTTTGATATCAAATGGTATGATGTTAATAGGTAAATCATGGAATACATATGCTAGGCATGAGATATAAGCATAGCATCAACGAATGGCTAAGGGAATCATGGATTGAGCATGAGTAGGCACTTGGAGTGGTGGTTGAAAGGTTGCAGCACCATTCCAAATGTCTCATCAGCAAGATGACAATAGCAAAGAGTAGAAAATGGTAGGATAGAGAGTGGAATGAGGAGTCATACCTTAGTGTGGAAGATGAAGACAAGAATCAATGATAAACTAAGTGTCTTTGATGAGATACCCTTCCCACTAACCAAGGAGCTGCTTTGGGAAGCTCTCCCCACGTTCCCAAGTGAGAAAAATTATTGCAAAAGGCTCAAGGCTCGAGGTCACATTAAATAGAAAAGGAATATTCCATGGAATCATTAACTTGGCAGGCTGGGATATTTTGGTTGATGGTATCGACCAAAAGGATCGACCAAAATATTTTCAGCAGAAAACTTAGGTTTAGAACAGCAACTTCAAGTAGGGATTTGAAAGGCTATACAAGGTCAAATTGAGTGAGGTTTTCTTCCACAATTCAATCAAGAAGTCTAGTTTCGGGGAATACCTTCGGATTGTGCACAGGAGGTCATTTGGTACTGTCACGCCCTCCCAGCCGGTACCCTATCTGGCATACCCGAGAGTGTGATCCACAGCCCGAAGATCAGGTATCGAGTGATCAACCTCCCACATAAACAATAACATAATCATGAACAATCATAACATGAGTGCGGAAGATAAATCATAGATCCAATAAAGAAAGGATGAATCATAAATGGATCAGAATAATAAATATAATCAGAGTATCAAACAGATAAGTAAAGCGAGGCAAAAATCCCACTTTACAACCAGCGGAAAAGTAGCTCTAAAAGAATAAACTAGACAAAACCTAATCCCAGTAACAAGTACATTGGGTAACTAAATTGTTCTCCACTTTATAGACAACATTCTTGTAAGTGTAAATCTCATAAATAGCACAAGGACGCTTCCACTCAATGGTCGGACTAAGCATCGTACGGAGCATAACCACTCGCGGAATCTTCGAGTAATTGTGGTAACCGCAATCACCTTCCTGGAGATATGCCTCTTCGCCTTGCGCTTCTTCATAGGGACCGTCATAGTACTCGGGACTGCAGGATAGTCTAACAACATTGTACAATAAAGGAATGAGTTTCAAAGAAACTCGGTAAGGCGATTAAAAATCCATAATAACATAAATGGCGGGATTCCGGAACAAACATAAATGCAATATGATATGAGACAAGCAATGAATGAATGAATCTAACTCTATGTATGCTGGTCTCTATTGGCAGACATGCTTTAAGTCATAGCACCGTACTTCTTTAGGAAAGTCCACTCACATCCTCAACCATTTAAGATATCTTGGATTCTCTCACGGATCATTTCACCGGTCTTGAGCAGCCGATTGGTAATGGGTCCTTCATCCCTCGGGACAAACCTTGGCGGGGGTTAAGTCAACACACTCTCTCACAACCATTTGGTATAAGTCTTGCGCATGTCGGGGTAAAACCTAGCCAAATGCAAGTCTTCTACTTAGTTACATCAAGTCGAGATCCGGATACTTCCATTCCTCGTCCCGACGATCCTTTCCGGTATCCTTCACACTAGAGTCGGCGTATCCTATGGCACCGACCAACTCGGACTACGGACTCACCAACCCTATTGATCATCCACATATGGTAAACGGGAAGCTCTCACGTCCTCTCACGGGTTGGTTACCGGTCTTAAGCGCCCGTGAGCCCAAGTCTAATCATATGCAACCCAACCAATAAATGGCCCCCACAATGTGATTCCTGTCCTCTCACGGGTTGGTTACCGGTCTTGAGCGCCCATGAATCCCCATTGCTACCACGGGTCGTTCGGTCTCAATACCCCTCCGATTAGGGTCTGACATAACAGGACATCCTAGCCAAACACTACTAGACAAATCCTAGATATGTCATCCAACAGTTTAGGAAGGTGTGCAGAGGGCATCTCCGGAAACATCCCATAATATTCCCGTAGTAGTCCAAGGACAGAAGTGTCGAAAGGACACCTTTCCTTTCCAAACCATACTTAAGCATACACATGCATCAATTCATATCATCACATATATGGTAACTTCATATATGGAAAGAAATCAGTAATTACAATCACTTGTATAACATTGGTAAGTAAATCATACATGAATCAATTTAATATGAATAAGTAATGCTACTGTAATCAAAGTTATGCAACAGTAGAATATCATTGTAAGAATCTAATTTAGGAATCATATCTATGATATTCAAATATAGAAACTAGATTCATGCTATCTATGTAATTAAGGAAATAACCATCCTTACCTTTTATAACTCGCAAAGGAATCCTAAGAAATCAAGTAAGATCTTGGCAAACTTGAGAAGAAGGTCCTAAACAAGTATATACAACATATTAGGAAAGATCCTTAACAGAAAAGATATCAAAACATCCAAACGGACCAAATCTGAGTTGCCGTACTCATTGGTCGAGTGGATTGGTCGAGTGGTCCAGTCGACCAATCAGTCGACCAATGCAGACGAGAGCCTATAAAATCGAGTTTTAAGATATGAAATCCGAATTTGGTGGTTCAAAAGGGTACTAATCAAGGGGTAGACTACATCAGTAGTATTCTAACAATTAGGGGACCTCAAAACACTAATCAAATCAAGGTATCAAGATCCAAATTAGGAAACAAAAAGTTACCATAATTAAATCAACCATGGATCTTGATGAATTTGAAATAGAAAACAAAGACAAGAACAATAGGAGGATGGATCATTGCTTTCGGTAATGGTATCATGAAAACATACATAGATCTTCATGGAATAAGGCTTAGAAGTATAAATCTAAATAAGGAAATAAAACCTACCATATATGTAACTATCATGCATCATGAAGAACACATAGTATGGTAGAAGAGAACAACTAGAAATCTATGGATTATGGATCATGGAAAGAAAACACAGTAATTAACTACTAACATGATCAACATAGAAGATCCAAAGAGATTAGAATTCAGATTAGAAGTTTAATAGAGATTAGATCATGGTTTGATCATGATTCCTTCAAAAGCTTGCAATGATCATGGTTAAGATCATTGTTCTAGCCTCAAATCCTTAGGATGATCATGAGAACATGTTCAGAGATGTTTGCAACAGAGAATGCAGCATCTCTTCTACTGTCTCAACTCAAAAAGGAAAGAAAAACAAAGATGGAGGAGAAGAAGAGAGAGTAGACATACCTTTTGATGCAAAAAGAAGAGTTTTGACGAAGATCCGTCAAGAAAACACCAAGGATGCAAGAGAGATGACTTGCAGAGATCTTTGGTTCGTTCCAGAGGGTTTGGAGGCAGCAAATACGAAGTGGACTCGAGATTGGACTTAAATAGAGCAAGAAAAACCTAATTGCCAAAGACAGCACTCACTGGTCGAGTGGATTGGTCGACGGCCCGATCGACCAATCGACGACCAATGCCGACAAAGAAGACCAAAACAGGGAATTGAAGGTCCGGATCAAATCCAATCTTAAAGGGGTTTTGCACACAAGTCAAGTGACTTACCTAATAGGTAGAAATGCCTTTAAACCAAGATAGAGAGCACTCCAAGTCCAACAACTAATTAGATCTTCATCAGGATTCAGTTTCCATAAATAGAACCTCGTCATCAACTTTCATGATTCAAAGCCAGACACCAAGTCCTCTACTGGGATGGCCCAAAGCTGACTTCTTACCTTACTTCGGGTCATCGGACCTACAAATAACAAGGTTTCCGGGTCAAGGTTAGGGCTGGGTTTTACATTCTCCCCCCCTTAAAGAAATTTCGTCCCCGAAATTGAAAGCGTACTGTGCTTCCAAAGAGGTAAGGAAACTTCTCCTTCATATCTTCTTCCTTCTCCCAAGAAGCTTCTCCAGGGGTATGGTTCTTCCACCGAATCTTCACCAAAGGAATGGCGCGATTCCGCAGCTGCTTGTCCTTCCTATCCAAGATTTCGGCCGGTTCTTCATCATAGGTCAAATCAGCACTAAGTCCTTCGGGTGCTTGCTGCAAAATGTGTTCCGGATTCTCTATGTATTTTCGGAGCATCGAAATATGAAACACATTGTGCACACCAGCAAGAGGCGGAGGTAATGCTAATCGATACGCAACAGGTCCAACCTTTTCCAAAATCTCGAAATGTCCAATGAAACGAGGGCTAAGCTTTCCCTTAACATTGAATCTAATCACACCCTTCATTGGTGAGACCTTCGAAAGACTTTCTCTCCAACTTGAAATTCCAAATCGGTCCTTCTCTTATCAGCATAAGATTTCTGTCTCGGATCGGGACTTAATTCTTTCTCTTATCATATCTACCATAGCACTTGTAGCTTCAATCATCTCAGGACCTAAGACTTTTCTTTCACCTGTCTCACCCAAGACAAAGGTGTCCTACAAGTACTGCCATACAAAGCCTTGAATGGAGCCATGCCTATTGTGGCTTGATAACCGTTGTTATAGGCAAACTCAACCAAAGCTAGGTGTTCATCCCAATTACCACCCATATCCACCACACAAGATCTGAGCATGTCTTCCAATGTCCGAATTGTCCGCTCGGATTGTCCATCGACCGTGGATGATGAGCTGTACTCAAGTTCAATTGGGTTCCCAAGGCCTTCTGCAAACTATTCCAAAACCTTGAGGTGAACCTAGGATCACGATCCGAGACAATACTCAATGGCACACCATGCGGACGAACCACATTATCCACATAAAGCCTTGCTAGCTTATCCAGTATGAGTGATCTTCATAGGAATGAAATGGGCTGATTTGGTCAACCTATCAACAATCACCCAAACAGTGTCATTGCCTTTACTTGTCCGAGGCAAGCTAGTCACAAAGTCCATGGAGATATCCTCCCACTTCCAACTAGGAATAGGAAGGGGCTGAAGTAATCCAGATGGAGGTTGTCGAACGGCTTTCACACGTTGGCAAGTCTCACACTTGGCAACAAAATCATCAACATCCGCCTTTAGACCAATCCACCAAAAATGTTCCTTCAAGTCCTTGTACATCTTGGTGCTTCCCGGGTGTACGGAAAGATTGCTGGTGTGCTTCCTTCAATATTTCTTTCTTAACTTCTTCGTTTAGGCACGCACAGTCTTCCTCTAAACAACAAAGCACCATCCATGGATATACCAAAGTCGGGGTCCGACTCAGGATTCGAAGAAATCTTCTCAACTTTGATCAAAAACTCTTGATCGAACTCTGCAGAGCAACAATCTTATCTCTAAGACCAGATCTTGCCGTCATGGCGAAAGAATAAAATCAGAATTCTCGGGAACGATTTCCAAATCAAAACTCTCAATAGAAGACCACAATGGTAAACTCAAAGCATTCAAATCCAAAGTCTTCTTCCGGTTCTTCCTACTAAGAACATCAGCAACAACATTTGCTTTCCCAGGGTGATACTTGAATATCACAATCATAATCGGAGACTAGTTCCAACCATCTCCTTTGTCTCATGTTCAACTCCTTTTGGGTAAAGAAGTATTTCAAACTCTTATGATCCGTGAAAATGGCAATCTTCTCACCGTAAAGATAATGTTTCCAAATCTTCAAAGCAAAGACAACGGCGGCAAGTTCTAGATCGTGAGTGGGGTAATTCCGCTCATAATCCTTCAATTGCCGAGAAGCATAGGCTACGACCTTGCCATGTTGCATCAGTACACAACCCAAACCAATCTTTGACGCATCGGTATAAACTGTCATACCATCGGAACTATCAGGTATAGTCAAAACCGGGGCACTTGTCAATCTATCTTTCAACTCTTGGAAATTCTTCTCACAGGCGTCAGACCAAACAAACTTCTCTTCTTTCCTGGTCAACTTAGTCATAGGAGCAGCCAACCGAGAAAAGTTCTCAATAAACCTTCGGTAGTAACCCGCCAATCCAAGAAAACTTCTTATTTCCGTTACTGACTTCGGTCTCTCCCAATCAGCCACAGCTTGGACCTTTTCAGGATCGACACGAATACCTTCGGCTGAAACTACATGACCAAGGAATACCACTCTCTTAAGCCAGAAATCACACTTGCTAAACTTAGCGAACAACTTCTTTTCTCGCAACCTTTGCAAAGTGAAACTTAGATGACTCGCATGCTCTTCTTCGCTCTTCGAATAGATCAAGATGTCATCAATGAAAACAATCACAAACTTATCAAGCACATCATGAAATACTCGGTTCATGAGGTCCATGAACACCACAGGAGCATTGGTCAATCCGAAGGGCATGACTCTAAACTCGTAGTGACCATACCGCGTTCGGAAAGCTGTCTTGAAGATATCACTAGACTTCACTTTCAATTGGTGATATCCGGACCTTAAGTCAATCTTTGAGAACACAACTGCACCCTTCAACCGATCGAAGAGATCATCGATTCCGGGCAGCGGATATCTATTCTTGATAGTCAACTTATTCAACTCACGGTAGTCGATGCACAAGCGCATACTACCGTCTTTCTTCTTGACGAACAAGACCGGAGCTCCCCAAGGTGACACACTAGGCTGCACGAAACCTCTATCAATGAGCTCATTCAACTGATTTTGCAACTCTTTTAACTCAGTAGGAGCCATCCTATACGGAGCTTTAGATACCGGAGCAGCACCAGGGACGAGATCAATAGAGAATTCGACATCTCTGTCCGGAGGCACTCTCGATAGATCATCGGGGAAGACATCAACAAAGTCGCAGACAACTCGACTTCGTCGACTCTTTTCTCCACTATACCCTTGCCTTCGATGAAGCATCATCCACTAGGGCATAGACTTGCATCAGGTCAGCAGCCAGCACCTTCTTACAAACCCTTCTCTTTTCACCCTGAAATTCAAAGACCGGACTTCCACAAATATGGAACTGAATCTTCTTTGAGGAACAAAGGAACACAGCTTTGTGGGCTGTCAACCAATCAATTCCCAAAATAACATCGAAGTCCTTCATGTCAAGAATCACAAAATTGGCTTCCAAGTTCTTCTCACAAATCAACACAGGACATTTAGATAACCCCTTATCTAGTTTCACAACAGACCAGTAGGGTGTACTAATCAATAAACAACTAGATAACTTCTCGGGGATTAGGTTAGTCTTCTTGATGAATGCGAGATGACATGAACGAATGAGATGCACCCGTATCAAATAAGACAAATGCGAAATAGAAGCGACTAACAATGTACCCGTAATCACACAATGGCTTGGATCCCGCTCAAGACCGGAAATACTGAAAACTCTACCGGAGGGAGGAGCAGGAGCACTCTTCACCACCGCAGGCTGTTGGGCGAGGCCGCCCGGACAGGCACGAGCAAAATGACCAGCTTGCTTGCGGTAGAAGCAAACAGGATTGCTTGGATCCAACAGGGGTGGCTGCAACAGAGGGCTTCGAACAAAAGGCCTTGCACTTGCACTTGCACTTGCACTTGCTTGTGGTGGTCGGTTTCCGCCATACTTGTCTAAACTGGCCGGGCTGCTGAAAACCCGTGTTCGACCTACACTCTTAGCCCGAAAGGTAGGAGTGGGGTAGGGTGTAGGTCTCACAAAACGACGGTCATTGCGATCCACCAAACCAGAATTCCTTGACTGCCAAGGCTTTTGCACACGAGCACTTTCCTTCTCTGTTTCTTCCAACTTCTTCGAGTTCTGCACCACTTGAGCATAGCTCACTATAGGCTGGACCGTGAGATAAGCTTTAATGGCGGGCGCGAGTCCTTTGAAGAACTTCTTTGCTTTGGCGAGGTCTTCCTTCAAAGAATCTGGAGCAAAGAAATGAAGCTCCTCGAACTTCTGTTGGTACTCCAACACGTACGAGAGTTCCTTGAGTCGAATCATAAACTCGGCTTCCTTCGCATCCTTCACCGCCTCGGGAAAGTAGTTCATACAAAAAGCCTCTTTGAATAACTCCCAAGTTACAACTCCCGCATGCAAACCTTCCAAAAGCAGGACGAGTGGAGATCCACCATGCATCAGCTTCTTGTTGCAACTTCGTTCACAAACAAAATCTTCGAGCTTCCGAGCATTGCGGATGTCGGAAAGCCTTCTCCAACTCACGAAGCCACTTGTTAGGAAACAAGGGGTCCTTGGTAACTCCGGTAAAAGTGGGTACTTGCATCTTCAGGAAAACTCTCCATCAAGCGAGTATGAGGAGTTCCAACTAAACCTCCCGCATTCGGGATCTGCGGCATGAGGATTCACATTAGCACCAGCCCGGGTCTCATTATGCGAGTCATGAAACCCACCAACATCCGGTTGAACCGAGCTGCTTGTCGCTGCATCATATTGCCCATAATATTGGCAATATCTCTCAAACTTCCAACATTCGGGGCACCGGGGATCTCATGAGTACCCCGATCAACATTTGGTATCTCACCACCTCCATGAGGTACTTCACCACCTCCCTGAGGTACTTCACCACCTCCATGACCACTTTGGATTCACCACGCCCACTTCTCGGAGTAACCATTCCGCAAAACCGAGAACATCAAAATACCGAATTTCGAAGATTCAACATAAACCACAAGTCCAAATGATTTGAAAACTTAAATCATGCTCAAATATATCCATATAGTCATCAAACAATATTCCATAAGGCAAAAATCACATTTTCCAAAAATTCAACAGCAAATGAGGTCACTGTGACCATTGGTCGAGTGATTGGTCGAGTGACCCAGTCGACCAATGAGTCGACCAATGAAGACAGAATGCGAAAATTCGCATTATAAGCCTCATTTTCACATTCCAACCTCATTCTAACTTCTTCCAAAGGTGAGAGAGCTCTAGGGAAAATCTCCAAGAGTTCCCACAAGTGTTCTTGAGGTGATTTAGTGCTTCAACAACAACACCACAACACACCATCTTCACAAACAAGGTAAACCTCTTAATCTTCCTTCCATTTTCATCTTCTCATGCTTGCATTTCAATAAAACCATGCTTTACTTGTATCCAATGCTAGAAATCATGCTTAGGAATGCTTAGAAACATATTCCCTAGGTTTTAAACACAATGCCATGCATAGACAACAAGTTTTAACACATTGGTGCTCATCTCGCAAAGTTTTATACCGAAATCGATATCTTTAGAAAAATTTCATTTTCTCTCAAACCGCTTGAAATTTTCGCACGAGATCAAATGCTACATGCTCAAGATGACATTGTAGATAGGTCCATACAATTTGATTTAACCAATTTCAACTTTTCAAAAATCCAATTTTGACCTAAATTGCAAAATCCCCAAATTTCCTTCTTGCTGAATTTTTTGCTTTAATCCAAGTTTTCGATCGATTTTCATCAAAACAACTTCATAGACATGAAATTCCAAGTATTGCGCACATGCTAGTATGTTCAAATCAAATTTCCCCCAAATTTGAAATTTTCCGAAAAATTACGAAAATACCCTTTTGGCTCAAATCTTAAAATAGCACTAATTGGAATTGTCTCTTGTCTCTTTCACAGATACACTATGCAAAGGGGAGGGCGAGGAGGAGGTAGAGGTCGTGGTCGCATCGTAGGTGCTCTTAGGGGCAGAGGTCAGGTTCCTTTCGAGCCTAGACAGGAGGTTAGGAGACCGGACATGTTTAACACACCTCGGGCCGAGTTCCCGTACGAGGCCTACTTCAGTCTTGCAACATCGAGATGGGACGTCTACTTCACTTACGCCAGCTCGGAGCCTTTAGGATTCGGCAGAGGTTCGACACATTACGGTGGACTCATCTCTTCACCGAGGATCTACCGGTATACCCGGAGCTAGTGAGGTTGTTCTTCAAGCAACCTTACTTACACGGGAGGAGGCTCGAGGCCAAGGACATCCACTTAGACTTGTCCTCGGGAGCGTGGGTCTTCCGGACTCGGATTCGCTTCTCTACCCGGACACCGGCTGAGATCTTGTAGGTTCCTTACTATCCACAAGCGGTGTGTGTGGATACCTGCAGGAGCGGATCCGGGCAGCCATCCGATGCCGTACGAGCTTCGCGAGATATGCTCTACGCTATGGGATAGCCGTCGATGCTTCACACCGTGGACTAGCGGGCGGATGACGGGTTCTGCACGTATTATCGGTCGCATAGTCGGCCGAAACATCATGCCGAAAGCCGGACATCACCATCGGGTCACGGTGATGGAGGCCTTAGTCATCTACCGCATCTACATGGGCTTCGAGATCGATCTCTCCTACATCATTCAGCAGGTCATGCTTGGACTTAGTTCTGCGGCCTAGCATGCGGAACCTTTGCTATGGGAGGCTACCGACTTTGATCTTCAGGCATTTCGGGGTGAGTTTCGAGGATACACCAATGGACACTAGATCACGGGGATACCCTATTGGGACTCGGACCATTCGTCGGATGAGACTACGAGCGGTCGGAGAGATCTCCTGGTCCGGAGGGTGAGGATGATGATGAATCGGAGGATGAGGATCGGGGGTCGGAGGATGGAGGAGAGGATATCGGTCCAGATAGTGATGATCGGGCCGGAGATGATGCAGATATGCGCGAGGCCGAGCCTCGTGCATCACGAGTTTCCTTCATCACACTTCGAGGTAGGTGGCCCTTCACATGCGGTTCCGGAGACTTCGGATCTTGGTGCACAGATGAGATCGATGACTTCCATGCTAGAGAGAATGGAGGTCGACAGGAGCAGATGTACGAGAGGATGGAGTCACGACAGATAGGATAGAGCATCGGGTGACTCGGCTAGCGAGAGGAGTTCGAGCATTCGAGATCGGAGCGGATCACCTAGATAGACCGTACCTTAGGATTTCCATTTATGCATTTCGGATGTAATCATTGTAAAAACCTTTGAAATTAATGAAGTTCATTTTGTTCCTCTTTAATTATTGTATGTTATGCAACTTTCTTTTCCTTGCATTAGTGACATTTGTTCAAGTATAATTATGGTATGTTATTCAGAAATGTTCTGTTATGCCTCAAAGGTTAAGTTTCTAATTCAGTGTCCTATTATTCACTTCTAAGAGTAGATGAGTCATTTCAGATCAATGACTCAGGAATGTTCAGTTGTTGTCTTTTGTGGTTAGGATCTCCTCGACCTCGGGCTCGATACCAATCTATCACGCCCTCCCAGCCGGTACCCTATCCGGCATACCCGAGAGTGTGATCCACAGCCGAAGATCGGGTATCGAGTGATCAACCTCCCACATAAACAATAACATAATCATGAACAATCATAACATGAGTGCGGAAGATAAATCATAGATCCAATAAAGAAAGGATGAATCATAAATGGATCAGAATAATAAATATAATCAGAGTATCAAACAGATAAGTAAAGCGAGGCAAAAATCCCACTTTACAACCAGCGGAAAAGTAGCTCTAAAGGAATAAACTAGACAAAACCTAATCCCAGTAACAAATACATTGGGTAACTAAATTGTTCTCCACTTTATAGACAACATTCTTGTAAGTGTAAATCTCATAAATAGCACAAGGACGCTTCCACTCAATGGTCGGACTAAGCATCGTACGGAGCATAACCACTCGCGGAATCTTCGAGTAATTGTGGTAACCGCAATCACCTTCCCGGAGATATGCCTCTTCGCCTTGCGCTTCTTCATAGGGACCGTCATAGTACTCAAGACTGCAGGATAGTCTAACAACATTGTACAATAAAGGAATGAGTTTCAAAGAAACTCAGGAAGGCGATTAAAAATCCATAATAACATAAATGGCGGAATTCCGAACAAACATAAATGCAATATGATATGAGACAAGCAATGAATGAATGAATCTAACTCTATGTATGCTGGTCTCTATTGGCGGACATGCTTTAAGTCATAGCACCGTACTTCTTTAGGAAAGTCCACTCACATCCTCAACCATTTAAGATATCTTGGATTCTCTCACGGATCATTTCACCGGTCTTGAGCAGCCGATTGGTAATGGGTCCTTCATCCCTCGGGACAAACCTTGGCAGGGGGTTAAGTCAACACACTCTCTCACAACCATTTGGTATAAGTACTTGGCGCATGTCGGGGTAAAACCTAGCCAAATGCAAGTCTTCTACTTAGTTACATCAAGTCGATCCAGATACTTCCATTCCTCGTCCCCGACGATCCTTTCCGGTATCCTTCACACTAGAGTCGGCGTATCCTATGGCACCGACCAACTCGGACTACGAACTCACCAACCCTATTGATCATCCACATATGGTAAACGGGAAGCTCTCACGTCCTCTCACGGGTTGGTTACCGGTCTTAAGCGCCCGTGAGCCCAAGTCTAATCATATGCAACCCTACCAATAAATGGCCCCCACAATGTGATTCCCGTCCTCTCACGGGTTGGTTACCGGTCTTGAGCGCCCATGAATCCCCATTGCTACCACGGGTCGTTCGGTCTCAATACCCCTCCGATTAGGGTCCGACATAACAGGACATCCTAGCCAAACACTACTAGACAAATCCTAGATATGTCATCCAACAGTTTAGGAAGGTGTCCAGAGGGGCATCTCCGGAAACATCCCATAATATTCCCGTAGTAGTCCAAGGACAGAAGTGTCGAAAGGACACCTCTCCTTTCCAAACCATACTTAAGCATACACATGCATCAATTCATATCATCACATATATGGTAACTTCATATATGGAAAGAAATCAGTAATTACAATCACTTGTATAACATTGGTAAGTAAATCATACATGAATCAATTTAATATGAATAAGTAATGCTACCGTAATCAAAGTTATGCAACAGTAGAATATCATTGTAAGAATCTAATTTAGGAATCATATCTATGATATTCAAATATAGAAACTAGATTCATGCTATCTATGTAATTAAGGAAATAACCATCCTTACCTTTTATAACTCGCAAAGGAATCCTAAGAAATCAAGTAAGATATTGGCAAACTTGAGAAGAAGGTCCTAAACAAGTATATACAACATATTAGGAAAGATCCTTAACGTAAAAGATATCAAAACATCCGAAACAGACCAAATCTGGAGTTGCTTGTACTCATTGGTTGAGTGGATTGGTCGAGTGGTCCAACGACCAATCAATCGACCAATGCAGACGATAGCCTATAAAATCAGAGTTTTAAGATATGAAATCCGAATTTGGTGGTTCAAAAGGGTACTAATCAAGGGGTAGACTACATCAGTAGTATTCTAACAATTAGGGGACCTCAAAACACTAATCAAATCAAGGTATCAAGATCCAAATTAGGAAACAAAAAGTTACCATAATTAAATCAACCATGGATCTTGATGAATTTGAAATAGAAAACAAAGACAAGAACAATAGGAGGATGGATCATTGCTTTCGGTAATGGTATCATGAAAACATACATAGATCTTCATGGAATAAGGCTTAGAAGTATAAATCTAAATAAGGAAATAAAACCTACCATATATGTAACTATCATGCATCATGAAGAACACATAGTATGGTAGAAGAGAACAACTAGAAATCTATGGATTATGGATCATGGAAAGAAAACACAAGTAATTAACTACTAACATGATCAACATAGAAGATCCAAAGAGATCAGAATTCAGATTAGAAGTTTAACAGAGATTAGATCATGGTTTGATCATGATTCCTTCAAAAGCTTGCAATGATCATGGTTAAGATCATTGTTCTAGCCTCAAATCCTTAGGATGATCATGAGAACATGTTCAGAGATGTTTGCAACAGAGAATGCAGCATCTCTTCTACTGTCTCAACTCAAAAAGGAAAGAAAAACAAAGATGGAGGAGAAGAAGAGAGAGTAGACATACCTTTTGATGCAAAAAGAAGAGTTTTGACGAAGATCCGTCAAGAAAACACCAAGGATGCAAGAGAGATGACTTGCAGAGATCTTTGGTTCGTTCCAGAGGGTTTGGAGGCAGCAAATACGAAGTGGACTCGAGATTGGACTTAAATAGAGCAAGAAAAACCTAATTGCCAAAGACAAGACTCATCGGGTCGAGTGGATTGGTCGATCGGCCCAGTCGACCAATCGGTCGACCAATGCGTCGACAAAGAAGACCAAAACAGGGAATTGAAGGTCCAGATCAAATCCAATCTTAAAGGGGTTTTGCACACAAGTCAAGTGACTTACCTAATAGGTAGAAATGCCTTCAAACCAAGATAGAGAGCACTCCAAGTCCAACAACTAATTAGATCTTCATCAGGATTCAGTTTCCATAAATAGAACCTCGTCATCAACTTTCATGGATTCAAAGCCAGACACCAAGTCCTCTACTGGGATGGCCCAAAGCTGACTTCTTACTTTACTTCGGGTCATCGGACCTACAAATAACAAGGTTTCCGGGTCAAGGTTAGGGCTGGGTTTTACAGGTACATCAACCATATTAATCTTCTCCGATGCGCAGACTTTCCTTAAACACTGACAATGCATTTAAGCAAGGGGTATCATTGTCAATGCCCATGGGCTCGGTCTCCGAATCATGATCATCAATCAGAATGGTCCATAAATCTCTTCTTCCACTGCTTCGGGTCTTCGGACCTGAATACAACAGTGGATCCGGGTCAGGGTCAAGGTTAGAATAGGGCTGGATATTACACTCCCTAAGCCAAAAGGGTGAGGGAAAACTAAACATTACCATCAATAGATTACCCATAACCCTCCCCTTGACTGGATTAACCTTCTCATGGAAACAGGGTTTCGTTTACGGTTATTCCATCTCAAGTAGATTAAAAAGAGAGTTAAAATATCAAAGGGGGTAATCAAAAAGACGAGGGAAAAAGGGTAATACTAATTTAATGGACAAAGAGAGTAAAGACGAAGGGTTAATTCAATACCTCACGTCAAAGAGTCAGAGAAGGGAAGAACTGATCTTCCAAGTCACTGTCAGTACTCCAGAGACTCTTTCGGATCTTCCCCGCAGCCGTCTAACCTCCCAAATAAGCAACCACGAATAAAGTATTCGTTAATTAGACGGAGGTTGCCTTTTATAGAAGTCAGGGGGCAAAATAGGGCGAAATCCCCGAAAACAAACCGGGCGGTCGCTTGGGCCGGTCGCTTAGGTTGAGCGACCGCCACTAGTAACCGCCCCATGTAATTTGCCATACAAGGGTGCTTTTACTAGGGGGTTGATACCCAAGGCCAACCTAGCCCTACAATAAGAGATGGGGGATATCTTACCTTCTTTCGAACATCTCTTGAACAACACCTGACTTTTAGAATTCCAAAATCCAACTGATGCGTCCAAAATCTGCTCAACCCTTGATCTCCTCGTGATGTCCTGCAAAACGAAAGCGTCAGATGTGGCCCGACCGCTGGGGTCTGGAGTCCACCTCCGAAGGCTAAGTCAGTTGATGAACTTAATCACAAACGGCTCTGCTAGAAGCGCAGAGCTTAAGGAATGAAGAACTGGGAAGGGTGATCTAGATAGCAGATCGCTGATAGTTTAGGTCTATCAGTATGTATCTGAACCTGAGTCTCAGATAGTCTTCTTTTTTCGATCCCCTCACCTTGTATGGTAGTGAGGTTTATATAGAGTGTACCTCCGAATCTCCTTCGTTGGATGCACTTGAGCCTTCATCGGGTAGTCTTTGGATCTTATCAGTTAGATCCGTTGAGCAATAGACTTCTACTAGTTTGGGCTAGTAGAGGACTCCTGAGATAACCTTTAGGTTATGCGATGATTATCCCTTCGATAATGATTATCCGCAGCCGTCAATTCGAGTCTGCCATCATTAGGGTGATTACCCTAATCCATAAGTAGGATTAGGGCACGCTTGCAGCCGAATAAGCTTTCTTCTTCAGCAAGCCATCTTCCGGATCTGGTTCGCTCGGGAGCGAGTCGGATCTCTCCGTCTCGACCGGGGTCGAGGGTCGGACCAGGTATGAACCCGATCTGATCATAATCTCTCCATATCACGAGCCCCCCAGACCAAGCGTTCGGTCGATCCCGAGGGCTTGGTTTTTAACTGGGTTCGTCGTCAGGTGATAATCTCTGCGTGCTTCATTAAATGTCATATCACATTTAATGCGGTGGTCACTTTTCCTCGAGCGTTGTGAGTGTAAGGCCATATATCTCCTTGCAGTTGATCTGTCTCGGCTCACGTCATCCAAGCGACGGTTTCCGAACGCCTATTTCGGATTCGTGAGTTCAAACTTTCAGAACGTCTTTCAATCTTGATCGCTGATTTTGAATCAATCTCGATCGTTCAGATTCCCGAACACTCGTGCGGGAGTTTTAAAAGCGGTTCGTTGTCTTCATAGGTTTCATTCTTCCTGTCTGGAATTTGAACCTTTGTTGTTCGCTTTCGCACCTTCCTGCTCTCAAGCTTCCGCCTCACCTGAATCGGTAAGTTTCTTGGTCTTTTTCTTTTTGTAGTTTATCGAAACAAGTAATGGCGGACGATAGGGCTTCTCTGGTACCCGGTGTTGGTAATAGCAATGAGGCTTTTGCTTCTCCTGCTCCCGAACAGTCGGATAGTGATAACAAAACCCTAATCGTCCTCTCAGCGCGAGTTCGTTGAAGTTTCTCAAAAAGGTTTTGAAAGAAAAACCGAAACTTCTCCCCGTCCTTCTCGAGTCCTGGATCTTCCAAGATTGTCGAGTCTTCTAGGCAGCCTCAAACTTCCGGGTCCGATGGTGGACCCGGCTCTGTTCCCTCCATTTACGATGAGGAAACCCTTCTTTCAGCTGTCCAAGATTTTGATTTTCCTTCCTCATATCAGGTTAGGGCTCCCCACCCTGATGAGAGGGTTGATTCCTCCATTTCGGGTGAATTTTCTCTGTATATAGATGCGCTGGAAAGCGGGGTTCGCTTTCCCTTTTTTAATCCTTTGTTCTCCACAGTTCTGAATCATTGGAACATTTGTCCCGGAATGCTCCTCCCCAATAGCTGGCGTCTTATCGTCGGCTTCTTGGGTTTGTGTTTTGAACTTGGCATTACGCCATCTCTTTCTCTCTTTGTACATTTTCATGTTCTTTCTATCTCCCATCCTCCCGGATGGGTTTTTCTGTCCAAACGCAATAAGGCTGAACTTGATTGGACGGGCAGCATCCTTGTCAAAGGAACTTGCCCTTCTAATCACAAAAGATGGCGCGAACGATACTTTTTCTGTCAAGCGCCTCCATTAGATCTTAACTTCCCAACCACCTGGAGGAGGTGTACTTCTTCTTCCGAGAATAACCGAGGCCTTCCCTTAACCAGAGAAGATGAGGCGGCCATTAGGAAGATCAAATCCATTCCGTGGTATCAAGAGATACATGGACTTGAAGTGGAGTATAACTCCATCCTTCAGTACTGGGGCTTGGCTCATTGTGAGCTTCTAACCACCATCCTTTAATTTGACTGAAGTGATATGTTTTTAATTCTGACTCTTGTCCTTCTCATCCTTCGCCTGAATTAGTGTCAAACGAGTTTGACAGAGCGTTGGAATGGTGTACTGCTGCTCGAATGACTTCTGAGAGCGCAGTTCTTTCCAAACTTCCAGATGAAGTCTTTACGAAGTCACTGGTGATGTAAGTCTTTCTTCATTATCCTCTGATTCTGAAAAATTACTTTTCTGCTCCTCGTTAACTCGGAAGTTGTTTGCAGGAGTCTTGCTGGTAACTTCCACAACCAAGTGGAAGCAGTTACTAGGCTCAGTAGATTGAGCAATGAAGTTTCTAGGCTTCAGGAAATCTCCGAAGCTAAAGATGTTGAGATTGCTCGCCTTCGGAATCTAGCTTGGGAGGTGGCAGGAGAAAAAAATTCGATGATTGGTCGTCTTCGGTCAGACTTGGATGATGCCAGGGAGAATATCCGGCGACTGGAGCGAACAGTTGGGAAGTTAGGAGCCAAAGGATCTGAAACATTACCTGAAAGGCAAGCTGTCGTTCCTTTGCCCGAATCCCTTCCAACTGATGTTGGCGAGCCTGCGTCTTCAAGTATTTACACAGTAAGCCTTTTGTTGATATGTTGAATGCTTATAACTTGCAGGCGTACCGGGATGGTGAGAACGAAGTATGGGAATCAATATTAACGAAGGATCCTCATTTTGATACGACTCCCTACAGTGTTGTTTGCCATCCTGAAGTATTTACTGACCTGGGTATTCCTCTTCCCGACTGGACCAAGGATAAGATTGATCCTCCACCTTTCGATCTAGATATTATGCATTATCTGTAAGATTCTGCTGTTTATTCTCCCCTAGAAGAAGTCAATTATGACGAGCTTGTCCTGAATGCGAGTTTGGTCGAGGACCATGCTTCTCCTGGACAAAGAGTATGAAATTGCGGAGGATTTTATGCATACCGAAATATTTTTGTAATCCTCATTCTTCTCTTCTTTTCCTTGAATCCCCACCAATGGTTGACTCATATGTTTGTTCTAGCAAAGTCGCGTTGATCTTGTATAACTTCTCATATCAGTCACCTATGATGACTTTCTTTTTTGACCGAAGATTGTTTCCAGCTCTTGTAATTGTTTTGATACTGGCCTCTTTGGATCTTTTGAAGAAATAAGAAATCAACTTTATCTTGAACTTTGCTAGCCACTTGAATCGCTGTTGCATTAGGTCTTAGTTGTTTGAAACAATGCCTTTACTTAAGGATTTTCGGAGAAATACAATAAGTCTGAGAAGGAACTCACTCGGGTTTTAAACCGATGCCTTTACTTAAGGATTTCCGGGGAAATACAATAAGTCTGAGAAGGAACTCACTCGAGTTTTAAACCGATGCCTTGACTTAAGAAAGTCCAAAAATTTCCATAAGTGTTGAAGGACCCACACGAATTTTCATCCGTTGCCTTATAGTTGGATCTTGTTCTTGAATGTGGTGTATGATGCCCCCCAATCAAAAGATAGTCTGTTGAAAGCCAAAAATTGCATTGATTGAGTTGAAAATGATTACATCGCGAACAAAATTGAAATCATCCTCAAGGATAAAACTTTTTGAGATGCCTAGCATTCCACGAACGATCCAACTCTTTCTGGGTGTTGATGTTCTTCAGCACTGTAAGCTCTCGAACCGACCGGTTTCACAACCATATAAGGTCCTTCCCAGGAAGGGTCTAATTTTCTTTGGTGACGCGGGTTGGAAGCTAGGGTGTTTCTCAACACCAAATCTCCGGCTAAGTACCGACGATTCTTCACTCGAGTATTATAATGAGACCCTATCCTTCTTTGATAATGTTGAGTTCGTGCTATTGCCTTTGCCCGAACTTCGTCCAACAAATCAAGACTATCAAGCAGCCCTTGTTCATTTGCTTTTTCCTCGAACTCACGATCCCGTAATGTCCCCACCATTATCTCCACTGGTGCCAATGCTTCGGATCCATATGCCAACCTGAATGGAGTTTCTCCTATGGGTGTTCGAACCGTAGTTCTATAAGCCCACAGTACATTATGAAGTTCTTCGACCCAAGAAGCTTTGTCAGCTTCGAGTCTTCTCTTTATTCCTTCCAGTAGCGTTCGGTTAGTAACCTCTACCTGTCCATTGCTTTGGGGGTATGCCACTGAGGACATACGATGCTTGATCATATATGTTCCACAGAATTGCTCAAATTGTGGATAGTCGAACTGAGTACCATGGTCAGTGACAATAATCTTCGGAATCCCAAAGCGATATATGATTGATTCAAGCACAAATTTCTCCACTTTTTCTCGCAATTGCCTCCGGAATGCGGCTTCTACCCATTTTGTGAAGTAATCAATTGCTACTATCGGATATTCCCGTCCGCTTGATGCCTTGGTGAATTTGCCCATGATATCAATTCCCCACATTGCAAAGGGAATGGGATTTAGAATTGAAGTCATAGTTTCCGCCGGGCGCTTCGATATTGTAGCATGAATTTGACAGTTACCACATCGACGAACGTACTCCATAGCAGCCTCTTGGACCTTAGGCCAATATAACCCAAGTCTCAGAATTTTGTGAGCCAGGGCTCGTCCACCCATGTGAGCTCCACAAATTTCTTCATGAACCTCAGCCAAAGCTGATTTTGCTCCTTCGGGGCCTATACATCTCATAAGGGGTCCAGCATAAGATCTTTTGTATAGTCTCCCATTCTGAATGACAAATCTAGCTGATCGAATCTTGATCAACCTTGCCTCTACTGGATCCTCAGGTAATTTGTCATCCCTTAGATACTCGATTATTGGATCCATCTAGCAATGTTCTGCTTCAATATAAGAAATTTCTTTCTCATGATAACTTGGAAAAGTTATCTCTTCAATGTAGACCGAAGGGTCTAGATTCTTTTCCTTGGCATTGGCTAGTCGGGATAGCTCATCTGCCACTGAATTTTCATTCCTCGAAATCTAAGATATCTTCAAATTCCGAAATTGGTTTTGAAATGCCTGCACTATCTCTTGATATTTCTGCAAGCGTGGTTCCTTAATACCATACTCCCCCTGGACTTGGTTGACTATAAGTTGAGAGTCACTATAAATAGTAACATCTGCAATAGATAATGCTTTGGACAACCAAAGTCCTGTTATCTGAGCCTCATATTCCCGCTTCGTTATTACTTGCGTCAAATGCGAATCTCAAAGCATATAGAATAATAAATCCTCGCTGGACTTTTTAATAGAATTCCAGCTCTGCTCCATCTTTATTACTCGAACCATCCACATATACCTCCCAAGTGGTTGGTATAATGGGATCCTCAATGGTGGGTTCCACTGGTGCGATAGTTTCTACTACAAAGTCGGCTAATGCCCGAGCCTTGATTGCGGTTCGGGGCTTAAAGCTCACTTGGAACTCGCTGAGTTCAACCGACCAGAGACACCATCCTTCCGGACAAATCAGGTTTGTTAAGAACTTTACTAAGAGGAAAAGTTGTAAATACCTCAATTGGATGAGCTTGAAAATATGGCCTTATCTTCCCGGCGGCCATCATGAGAGCCGAGCAGCCTTCTTTCTCAATCTGTGAATATCTTGTCTCCGCATCTAGCAACACGTGGCTTACATAGTAAATCGGCCACCGTTTTTTATCTTTTCCCGAACAAGTACTGCACCGACCGCCGAAAGGGACGTCGCTAGATATAGCTGTAATATTTCCCCCTTCTCCGGTCCGGACAGGATCGGTGGTTGTCCAAGTGCTTCTTTTAATTCCTCGAAAGCTTTCCGGCACTCTTCAGTCCACTTTGCTTCCTTACCGCCCTTCAGGTCTTTAAGTGCCTTGAAGAAAGGCAAACATTTTTCTCCAGACTTGGAGATGAATCGATTTAAAGCAACAACTCTCCCCCGTTAAACACTATACATCCCGAACGGTTTTGGGAGCCTCCATATCAATCGAGCTTGTATTTTGGCAGGATTAGCCTCAATTCCCTCTCGTGATACCATGAAGCCCAAAAATTTGCCCGAGGAGACTCCAAAGGCACATTTTTCTGGGTTTAGCTTCATTTGATGTTTCCGCAGTCTGAGAATACCTCAGTCAAATCTGCAATATGATTTGCTTTTGTAAAGCTTTTCACTAGCATGTCGTCAACATAAGCTTCAACATTCTTTCCTATCAGCTCTTTGAAAATCTTGTTGGCGGCCCTCTGATATGTTGCTCCTGCATTCTTCGGGCCAAAAGGCATGACCTTGTAGTAATAGCTCTCACGATCAGTCATGAAAGCCGTATACTTCTCATCCTCCTTATTCATAAATATTTGATTATACCCTGAGTAGGCATCCATGAAACTTAAAGTTTCATATCCTGCAGTCGCATCTATCAAGAGGTCAATCCGAGGCAACGGGTAGCAATCTTTTGGGCAAGCTTTATTAAGATTTGTGTAGCTTGTACACATCCTCCACTTCCCATTCGCCTTTTTTACCATTACCATGTTGGCCAACCAAGTTGGGCACTCAATTGGTTCTATGAAACCAGAATTCTTAAGTTTTTCAACTTCGCTTCGAACGGCTTCATACTTTTCAATGGAGAAATTTCTTCTTTTCTGTATCACCGGTTTCGCCTTAGGGTCTATCCGAGTTTGTGCTCTGCAATGGCCCGATCGATTCCGGGCATGTCCTCAGCAGACCATGCAAATACATCTTTATTCTGTTGAAGAAAAAACTTCAACTCATCTTTAAATTCTTCCAGCTATTCAGACACGATATAAGTAATCTTTTTCTCATCCTCAGTACACAACTGGATTTGTTCCAGCTTCTCCACTGGTTCGGGTCTTTGCATCTCTGTCTCTTCCCGATCATCTAGAACTTCTATGGGGAGGGCAGTTACCTTCCTCGGGCCCTCCTTGTCTTTTAAATAGGCAACATAACACCGCCGAGAGATCTTCCGGTCGGAGGAGACTTGACCAATTCCCATATCAGTCGGGAATTTTATCTTCAGTGCTTTGTCGAAACAATAGCACCTATCTTGGATAAAGATGGTCGCCCGAGGATCATATTATAAGTCGCGGTTCCCGAACCACCAAAAAATTGATTCGGATAGTTGTTTCCTTAGGAAAACTTCCAATGGATAAATCCAACTGGACCGATCCTTCCGCCACTGCAGATGACCCTGCAAAACCATATAGATGTGTGGATGAAGGTTTCATCAAGTCCTGATCCACCTTCAATTTTTGATACATTTCGTAGGAAATTAGGTTAGGCTGCAGACTCGTATCAATCAAAACTCTATGCACTTCCCGTCGTGCAATCTCTACCTTGATGACTATAGCATCATCATGAGGTAAACAAACATCTCTTTTGTCTTCCTCGCTAAAGATGATAGAATCTTCACCATTCAGCCTCTTCCGCTTCTGCGTCTCTCCGGTTCCAACAAATTTGGATTTTGTTTTCAGACTCCGGAGTGATTCGGGCTCTGGTCCCCTGAAGATGGTAAGGATCGGTGACCGAGTAGCTTCAGTCACCTCCTTGCCTTTCTTAGACTTCGGGGCCTCCCTTGATCGTTCCGAACTAACCGAACGATCCCTTTTAGGAGCAGCCGCACGTGGCTCACGTGGCTCCTCCCTTCTTCTGCTAACGAAACTGGACAGATGTCCCTGAGATATCAATCTCTCAATATCTGCCTTCAGATGACGACAGTCATTAGTATAATGACCATAGTCCTTGTGGAATCGGCAATACTTTTCTTGATCCTGTTGCTCTCCGGGTTTCAAAAGAATTTTAGGCGGCCACTTTAAAATATTTTTTCTTTTGAGGATATTTAAAATATCAGCCCGAGGAGCATTCAATGGAGTGTACTCACTTTTACGTGGGGACCTTTGGCGCCAAGGCTGAGATTTTCCAACCCGATCACGAACATTTTTCTTTGGCTTCTGCTTCTACTCAGGAGCCTTCTGTTCCTTATTGGAGACTTTATTATCTCCTTGGCGCGCATCTAGAATCTCCATGACTTCAGCCTCGCTTACGGCATCTCTCGTACCAACTCGGCATAAGTCGCAGGCATATCCCGTAGTAATAACTCCAGGAGTTTCCGATTAGTGAGTCCCGTGAATAGAGCAGTTTTGGCTACTTGTTCATCCAAATTTTCTATCTCCATCGTCACTTTGTTGAATCTTTTCAGAAACTCTCTGATTGGTTCGCTCTTTCCTTGTTTGACAGTAAACAAAGTTTCTTCCGTTTTCTTGACCTATATTCCACTCTAGAATCGCCCTATGAATTGGTGCGCCAATTCGTCAAAGTTTAAGATCCTCCCAGAGGGGAGGTTTGAAAACCACTTTTGTGCTGCTCCAGTAAGTGATGAACCAAAAACCCCGCATAAAATTTCATCGAATTACACGAAACGCCATGGTCTCATTGGTAATAGCCGATGTGAGCTGTTGGATCTCCGGAGCCATCGAATGTTGAAAAGGTAGGCAAACGGAAGTTACGGGAAACCGATATCCCGCAATTGGCTCAAGCAAAGGAGTCTTCCGAATGATCGAGTAAATATCCTCAATTATTCTTCCCTTAGCCAACTGCCCTAATTTCTCATTGATGTTGGCCAATTCCTGACCAATCTGGGTCGGGTGATCTTCAGCAATATGATCACGACCTCGATTAACACGATCATCCCGTGCTACTCGATCATCACGAACAGCCCGTCCTTCCCGAGCATTCCTCTCGTCGCGAACTGCTCGATCATCACGAACGGTTCTTCGACGGTGGGTGAGTGAGTTCTTACCCCCGTATCCAACCTTGTGTTTGAATCAGTTGTACTCTCTTGCGGTCTGTCGAACCGATCGTCTCGCCTCGGTTGATCATCGATCCTCCTAAGTCCTCGGTCTCCTTCACGAAAATTCTGATCGATATTCCGGTCTTCATCCAATCTCTGGTCACGTGGCAATGCACGTCTCCCTGAATCGCGCTAATCAGGCTCTTGTGGTAAAACCACTCGTCTGGTGAGCATGCGGAGTGCTTGGCTCACCTCCAAGAGTTGAATCTTTACCTGACCCAATTGATCTTGGATTGTATCAGGAGGAGGATTACGTCCTCCCCGGCCACCATCTACCTCGATAGGATTTTGGCTTTCCTGGGGAATATCTGGATTATTCACTCCAGGGATCTGAACACTGGAATTGCGTTGTGCAGCGGCTGCTGATCTAGTCACCATGGCTTTTCAAGTTCTTTCCCACAGACGGCGCCAATTGATGCGTCCAAAATCTGCTCAGCCCTTAGATCTCCTCGTGATGTCCTGCAAAACGAAAGCGTCAGATGTGGCCCGACCGCTGGGGTCGGGAGTCCACCTCCAAGGCTAAGTCAGTTGATGAACTTAATCACAAACGGCTTTGCTAGAAGCGCAGAGCTTAAGGAATGAAGAACTGGGAAGGGTGATCTAGATAGCAGATCGCTGATAGTTTAGGTCTATCAGTATGTATCTGAACCTGAGTCTCAGATAGTCTTCTTTTTTCGATCCCCTCACCTTGTATGGTAGTGAGGTTTATATAGAGTGTACCTCCGAATCTCCTTCGTTGGATGCACTTGAGCCTTCTTCGGGTAGTCGTTGGATCTTATCAGTTAGATCCGTTGAGCAATAGACTTCTACTAGTTTGGGCTAGTAGAGGACTCCTGAGATAACCTTTAGGTTATGCGATGATTATCCCTTCGATAATGATTATCCGCAGCCGTCAATTCGAGTCTGCCATCATTAGGGTGATTACCCTAATCCATAAGTAGGATTAGGGCACGCTTGCAGCCGAATAAGCTTTCTTCTTCAGCAAGCCATCTTCCGGATCTGGTTCGCTCGGGAGCGAGTCAGATTTCTCCGTCTCGACCGGGGTCGAGGGTTGGACCAGGTATGAACCCGATCTGATCATAATCTCTCCATATCACCAACCAAAGCAGGCTCTTCAGATAAAGGATCCAGATCCATGGGTCCTGGGTATGGATCATGGGCTTCAATCCGGACACTTCACAAGTTCACCCGACTAGACCTTCGGGTTCTCGGACCTGAAATACGGATCTTGGGTTAGAAATATGGGGGGTGTTACACTACTGCTATCAATAGGAGCCACCAAAGAGGTCCATACCGGTGTAAGGGTTGTACCACTAGTCACTAGCTTCTCCCAATGTATCCGCAGTTGTATTATATAAGGAAGGGTCCTCCGTATTGGTGCATGAAATCTCTTCCGAACCTACAAAGCATCTAAAAACATATCCCTCGAAGGGTGAGCTTAAATGAACTCAGCAAACAGTTCAAACGCAATTAACAATTATAAACATTCACAATCTGAAGATAAAAAACAAGGCATGAATGCAAATGATATGAAACAATATACAAGTATGCTTCTCTATATATGCTGCTCTCTAGTGGCAGACATGCTTTAAGTCATAGCATCATACTCCTTTAGGTAGGTCTCAAATCACTCTCCCTCAACCATCTTGGTATCTTGGGTTCTCCGGTGGTAATTGGGTCCTGCATCCCTCTCGGACATTGTATGACTGGGATTTAGGTCAACACTCTCTCACATCACCATTGGTTTGAGTATTGGCGCATGTTAGGGTTAATCTTAGCCCAATGCAAGTCATCTACTTATTTAATCAATTTAAGGTTTGATACTTCCATTCCTCGCCTCTCAGGATCCTTTCTGGTATCCTTCTCACTAGAATCATCGTATCTTATGGCTACAACCAACTCAGACTATGGACTCATTAACCCTATTGGTCATCCACAAATAGTAAACGAGAAGCTCTCATGTCCTCTCATGGGTTGATTACGGTCTTGAGTGCGCATGAGCCCAAGTCTACTACTGCAACCCTACCAATGAATGGCCCCTCACAATGTGATTCATGTCCTCTCACGGGTTGGTTACCGGTCTTGAGCACTCACAAATCCCCATTGCTGCCATAGGTTACTCGGTCTTAATTTTCTTCTGAATCGGGATTGATATAACTGGGTATTCCTAGCCAAACTCTTCTAGACAAGCCCTAGGTATGTCAACCAGTAATCAGAGAAAGTGCCAAGGGACACCATAGGAATGCATCCCATATCACCCTCCACTAATGTTCAATGACAGAAACACCGAAAGGGCATTCCCCAATCACAACCTAGGCAATGACATCATGAATCCATACATATATCCAAACAAGATTCATTCACAAATCCAATCATTTCCATTCATAATAAATATGTAAAACACATTATGTATAGCATGCTATAATTACAGAATTAAAACAATATAGAAAGAATCTAAAACAGTAGCTATCATATGCAAACCAAACCAAACCAAATCAAATAACATATAGAATGCAATATGTAAATAGTGAGTGAACGTAACATACTCACATTGTATTCGACTTCGAAACCTTCAAGTAAGAGATCACAGAACAATTCCAAAATCACCTAATCAACCTTAAACAAACATGTATAGACCCAACTACCACAGGAGAGCCCAAGATATTGGCTGGGTGGATGTAACAGAGTGGTATCAGAGCCCAAGGTTCATGGACAATCCTTACCACAGAAAACAATAATGGAACATCCTTGAGTCATCGATTCAGAAGTGTCTCAAATTCTTGTAGAAGTGAATAATAGAAAACTTTGGACTAGAAACTTAAATAAATGAAGCATAATATATTTTGTTGAAAAATGTACAATAACCATGGTTGAACAAACATAACTTAATGCAATAAAGGAAATGCAAAATACACAATAAGAAAGTGAAACAAAACGAAACCTCATTAATATCTAGAAAGTTCTTACAAAAGAGTTACATCAGAAAAAACATAAAAGAAATCCTAGTACAATCTATCTAGGAGACCGTCTCTGATCTCAGATAGCTTTAACATTCTCCTCTACTCGTGATAGCTAATTCTCCATCCTCTCCTGCCGAGTCTCTTATCGCTCCTATCTGACCTCCATCCTCTCTAGAATGGAAGCCATTGCAGTCAGTTGAGCATACATGTCTGGTGCCTCAGAAGCTGCATGAGAAGGACTCCCAACCTCGAAGTGTGGTGGCACAGAAATCTCCTTGTTTCCCGGACCAGCCTCGTGCATCTCCGCATTCCCATCTACTTGATCATCACTATTTGGACCAACATCCTCATGCTCCCTCATCTCCCTCGATCATCCTCATCAGTCTCATTCTCACTGTCATCCTCACCCTTGGACCTCGCTGCATCACTAAGTTGCATCTACCCTACTATCTTGATCCCGATGTCATTACCTAAATCTTGGGAAAGCATCTTTGTGTTCTCCAGGTCCACATCAAAGTGCCTGAAGACAAGTGTCAAAAGACGGCTGAAGCAAAGATTCTTAACCTCAGAATGCTCAACCTTATCGATCATGACCTGCTGGATAATGTAGGACAAGTTTATCTGAAGAACCATGTAGATGCAATATATGACCAAGGCCTCCATCATGGAGTCATCCTCACACTGTTCCATGAACTGTGGCACCTAATGTCATTCCAAAGTGTGGAACAGATCTCATGAAGCTTGTAGGGTAGGAGGACTGAGTCGACATCGATACCCATCGGTAACCACCAACAGTCCCCCACACAATATGACACCTGGAGTATGTGTGCTAGTATTCGACTGGAAAACCTAATCTATGTATCTCGGACTCGTGTCTCGATGACTAGTTGCCCAGGTCCCTCTCGGTGATGTCTCAAGTTGTTGTAGAAATGTCTCACAAACTCTAGATGGACTGGAAGGTTCTCTATGAAGAGATGTTTCCAATCCAAAGAGTCGAACCACTGTCAAATATGGAAGGTCCTAAGCTGCTGTAATTGAATGACTCGGCCGTACTTGATAGGCGAATCCTGGAAGTATGCCTCATAAAGGAACTCTGCTTGTGGAGAGTCAAATAGGTCTAGCGAATAACCCCCTCTCGTGGTGCTAGTAGTGGTACCTGACCTTCTCCTCTATCTCTTCTAGCCCCTAGACGTCGTTTGCGTGGAGGCATGATGGTAATCTATTGAGAAAGACAAAGGAACAATGAGTTAATTCAACAGCCAGAAAAATTTAGCATGAATGGTATTTTCATAATTTTTCAAAAATTTTTGATTTTGTTGAAATTGTGATTTAAACATACTAGAATGTGCATAATACTTGGAATAACATGTTAGGATGATTTATTTGAGAAAAATCCATCAAAATATTGGTCTACTCAAGAAAATCCAGCAAGAAAGAAAGAGGGAATTTCGCTTTTAGGTCAAATTTTGGAAATTTTCAAAATGCAAAATTGGATCAAATGAAGAGTGTGTACATCTATATCATATCAATTCTGTCATGTAGGAAGTGATTTGATGTTGAAATTCCTTTTGGTTTGAAAATGGGACAAATTTTTCGAAAGATGACTTTTTGTGAGATGAATAGTGAATGCTTGTGTTTTGTGTGAAATCTAAGTGTAGAAGCATGGCATCGCATGGAGAATACTTGGAGCATGTTTCTAAATGGTTCTAGACATGATTTTTATCTATTACAACAAGTATCTCATGGATTTGCAAGAAAACAAGACAATAATGAAATCATTTGAGAGTTGGAATAGTACTTACTTGTGGTTGAGAATCAAAGTGAGCAATGGAGATGTTGTGGAAGCCTTTGAGAACCCTAAATCACCTTGGGAGACCTCACGAACCAATTCTCCAGAGCCCTCACACGTCCTTTGGAAAGTTTGAAATGTTTTGAAATGAGAAAAGTGGGCCACTTAAGTGAATTTTCACGCACTGAAAGCGTTGGTCAATCACCTTGGTCGATTTGAGCGACCAACAGAGTCAAAGAGCTCAGTTTTGGGCCATTTTTAAAATTTTTGATTTTTGGTTCATGATTGTTTGTGTAATGACTATATTGATGATTCTAAGTCTGATTGGTATATTCTAAGTGTGAGATCAAGTTGTTATTGATGTTTCTTCAAAATTTTGTTTTGTTTGATTTTTTGGATTTATAGGATGGTTACCCTAAAGAATCGTAACGCCGGTACGAGTCATAATGAGAATAGATGGGTACCAAATGGAACCATACCTGATGGTCTCACTGGTGACTAGATTCCTATGAATGGCGAGACTGTTGATAATCTCCCTAATGCACCGTCGGTGGCAAATTTTCTGGACATTACCAATATCATGGGAAATATCATGCAGCAGCAGAGTGCATAGTTCAATCATATGATTACTGGATTTATGATTTTGCATAATGAGGCCTGTACTGCCGCTCATGTGAATCCTCATTAGACTGTTGTGCCAAATGCTGAAAGATTGGCAGGAACTCCTCATATAAGACTGATGAAGAGTTTCCTACCTACCTTTACCAGAGTGTCAAAGGATACTCTATTCCGAATAAATGGTTGAGAGAAATAGAGAAGGCTTTCCGGAACCTGAAGTGTTCAGAAGCTCAGAAGATCTTGTTCGCTAAGCAGAAGCTCTAGCATGAAGCCGATGTTTTGTGGAACTCCACTCACCCTATCTTAGAAGATCTTCATGCAGGTGGTATCACTTGGGAAGTGTTTAAGGAAGTTGTAAGAACTATTTCCTGGAAGCTGTGAAAGATGCGAAGGATGCCGAGTTTATGGCTCTTGTGCAAGGACCCCTCTCTGTGCTAGAATACCAGCAGAAATTTGAAGACCTTTTCTTCTTTGCTCTTGAATCCTTGAGAGCTGACCGTGCCGAAGCGAAGAAGTTCTTTAAGGGTTTGAGACCTGCTATCAAGACTTATCTTACTATTCTTCCATTGAGAGCTATGCCAAGATAGTTCAGAACTCGAAGAAGATAGAAGAATTTGAGATGGAGAGTTCTCGCTTCCAAAGACCCTGGTAGAATAGAGACCTCGACTTGGTTGATAGATCTGAAAGAAGGTTCACAAGACCTACACCCTACCCTACTCCTACTTTTCAGCCCAAGAGTGTAGGACAACAAAGTTCTAGAAGTGCACAGGCCGAACAACAAGGTCAGTTTAGTGGCAACAAACAGATTGTGAATGCTCAAGATGCTAAACCGGTGTATGCAAATCCTAGACCTGTGAGCAAGAAGCCTCTGATGGCAGTACGTTCAGTTACACCAAAGGGTCCTGTTTGTTTCTTATGTAAGTAGATCGGACACTTTGCTCGTACTTGCCCTTGAAAGACCAATTAGCCTCCTACCACCGTAGGAAAGAGTGCACCAGCCCCTCCGACAGGAAGAGTGTTCAAGATATCTGGTACTGAACAAGATGGGAGTCATGATGTAGTGACAGGTACTTTACTAGTCGCCTTTGTACCTGCTTTTGTGTTATTTGATACGGGTGTGTTTCATTCGTTCGCATTTGTTAGAAAGACTACATAACACCCAAGAACTTATCTAGTTATTTGATGATTAGTACCCCTACAAGATCCATAGTGCAACTAGATCAAGTTTTAGAAGAATGTCCTGTCTTTGTTTGTGGAAAGAATCTAAAAGCTAATTTAATACTCCTTGATATGAAAGACTTTGATGTTATTCTTGGAATATATTGGTTGACAGCCGATAAAGCTGTAATTCTTTGTTCTTCAAGAAGAATTCAGTCCCAAATTGATGGAAATTCAACTTTTGAATTTCAAGGAGAGCAAGGAAGAGTTAGTAAGAAGACTTTTGACCGCATTGATGGAAGTTTGTGCATTAGTGGAAAGTGCTTCATTTGAAAGCAAGGTCAAGGAAGGGAAGAAGCTTGAGGAAGTCAAGGTAGTTTGTGACTTCAAGGATGTCTTTCCGGAAGATTTGTCTGGTTTGCCTCTTGATAGAAATTAGAGTTTTCCATTGAGTTAATTTCAGGAGCTGCTCCGATATCGAAAGCCCCGTATAGAATGGAACCTACCGAATTGAAAGAACTACAGAACCAGCTGAATGAGCTCTTAGACAAAGGTTTTATACAGCCTAGTGTATCACTATGGGGAGCTCCAGTCCTATTTGTGAAGAAGAAAGATGGTAGCATGTGTCTATGCATTGATTATTGAAAGTTGAACAAGTTGACCATAAAGAATAGATATCCGCTGCCCAGGATTGATGACCTCTTCAGTCAGTTGAAAGGTGCAGCTGTATTTTTGAAAATTGATTTGAGATCCGGATATCACCATCTTAAGGTGAAGTCTAGTGATATTTTCAAGAAAGATTTTAGAACAAGATATGGTCATTATGAGTTTAGAGTCATGCCCTTGGGTTTAACTAACGCTCCTGCTGTTTTCATGGACCTTATGAATCGAGTTTTTCATGATGTGCTTGATAAATTTGTGATCATATTCATTGATGTCATCTTGATTTACTCAAAGAATGAAGAAGAGCATATGAGACATCTTAATTTCACCTTGCAAAGATTAAGAGAAGAGCAACTTTTTGCTAAGTTTAGCAAGTGTGATTTTTGGCTATCAAGGGTAGTATTCCTAGGCCATGTGGTTTCAATAGAAGGTATTCGTGTTGATCCCAAGAAGGTTAAAGTAGTTGCCGACTAGGATAGACCGAAGACTGTAACTGAAATAAAAAGTTTTTTGGGAATGGCTGGATATTACAAAAGATTCATTGAGAACTTTTCTAGGTTAGCTGCTCCTATGACTAAGCCAACTAGCAAAGAAGAGAAGTTTGTTTGGATTGATGCTTAAGAGAAAAATTTCCAAGAGTTGAAGGATAGACTGACGAGTGCCTCGATGTTGACTATACCTGATGATTCTGGTGGTTTAACAGACTATACCAATGCGTCCAAGATTGGTTTGGGTTGTGCCTTAATGCAACATGGGAAAATGGTAGCATATGCCTCTAAACAATTGAAGGAGTATGAGAGGAATTATCCCACTCATGACTTAGAGCTTGTTGCTGTGGTTTTTGCCTTGAAGATTTGGCCACATTATCTGTTTGGAGAGAAAATTGCCATTTTCACGAATCATAAAAGTCTAAGTATTTCTTTACCCAAAAGGAGTTAAATATGTGACAAAGAAGATGCTTGGAGTTAGTATTGGATTATGATTATGATATCCAGTATCATCCTGGTAAGGCGAATATGGTTGCTGATGCTCTTAGCAGGAAAAGTAAAGGAAAAAAGTTTGATTTAAAGCTTTGAGTAAACCGCTTTGGAACTTGATCAGGAAATTGTTCCAAAAGGATCTGATTTAGTTCTTGCGGCCATGGCAGCGAGATCCACCTTGAGAGATTGAATTGTAGCTCTACAAGCCTCTGATCAGGAATTGAAGGAGAAGATTGAGAGGATTTCTTCGAATCCTAAGGCAAACCCCGATTTCTGTATCTCTTTGGATGGTGCCTTGATGTATAGAGGAAGACTATGTCTTCCTGCTATTGATGAGATTAAGAAGGAAATTTTTGAAAGTAGCACACCAGTCAGTTTTTACAGTGCACCAGGAAGTATCAAGATGTATAGGGATCTAAGAGAGCATTTATGGTGGATTGGTTTGAAAATCGATGTGAAAGACTTTGTGCCAAGTTTGATACTTGTTAGCATGTTAAGGCCGTTCGTCAACTGCCATCTTGACTTCTGTAGCCCCTTCCTATTCCTAGTTGGAAGTGAGAATATATCACTATGGACTTCGTTACTAGCTTGCCTCAGACTAGCAAAGGAAATGATACAATGTGGGTAATCATTGATAGGTTAACCAAATCAGCCTATTTTATCCATATGAAGATCACTCATACTATGGATAAGTTAGCTAGGCTTTATGTGGACAATGTGGTTCATCTGCACGGAGTGCCTGTGAGTATTGTTTTTGACAAAGATCCTAGGTTCACCTCAAGGTTTTGGAATAGTTTGCAAAAAGACTTGGGAACCCAGTTAAACTTGAGTACTGCTCATCATCCATAGACTGATGGACAATCTGAGCAGACAATTCAGGTTTTGGAAGACATGCTTAGATCTTGTAACGTGGATATGGGGGGCAACTGGGATGAACACTTAGCTTTGGTTGAGTTTGCCTACAACAATAGTTATCAAGCAATAATAGGCATGCCTCCATTCAAGGCCTTGTATGGAAACACTTGTAGGACACCCTTGTATTGGATTGAGACTTGTGAAAGAAAAGTGTTAGTTCCCAAAATGATTGAAGCTACAAGTGCAATGGTGGACATGATTAGATAAAGAATCAAATCGGCCCAGTCAAGACATAAACTTTATGCAGGCAAGAGAAGGACCAATTTGGAATTTCAAGTTGAGGAGAAAGCTTTTCTAAAAGTGTCACCTATGAAAGGTGTGATGAGATTCAATATTAAAGGAAAGCTTAGCCCTCGGTTCATTGGACCTTATGAGATTTATGAGAAGCTTGGACCTATTGCATAACATTTGGCCTTACCACCGTCCCTTGCTGGAGTTCATGATGTTTTCCACATCTCGATGCTTTAGCAATACATAGAAAATTCGGAACATCTACTACAACAAGAACTGAAGGACTTAGTGCTGATCTTTCATTCAACAAAGAACCGGCTAAGATCCTAGACAAAAAGGACAAATAGTTGCGGAATCGAACCATCACCTTAGTGAAGATTCGGTGGAAGAATCACACCCCTGAAGAAGACTCTTTGGAGAAGGAAAAGAGATGAAAGTGAAGTTTCCCAATCTCTTTGGGAACCCAGGTATGTTTTCAATTTCGAGGACAAAATTTCTTTTAGGGGGGAGAATGTGAAATCCAGCCCAAACCTTAATCCGGAAATCCATTTGTTTGTAGGTCCAAAGACCCGAAGTGAAGGTAGAAGACAATTGTGGGCCATCTCAGTGAAAGACATGGTGTTTGACTCATAACCCATGGAGATTGATGATGGAGTTCACTATATGGAAACCTTACCTGAGTTGGAAAAGAAACTGCATCTTGATGATGAAGAACTTGGTTGATGGACTTGAGCCCTAGTTTGACACATTTTGGAAGGTCCCTCAATGCTAGGTAAGTCTCTTGGTTGGGAAAAGCTCCCTTTGGAAATTTGAGGTTTGGAGTTTCAAAACCCTATTTTTGGCCTTACTGTCAGTGTTGGTCGATCACCTTGGTTGATCAGAGCGACCAACCATGAGTGACCAACAATGACAGGGATTGTTTGGTAAATATCTGAATTTTTAGGTTTTTGAAGCTCTATGTATTATAACTTCATGGTAAACTGACTCATTATGTTCCTAAGCCTCTAGAGAATGTGGGAAGCCTCTCTTTAAGCACTCACATTGGAGCTTTGGAAGATCTTCAACCAATCCTTAAAGTTTTTTGGCGAATCTTCTTCCTTAAGGTTGGTAACCACTCCTACTCTCACTAGATCTACTCTCTTATTAATTTATTCTTATCTCTATGACTAGGAGGAAGATCTTATGTCATTCGCATGACTGTTCCTTCAATCTCTGTTGTTTTAGAGTGAATCTCCATACACTTTATTACTCTGTGAATCAAAACATGATGATTTCGAAGGGAAATCAATTGTGATCTTCTTGAATTAATACTCATTCTAAGTTTTTGATTTCTAATGCATGCTAGATTCATTCCTATGATTATTTCTATCTATGATCTACTATTCTTTTATTCCTAGAGTGAATTCTCATTTTCTCTAGCATTTCCTTAGAATTCACTGATTGATTTCGATAGAAGCCTAGTTTTGATTAAATTAGAATTCTACTCTAATGATAATTGTTGATGCCTAATCTATGTTAGATAATCTTAGTTTACTATTTTAGAGTTTCCCTTAAAATTTTTGAGTGTTTCGAATCCCGGAAGTTGAGTTTCAGATAAAAAACTAGGGGTTCTATGTAAAACCCAGCCCTAACCTTGACCCGGAAACCTTGTTATTTGTAGGTCCAGTGACCCGAAGTAAAGTAAGAGGTCAGCTTTGGGCCATCCCAGTGGAGGACTTGGTGTCTGGCTTTGAATCCATGAAAGTTGTTGATGAAGTTCTATTTATGGAAACTGAATCTTGATGAAGATCGGATTAGTTGATGGACTTGGAGTGCTCTCTATCTTGGTTTGAAGGCATTTCTACCTATTAGGTAAGTCACTTGACTTGTGTGCAAAACCCCTTTAGGATTGGATTTGATCTGAGCCTTCAATTCCCTGTTTTGGATTTGCTGTCAGCATTGGTCGAGTGGATTGGTCGACTGGGCCAGTCGACCAATCCACTCGACCAATGAGTGTTGTCTTTGGCAATTAGGTTTTTCTTGCTCTATTTAAGTCCAATCTCGAGTCCACTTCGTCTTTGCTGCCTCCAAACTCTCTGGAACGAACCAAAGACCTCTGCAAGTCATCTCCCTTGCATCCTTGGTGTTTTCTTGACGGATCTTCGTCGAAACTCTTCCTTTTGCATCAAAAGGTATGTCTACTCTCTCTTCTTCTCCTCCATCTTTGTATTTTCTTTCCTTTTTGAGTTGAGACAGTTGAGGAGATGCTGCATTCTCTGTTGCAAACATCTCTGAACATGTTCTCATGATCATCCTAAGGATTTGAGGCTAGAACAATGATCTTAACCATGATCATTGCAAGCTTTTGAAGGAATCATGATCAAACCGTGATCTAATCTTGTTAAACTTCTGATTTGAATTCTGATCTCTTTGGATCTTCTATATTGATCATGTTAGTAGTTAATTACTGTGTTTTCTTTCCATGATCCATGATCTATCAATCTCTAGTTGTTCTCTTCTACCATACTATGTGTTCTCCATGAAGCATGGTAGTTACATATATGGTAGGTTTTATTTCCTTATTTAGATTTATGCTTCTAAGACTTTTTCCTTGAAGATCTAAGTATGTTTTCATGATACCTTTACCTGAAGCAATGATCCATTCTCCTATTGTTCTTGTCTTTGATTTCTATTTTGAATTCATCAAGATCCATGGTTGATCTAATTATGGTAACTTTTTGTTTCCTAATTTGGATCTTGATGTCTTGAATTGATTGGTGTTTTGAGGTCCCCTATATGTTAGAATACTACTGATGTAGTTTACCCCTTGATTAGTACCCTTTTGAACCACCAAATTCGGATTTCATATCTTAAAACTCTGTTTTTTTTAGGCTACTGTCTCGCATTGTTCGATCGATTGGTCGATCGGCCGATCGACCAATCCACTCGCCAATGAGTACAAGCAACTCCGGAATTGGTCCGTGTTGGATGTTTTGGTATCTTTTCTGTTAGGGATCTTTCCTAATATGTTGTATATACTTGTTTAGGACCTTCTTCTCAAGTTTTCCAAGATCTTACTTGATTTCTTAGGATTCCTTTGCGAGTTATAAAAGGTAAGGATGGTTATTTCCTTAATTACATAGATAGCATGAATCTAGTTTCTATATTTGAATATCATTGACATGTTTCCTAAATTAGATTCTTACAATGATATACTACTGTTGCATAACTTTGATTACAGTAGCATTACTTATTCATATTAAATTGATTCATGTATGATTTACTTACCAATTATATACAAGTGATTGTAATTATTGATTTCTTTCCATATATGAAGTTACCATATATGTGATGATATGAATTGATGCATGTGTATGCTTAAGTATGGTTTGGAAAGGAGAGGTGTCCTTTTGACACTTCTGTCCTTGGACTACTACGGGAATATTATGGGATGTTTCCGGAGATGCCCTCTGGACACCTTCCTAAACTGTTGGATGACATATCTAGGATTGTCTAGTAGTGTTTGGCTAGGATGTCCTGTTATGTCGACCCTAATCGGAGGGGTATTGAGACCGAACGACCCGTGGTAGCAATGGGGATTCATGGGCGCTCAAGACCGGTAACCAACCCGTGAGAGGACAGGAATCACATTGTGGGGGCCATTTATTGGTAGGGTTGCATATGGTTAGACTTGGGCTCACGGGCGCTTAAGACCGGTAACCAACCCGTGAGAGGACATGAGAGCTTCCCGTTTACCATATGTGGATAACCAATAGGGTTGATGAGTCCGTAGTCAGGGACTATGAGGACTCTAGTGTGAAGGATACAGGAAAGGATCGTCATGGACGAGGAATGGACGTATCTGGATCTGACTTGATGTAACTAAGTAGAAGACTTGCATTTGGCTAGGTTTTACCCTGACATGCGCCAGTACTTATACCAAATGGTTGTGAGAGAGTGTGTTGACTTAACCCCTTGCCATGGTTTGTCCTGAGGGATGAAGGACCCATTACCAATCGGCTGCTCAAGACCGGTGAAATGATCCGTGAGAGAATCCAAGATATCTTAAATGGTTGAGGATGTGAGCGGACCTTCCTAAAGAAGTACGATGCTATGACTTAAAGCATGTCTGCCAATAGAGACCAGCATACATAGAGTTAGATTCATTCATTCATTGCTTGTCTCATATCATATTGCATTTATGTTTGTTCTGGAATCCTGCCATTTATGTTATTATGGATTTTAATCGCCTTCTTGAGTTTCTTTGAAACTCATTCCTTTATTGTACAATGTTTGTTAGACTATCCTGCAGTCTTCGAGTACTATGACGGTCCCTATGAAGAAGCGCAAGGCGAAGAGGCATATCTCCGGGAAGGTTATTGCGGTTACCACAATTACACTGAAGATCCCGCGAGTGGTTATGCTCCGTACGATGCTTAGTCCGACCATTGAGTGGAAGCGTCCTTGTGCCATTTATGAGATTTACACTTATAAGGATGTTGTCTATAAAGTGGAGAACAATTTAGTTACCCAATGTACTTGCTACTGGGATTAGATTTTGTCTAGTTTATTCTTTTAGAGCTACTTTTCCGCTGGTTGTAGAGTGGGATTTTTGCCTCACTTTACTTATCTGTTTGACACTCTGATTATATCTATCATTCTGATTCATTTATGATTCATTCTTTCTTTATTGGATCTATGGTTTATCTTCCGCACTTTTATTATGATTGTTCATGATTATGTTATTGTTTATGTGGGAGGTTGATCACTCGATACCTGATCTTCGGGCTGTGGATCACACTCTCGGGTATGCCAGATAGGGTACCGGCTGGGAGGACGTGACATTCTATCAGTACAAAACTGCCTTGGTCGATCAGAGCGACCAAGCCTGACCAACCAACAGAGTCAATGACAACAAGGTTGCTCTATTTTGATTCGTTTCACTTCCAATCTTTGAGAGTTTGTTCCTAATGCCTAACCTATGTTTGTTTAAGGTTTCTTTGGTAACTTTGGACTTGTCCTCATACTTTTCTCTGGAGTTTTTCGAGATTAATTAAGGTAAGGATGTTTGTTCCCATATAACCTAAAATACATGATTGGTTATAATTGATTTGAAGTGCATGATCATACTACTGTTTTCATGACTAACTATTAGTTACATTACTGCTTTAATTATTGTAACTACAGTAAGACTTACTCATATGATTCATTTGTATTATTGACTATGAAAATTGGTTATTTCTTATGTGAATGATTCATCAGTTGTTGTTATGAATGACTGATTTGGAATGTATTTGCCTAAGTTGTAACTGGGGAATGAGGAATGTCCTTTTGACATTTCTATCTTTGGACACCAGGGGAGATAGTATGGGATGCTTTCGTATGGTGCCCTTTGACTCTTTCCCTGATTACTGGTTGACATACCTAGGGCTTGTCTAATAGTGTTTGTCTAAGAATACCCTATTATATCAGACTTGATTCGGAAGGGAATTGAGACCAAGTGACCTGTGGCAAAAATGGGGATTTATGGGCGCTCAAGACTGGTAACCAACCCGGGAGAGAACACAAATCACATTGTGAGGGGCCATTCATTGGTAGGGTTGCAATAGTAGATTTGGGCTCATGAGCGCTCAAGACCGGTAACCAACCCGTGAGAGGACATGAGAGTTTCTTGTTTACTATTTGTGGATGACCAATAGGGTTAATGATTTCGTAGTCCGAATTGGCTGTAGCCATAGGATACGATGACTCTAGTGGGAAGGATACCAGAAAGGATCGCGAGAGGTGAGGAATGGAAGTATCTAACCCTGACTTGTTATAACTAAGTAGATGACTTGCATTGGGTTAAGATTTACCCTAACATGTGTCAATACTCAGACCAATGGTGATGTGAGAGAGTGTTGACCTAAACTGTGAAATCCAGCCCAATCCTAACCTTGATCCTGACCCGAAATCCTTGATGTTTGTAGGTCCGAAGACCCGAAGTGTAGGAAGGAGAGATTTATGGGCCCTCTTAGTTGAGGACTTGGTGTTTGATTCTGAGCCCATGGACATTGACGATGGTGCCCCTTACTTGGATCCACTGTCAGTGTTCGGTGAGAAACTGCACCTAAAAGAGGGGAAGTTTAGTTGAAGTACTTGATGCACTTCCAGTCTTGTTTCGAAGGTATTTCTCTGATCTAGACTTGTTGATTGACTTGTAGGAGAAAACCCACTTGAATTTGAGTTGTTCTAGCCTTTCAATTCCTTGTGTCAAGCTTGCTGTACAAGCTTGGTCGACTGGGCCAGTCGACCAAAGGACTCCCAAATCCGAGAATTTGATGCTTTTTGGATATTCTCTTCTCTACTTAAGTAAACTTCATGACTTGAACCCTATTCTACTAATTTACACTTCTGAGAACGAGAGGAGAGCTTCCCAAGGCATTCTCTTGGTAGTGGTGAAGGAATATTGCATCAATCATTGCCAATCATTGTCTCCCATCTTCAAAATCATCTCTAAGGTATGATTTCTCTCTCTTTCTCTGTATTCTACTTTAATCCCTTCTCTTACTTGCTATTGTAACCATGAAGTTGGTGCTCCAACCTTGCATCCACCACTTCAGTGTTCTTTCCTTGCTAATGCTTAAGCCCCTTCCATTTCCACCTATGCTATGCTCTCATTTTGATTCTTGTCTATACATTTCTATGATTCTCTTCTTAGCAACTTGTATTCTTGTCCTAAACTGAATTGTAAAGCATGCTAAGTCTGATTTTAAGCTAGCGTTTGATTGTAATCCATTGCTTAACACTTTCCCTAGCTGATTCCCTAGTTTCCCTTGCAATTGCATTTGATTTCATTTGAAAACTATTATAAAACCTAGGGTTTCAATTTGGGGATTCCTATTTAGACCATTGGATTATGCTAATTACTTGCTAGATAGTATTCTTATACTGTTACTAACAATCCCTCCAAATTTCAGAGTGATCCGAGCTCTGGAAGATAGGTTTCGGGCCAAAATTCACTATTCAGCCCCTGCACTGTTCACTTGGTCGACTGGGTTAGTCGACCAAGTCAGTCAACCAATTGATTGTTGAATTGTGTAATTTCCCGATTTGATCCGTTCGACCTCCGATTTTCCAGATTTCTTCTCTAATCTTTCATCTATGTTTTTCTAGGGTCTGAATACTATCTTTGAATCAGTCTCTTATGATCATTGGATTATCTTCATCTCTACTCAAGGTAAGGACGTTTATCACCATAAATGCATAAACTATGTGAATCTTACATTGATGTTGGCAACTTAGTAGGCTTAGCTTCTTCATTGTATTTGAACATCATATGACTGCTGTACATACTTTAGGACAATAGTACCATGTTTATATACTCTTGCTTATCAAGACTATTCATTCTTGTCAATTACATATATGATTGATCATGTGATGTTATGACTTATCTTTTAGTACGATGAAGCATCACTTATGTATGATATGATGAAACTAAGAATGTGATTGGATAAGTATGATTTGGGATTGGGGAATGTCCTACCGACATTTTTGTCCTTGGACATCGGAGGGAATAGTATGGGATGTTTCTGAAGATGCCCATCGACGCTATCCCGGATTATTGGATGTCATATATAGGACTTGTCTAGAGGTGTTGGCTAGGACATCCTTGTTGTATCAGACCCCAATCGGAAGGGTATTGAGATCGAATGACCCGTGGTAGTAATGTGGGTCTATGGGCGCTCAAGACAGGTAACCAACCCGTGAGAGGACTTGAGAGCTTCCCGTCTACTTTTTGTGGATGACCAATAGGGTTGATCAGTCTGTAGTCCGAGTTGGTTGTAGCCATAGGGGAAGTATCCGGATCTGACATGATACGACTGAGTAGATGACTTGCATTGGGCTAGGCTTTACCGTGACATGCGCCAATACTTATACCAATAGTGATGTGAGAGAGCGGTGACTTAAACCCCAGCCATGGATTGTCTCGAGGGATGCAGGACCCAATTACCATCAGAGAACCCAAGATATCGGAATGGTTGAGGGAAGAGTGATTTGAGACCTACCCAAAGAAGTATGGTGCTATGACTTAAAGCATGTCTACCATAGAGACTAGCATATATAGAGTTAGAATCATAGTTGCATCATCTATTTCATATCATCTTGCATCATGTTATGCTTTGTATCATGTGACTTATGCATTATGGAATAACTACCTTGCTGAGTTCTTTTGAACTCATTCCTTTCTATGCAATTGTTTGTTAGATTATTCTACAAGTACAGAAGGATTTGATGGCACCTACTCCGAGATGAACCCCGATGAGGCATACTACCCTCCGAGTACTGGCTACCATGAAGATTATTTTGAAGATCCCGAGGGTGATTATGCTTCGTACCAGGATTAGTTTGACATTGGTGTGGGAGCGGCCGTGCTTGGTCTCTTATGTTTATACTTACGAAGACATTTGGTATAAGACTGAGGAAATGATTGTTTAGATTCTTATCTTGTTATGTCTCCTTTTAAGACTTGGATTTGTAACCTTAACTTTGATTTGATCTACTTTCTGCTGCTACTGAGGGAGTGATTTTCGCTCACTCTCTTCCTTTTGGATTATATACATTAGTATCGTTTATTTCCACGCTTTGATTATATTGTTTCTTATCTTTATTGTGATTTCATTGTATATATGCTATGACTTTGATTATATTTCTGTTCATGATTATGTTATTGTGTATGTGGGAGGCATGGTTGCTCGATACTTGATCCTTGGGGCTGTGGATCACATACCGGGTATGCCCGGGTAGGGTACCAGCTTGGTGGATGTCACATAAACCCCAGCCATGAAATGTCTGAGAGGGATGCAGGACCCAAGTACCACTAGAGAACCCAAGATACTGAGATGGTTGGGGGAGAGTGATTTGACACCTACCCAGAGGAGTATCGTGCTATGACTTAAAGCATGTATGCCACTAGAGACCAGCATACATAGAGTTAGAAGCATACTTGCATGACTGTCTCATATCATATTGCATCCTGTATATTTTGCTATCATGTTATATGTGTTATTGTGGAATAAACTGCCTTGCTGAGTTCTTTTGAACTCATTCCTTTATGGACAATGTTGTTAGATCTCTTTGCAGGTACTGATGACTATGAGAGCCAATACTACGAAGCCCAAGAGGATGATACATACGGTACCCAAAGTACTCGCTGTTGTAACTAAAATATCCATTGCCGGTTCGTACCGGTCAAACCAATCTCAATCGGGTTCAATTGAGATATAAAGCTAAGATGATCGAAGACGTTCAAAGAGGAGCAATGATCTGATGGCCATGGTTAAAAGAGTATTATAAGCGGGAAAGTCAGTATAAAAGCGAGGGAAGATCCGTGAGAAGGTAAGTCTCTAGAATCAACCAAAACCCTAAACTCACTCTGATTGAACTCCATTACTAGCATTCCAAAAGCTCCAGAAGGAGCACGGTGAACACCATTGACTCCATACTGACTAGATCGTCGGAGACGAGACGCCGATCAAGACGATCGGCTCCGTTTCTTACTGTGATTCTGTTTTCTTTCAGGAGTGAGAGGTTGATTGATCAAGGAGCAAACCAGATCGAATCAGATCTGAGGAGTTCGGTGCGAGAAACTTCGGTTCAAGGCGATCGACAAAAGTAGCACCAACATTTGGCGCCGTCTGTGGGAACACAAGTCAGAACAGAAGCTATGGCTCAATCACCTGAGCGAGAGGAGGAATTACCGATAGAAATGGCGGAAACAAGCCAGAGGGAGCCAAGGAGAGTAAATCCAAAAAGAAGAGCGAGAGAAGTGGTTCCGATGCCGCAAATTCCAGTGATGCAAACTCGACAAAGGCAGAGAATGCTGGAAGATCATTCTCCGTCTCGTCCAACTGATCAGTTTGAAAGGCAAGAGAAACAATTAGCAGATACATTGGCGACATCTCGTCCAGAGTTAGATCCAAATCTAATTGCGGAGCGGTTTGAGAGCATGCAACATCAAATACTGGAGACACAAAATCTAATGAGAACTTTCATCAAGCAGATCGGAGTACATCCTGAGGAGAGAGTTCCGGTTTTGTCAGTTGGAAAATCTCGAACTCTTTCCCGAGCAAAAGCGACTTCTGTCCCAAACTCTCAGGTTCAAAAATCAGGAGGAAGTCGAAGGAGATCATTTCTGAAGGAAGGATCGGGAGAAAGTGCAGATCCAAACTATATTCCACTAGAGATCAAGATCGAGAATCGTCCGGAGATGATCAATTGAGTCATATCTCGGAGCAAAAAAGCGAGCGTTGGGAATTGGAGAGATAAGAGAGAACGGAAGATCGGAGATTGCAGATCTCAAGTTTATGGATCGGAAATCAGAAAAGATTTCGCGTCCTCGATGATCGATCCAACGATTGGTGAATAAAGATGGCGGAGAAAATACTGGGAAATAATGAACCAGAATCCATTTGCTAAAGACATTATGTCAGCACCATTGCCGCGCAATTTTAAACTTCCGACATTCACGATGTACGATGGAAGTACAGATCCAATGGAGCACTGGCTCGGTTCAACTCACTTATGATGCTAGCGGTAACTCGATATTTTAAAGTGTCGTTCATTTCCATCTTCCCTGAAAGGATCTGCAACAACCTGGTTCTTCAGCTTATTGCCAGACTCCATTAAGGATTTTAAGGATTTGACGAAAGTATTCTTGTCAAGATTCCAAAGTAGCATGAAAGCGAAAAACTGTTGATAACTTAGTCGCAATCCGCCAAAAATCGGGAGAATCAGTTCAAATTATATGAAGAGATTCAATCAGAGTCAATTCAAATTAAAAATTAGAATGAGGCGGTGGCATATGACGCTATGTTCGGAGGCCTAACAGATGAACATCTTCCGAATTCCGATTATGAATAAACCAGCAAACATAGCAGAATTGACGACTCGCTGTAATCAGTATGCAAATATGAAAGACATCCTCCAAGCAAGAAAAGAAACTGATAGCAGTGGAGTTAAAAGAAAAGATGAGGGAGTGGTGAGACCTGATCGAGAGATCGAGAGAACGAAGGAACAGCAGGAGCTTTTCAAAAATATTCTCGATCGTCAATACGAAGGGATATTCCCAAACCATTCCAAGAAAACTACACTCCTCTCAACGTAAGAAGATCGGAAATTCTGATGCAAATCCAGCACCGGGATTTATGAAATGGCCATTACCTATGATAGCAAAGGCGGATGAAAGAAATCCGAATAAATTCTGTAGATATCACAAAGATCATGGTCATGATACGATGACTCGAGAATTCTAAAATATGAAATTGAACGACTGATCAACCAAGGAAGATTAGATCAAGATGTTCAAAAAGAAATGGGGAAACAGAGAAATGTTGCTGATCAACCGAGAAGGTGGAACAATCGAACACCGCAAGAGAAGAACAAGCCAAGGGAGATTTTCGTATAACTCTCCGAGGAAAATACTAAACAAGGAAAATCCAAATTCAACATCCCCGTCATGACCATCCTGGGAAGTTTGGACTTAAATTCAATTTCAAAATCTAAGGCTCATGCCGTATGTGAATTCTGTTGAATCTCATGTTATTCCTAGAAGAATCAAAATGATGAAGGAAATAGTCTTCACGGAGGAAGAAATGGAAGGAATTCAAGAGCCACACGATGACGCGTTGTGATAGTCATTGAGGTGGCGAATAGAGATATTCATAGAGTTCGTAGACACGGATCATCTCGTAGACATCATGTCTTACGAAGCTTTTCAACGATTGAAGTTGGATACGGTCAAGATAAAACCTTGCAGTACAAGACTATTTGGATTTTCCGGAGAGTCTACTTCGGTAGAGGGAACTGTGGAACTAACGATAACACTTGGAACACATCCACAAACGGTAACTACGGTTACCAAATTTTTGTTAATTAAAAGTCCGTCGATACAATATAATTCGGGAGACCAACGTTGAATACTATTGGTGCAATAATTTCACAAGACATTTGAAGGTCAAATTCCCAACGAAGTGGCGTTGGAGAATGCAAATCGATCAAACTTCAAGGCAAAGCTACACAACTTTTTTGAAGGATTCGAAAGCACAAGGTAAGGCACTTGCCTTTCTTGTTGAAGTTCATATAGAGATGAGGAAAAAATTCAAAGAGGTGAACCAGAGAAAAGCTAGAAAAAATTTGTTTTGATTTGGAGAATCCGAAAAAGGGACCATGATAGGAGCTGATCAGCGGTCGATAAGCAACAATTGAAAGAATTTCTCCGCAGATTCTTTGCCTGGTCCAAGACATGCCGGTTTAGTAGGGAGGTAGCGCATTGTTTATGGATAGATAAATCTATCAAACCATGCTGCGAGATTTCTCATCGAAGCATGATGCAATTAAGGTTGAAGTGGACAAACTTAAGAAATCCGAGTTCATTGAGCAAATCAGTCCCAGGTGGTTAGCAAATGTGGTAATGGTGAAAAAACATAATGGAAAATGGCGAATGTGTGTAGATTACCTGATTTGAACAAGGCATGTCCCGGATTGCTATCCTTTGCCACGAATCGATCCTAATCGTGCCACATCGGTCCGATGTTGAGTTTTATGGATGCCTATTCGGGATATAATCAAATTCTTATGAAAAGGAGGATCAACCTCACACAGCATTCATGACCAATCGGAAAGCTATTGTTATAAAGTTATGCCTTTTGGGTTAAAAAATGCTGGTGCAACATACCAAAGGGCAATGAACAAGTCGTTTTGATCAAATTGGAAGAAATATGGAGGTTTATGTAGATGATCTTCTTGTAAAAAGTCAACTTAAATCGATCATCTCGTCATCCAGAGAATGCTTTGATGTATTGAGGAGAAATGAATGAGACTCAATCCTGAGAAGTGTGCATTTGGAGTTTCATCCGTAAATTCCTAGGTTTCATGGTCACACAGAGGGGCATTAGCAAATCCGAAAAATCGGGGCTATCTTAATATGACGGCTCCCGTAGTTGAGGAAATTCAAAGCTTAACAGAAGAGTTGCCTTAAGTAGATTTATATCCAGATCAGATGTGTGCCCATTCTTCAGGCTTTGAAGAATCTAAATGCACTCAACGAATTCAAATGGTCGAGGATTGTCAAAATTCATTTGAAGAGCTAAGAGAGGTTGACCATCCACCGTTTTTATCTCACCAAGCCCGAGAAAGCTTGCAGATATATCTATCTTCTTCAAAGGCGGCGTCCGTGTTTCCGGAAGGTCTTCCAAATCCTATCTACTTTGTAGCCATACATTGTTAGATGCTCTAGATATCCGGAATTTGAAACCTTTCGCCTTAATAATAGCACCAGCTCCGGCCCTATTTTCAAGCTCATCCAATTATCGTTCTTACTAACGGCCTTTAAAGAAAATACTGCATAAACCTGATCCGCGAGAATGGTATCATGGGCATAGAGTTAACAACATGATATAGATTATAGACCTAGAACGCAATAAAGGCACAAGTTTTGGCTGATTTTATTGCTGAAGTATTTCATCACAAGGAGGAAAAAGATTCTAGTAGGCATCTTCATATGGACCTTGCATGTAGATGGGTCAGTCATTCCAGGATCGCGGGAGTGATTTTACAAAGTCCTTCGATTTGTAATTCAAATGCACTTCGGTTTAATTTTCATGCTTCAAACACGGCATATGAAGCTCTTATTGCGATTACACTAGCTAGATCTCTCTGTGTTCAAAGCATCGAGTAAAAGTGATTCGAGCGTGGTCGTCAGTCACGGAGCGTATGGTGCAAGATGATCAATGGTCCTATCTTAAAAAGTATCACAATGTAAGGAGTGGTTCACACAATTCTCATCACAAGGATATCTCAATCAAAACAATGGCATTCTCGGCTTGGCATCCCAAGTCTTTTCTATTCCACACTTATTATGAGGAGCTGATATTCCGCATATTCGAGCAGATAATGAATTGATGCGAGATATCTTGGATGGATCCTATTATGCAATATCTAAAGATGGTATTCTTCCAAGATAGAAAAAGCCTGAGACCGCCGTGTTTATTCTATGGGTTATTATATAAAACATTTCCCCTTGTTGAAGTTTTGACCCTCCGATGCTCTTTATGCTCTATCTGGTTCTGAGGAATTTGTGAACCACTTAGGTGGGAGCTTTGGCATATAAAATTTTAGACAAGATTTTATTGGCCACATGCAATCTGAGGCTTGAGTATGTAAAGGTGTCATCTGCTTCCCCCATTCTAACCACCTCCTAACATCAATCCTTAATCCTCTCCCATTTGCTTGTGGGGTTGGTTTTTGGCCTTTTCTGTTGCCTGAGGGAAAAGTTTGTGGTGGCTGCATCATTATTTTCGAAATGGGTAGAGCGCCTTGGCAACAACTACCACGAGTCAAATCGAAAAGTTCTTCAAATCTGTCATATTCGATATGGCCTACCAAGATTCTCCTGTATCACGACCACAATTTGACAATGGAGTTCAGGATTCTGCTTATCTTTGATGCAACACTCATCTCGCGTATCCTCAATGCTGGCCAAATTGAGGTAACAAACCACTTTTGCTAAGGCTGGCCATAGTCCTGGTTGATGAACTACCTCATGTATTTGGGCATATGGACTACGTCCCCCACTGAACACCTTTCTCTTGGATCAGCTTGGCTCCTGGAGTTATGGTGGGATCAAATGATATGAAGATTTGATCCATAACTAATGAGGGACTACGCAACCTCATTTTTAGATGAAGTCGGGCCTTATATCGTAATATGGAATATCAAGGAGACCCTATTATAATGCTCAATCAAACATAAATCTTTCGGTGGAGTTTGGTTTTGGGAAATCGCTCTCCGGATTGTGGAAGCTTTCTCGGGACCTATGTGGTACAAACTGGCAACACTCGCTAAGGACTCTCTGGGTTGTTTGACCCGTGGAATGTAGTTCACCTTAGAAATATTATCAGGGAAAGAATTTTCTTGTATTCTTGGAGAATGCATTTTATTAGCGGGTCATCCAGTTTCTTTCTCGTTATTAAACCAAGGAACATTATGTGAACCGTTTCTTCATCAGCCATATCACGCCGATCCAGGGTCTTCCTTCCAGGATGATCCCGACTTTCCGGGTCGCCGTGCCCCTTCCAGGCCTGTCTCTTTCGCATCCGATCATTCCTCCGGATGATCCCACTCTTCGTGGTTGGCTCGTGCCCCTTCCGGGCGTGATTTCTGCTGTCCGATCATTCCTGCCGGATGATCCCGACTCTTCTGGTTAGGCTCGTGCCGCCTTCCGGCCTGTCTCTTTCGCTATCACGGATCATTCCTCGGATGATCCCGCTCTTTGTGGTTGGCTCGTAGCCCCTTCCAGGCCTGTCTGCTTTCCACCTCCGATCATTCCTCCGGATGATCCCGACTCTTCGTGGTTGGCTCGGTGCCGTCCGCTCCTATCCGGATCATTCCTTTCGGGTGTCCCTTGTTCCTTCGAGGAATGTCCCGACTTTCGTCCGTGGTCCCTTCCGGCCGTTTGCTTTCGCTGATCTGGTTGTTCCTTCCGGAATGTCCCGCTTTCGTCGCCCGTTCCCTTCGGCCTCTTTCTTGATCATTCCCGGGTGATCCCACTTTCGTCACTCCTCATCTTTCTGGCATCATTTGGATCATCCGATTTCGTACTCGGATCTTCATTGAAGTCAGTTAATTAAAGCTCAAAGGTCGGATCGGGTATTAAATCAACATCTCAAGCTATCCGATCGGGTATTTTTAGCATATATATATAATATGAAAATAATCACAATAGAAGGAGGGAAGAAAATTTCATTCACATAAAAGATGGACGAGTAAAAAAGAAGAAAAACCCTCATATGCAAAAGAGGTAGGCAAAAGAAAGGTAATGGTTAACAATAGCCTTAAAGAAAGAAAAGGTAAGTCCATAAAGCAAAGAGTGTTTTCTTCTATGTGTGATTTTGTAGATGGATCAACATCTATAGCATTATCGACGGATCAACATCAACAACATCATTAGCAGCAATATCTTCATCTCCTTGAGTAGGTAAATTGTCATCATCATTATCATCAACCAGCGCGGAATGATCGGGCCGAGCTGGAGGAGTCACTCATATCATCATCGAATCATCTTCGATGAACAATCGGCGGGATGCTTCTTCCTAAGATCAAAAGGTTCTAGAAGGAGAAACTCGAGGTAACAACTTGAAATCTAAACTAGGGTGAGTCTTAGGATCTCCGAAAAATTTGTCAGCGTCCTTTACCATATTTTTGCAAAACCCTAGGAAAGTCGGATTATCTCCAACTTCCTTTATAGAGGAGGTAACCGAGTTTAAAACTATCGCTCTCATTTTGTATTCTTCTCTTTTCAATTTCAAACTGTTTCCTCTCTGCCTCTAAGTCTTCATGCGGCAAAGTTTTGAATTTCAAAGTTTCATCCGAGTGCATGAAGGTTTTCTTTCTCCTTAGAAACTAAATTAAAGGAAGCATTGAGATTATCCTTTTCCACTTGTCATCTCATTCAGCCTTGACTCCAAACCATTATTCTTATCTTCCAAAGTAGACTTCTCCGCGGATTGAACTGAAGGCTTTCACTGATATTCTTGTGCCAACTCTAAAGCGATATTCAGCTTCTCAATCTCATCAAACTTCTCCTGGAGTTCATTCTTTTCCTTCTCAATGCTTTGTGACCGGACCAAGGCTCAGTCGGCTTTCCTTTAAAATCTTCTCTTTCACCTGGCAATTTTGGCCCTATCAAGGGCATCATCCTTTAACATTTTAAGTCAGAAAGCTCATCCCTATGATTCAAACGCTTCTCTCAACATAGAAACTTCTTCTGCAATTCACACAATGGTGAGCAAATTTCATAATCATTATGCAAACTATCAAGATCATTCATCAAATCTATTTCTCCGAACTCAGCTCTTTGTTAATTTTCTTTCGAAGATCCCAATTTTCTTGAAGATCTCGTACCTCATTAACCAATTCGAAGTTCTTCTTGATCGGTTCGACATTTTCCCGAGACAAAGTTTTCTCTCTCTCCAACACTTCAGAAAATGCATTGAAGGCAGCTCCAAAACATCCTTTATCAATCAATATATATATACATTAAAGACAATATAAATAATCGGATCAAAAGTGAATTAGTTTTAAATAAATAAAAGAAGGAGAGGTCTAATTCTTACCCCCACCCATGAGAATAAAGATCAAATCGACATCCGTCTATTCTTCTTGTCCAGGATTCCCTTTTGTACCCCATTCTCCGGCCTCCCAATTCGGTTTGTGTGATTTTCTTTTAAAACCCTCGGTGGAAAGGATTCCAGAATCAGCATTGCTCTGGTATCATCAACTTGATCGGGCTGGTTGGAGATCGCTACCCCAGAATATTCTCGGGATTAACATTCACTCAACATCATTTGAACCGGTCTGATGATATTTTCTTGATCTTCATGAGGGACAATTACCACGAGGGCTTCGAGCCATTTTCTCGAGAACTACTTCATGAATTCCATGGGAAACATTTTGGTTATTATCCTCCAAAGGAGGAACATCTTCATTACTTCTCTCGAGGAGAACATCTTCATCATTTTTCTCGGAGGGGAACATTAGTATCCGGGAGCAGAACATTGGTATCGGCAAACATCATTCTGGCCACATCCAACCGGATGGACGGTAACGAAGATTTCATTTACACGTCTTCCACAACATCCAAGGGAGAGACGGAACATCAATATTTTCATCACTAGTTGATCCTATTACTTCAATATACCACCTGCAGCTATGTTGTATGTCTTCGCATTTTCTTGATGTCAGAATAGTCAAATAAATCCTTACCTTGACCTTCGTCCTCAACCATTTTTCGGAAGACAGTATCTGGGATTTCTTCACTGGATTATCTTCAACACAACTTTTATGGGGCGTTGATTTCTTTTCTTCTTTTCTTCTTCTTCTTTGAGCCAGATGGGCCCGTCGCTGGACCTGTAGACCTAAGTCTACATCTCGTGTATTGAGGTTCGGTCCTCATCTTGGGACCGGATTTCACTTCCTTTTTCCTTTGCACATCACATCTTCTCCGTGCACTTTCGGGCGGGGTAGTTTCCTCTTGATCGATCTCTCTTGCGTTTTTCTCTTCGGATGCCGTATGTTTTCTTTTCTTGGGGGTTTAATGACCCTAGAATCGACTTCTTTTCTTCCAAACACTTCTCCGTAGTCCAACATTAAGGATGGGACGACATTACTTCGATGGCAAAAATATATGATAATGAGTAAGGATTACAAAGGATGAAAGATATACACTTATTATCTTTACCTGGAAAAAGCCATGACTAATGAGCTCATCCGTCTTCAACTTGCCCATCTTGGGGTTCCATCAATCATTCTCCAGTTATTCGTCATATTCGTAGCCCTCTTTTAGAGGAGATAAGGATTCCAAGGAATGAAGCACCATCGAGACCAGTTTGGTTTGAATAGCGCGGAGTTTTTCCCGCCATTGCTTTTGTCATGGAATGGAGGAATCAATGAAAATTTTGGATTCTCTCCCGTTCACCCAAATGCTTCTTCCAAATGAGATATCCGCTTCGCGTACTTTCAAGGTGTAATAATTTCCGAAGAGATCACGACACCGATTCATCGATGAACGCAAACAATAATCCAGCCTCCAACTATTTGGAGTAGTGGAGACGCACTGATAATAGTCTAACGTTGAACTATGATCGCTTCTCCTAATCAGTGATCGGTGATGGTGATAACACCGGATCACCGTAGGCGTCGTCACCCATACTCTGCATCGAGGAAATGGTAACTTTCCAAATAGATCCGGGGGGTTTCTTTATCTTGTGGGATACCATTCGGGACCCATCTTTGGTCCATTTTTCTCTGACATGTTGCGGTATGGATGGCTTCATCTGAGCATACGGGCCGTTTCCAATCAGGATCATGTTGGAGGAGAAGCCCGCACTTTTTCATTTCTTTTTTGGTATATCGTTGGGAGATATTGTCAGGTTGGGCGTTCCATCGAGATAAGCAGGAAGGAATTGAAAAGGTAAAATCTAAAGGAGTAATAAAGGTTCGATGTATGTTGGTGTTCCGAGACGTCGAAGGAAACGACTTAGATATATATAGAATTAGATTTCTTGGAGGGAATACCTGGTCCAATCAATGGTCATTACCTTTCGTAACCCGCTGGGATTAATTAGCTACGCATGAAAAACCATTGAAAATGAGTGATGTGTGAAAAGACAAGGGAGCATTGTGGTAATGCATGGGAAAGATGAGTCTTCCCTCGCTGGGTTAAAGTTGTATTTGAAAATTCGAAAAGATCGACACTGATTCCCGTTTGTAATTTGGCTGATCTTATATGTCACCAATCGAGGACATGATCTCATGAGATATAATTATAAGCTTTTCAAGATAATGATGATTGTCAGTAACTCTCATCAAGGTTTTGAAGAAACCGAATTACCGGGAAAGACATAGTGCTGACAAGAGATCTTGTGTTTTTTTGAAAAGGATAAAACCTCGACCGAGTCTCATCAAGCTCGACCGATCGCGCTTGGGGGCTTATGTTGTAACTAAAATATCCATTGCCGGTTCGTACCGTCAAACCAATCTCAATCGGGTTCAATTGAGATATAAAGCTAAGATGATCAAGCGTCAAGAGGAGCAATGATCGATGGCCATGGTTAAAGAGTATTATAGCGGAAAGCCGTAGCGAGGAAGATCCGTGGAAGGTAAGTCTCTAGAATCAACCAAAACCCTAAACTCACTCGATTGAACTCCATTACTAGCATTCCAAAGCTCCGGGGAGCCGGTGAACACCATTGACTCCATACGCTAGATCGTCGGAGCGCGCCGTCAGCGTCGGCTCCGTTCTTCTTGTGTTCTTTTCTTCGTGGGTTGATTGATCAAGGAGCAAACCGTCGAATCAGATCGGGAGTTCGTCGACCGGTTCAAGGCGATCGACAAGGCAGGCCCCCCCGCCCCCCCTCTTTGTGTCTTCCTTGCTGCCCTCGGGTGGGGGGGGGCTTTTGTGGTTTGTTCGCCCTGCGGCTCTTTGTGTGGGGGGGGGGGGGCGGGGGCTTTTTTTTTTTTGCTTCCTTTTTTTTTTTTTTTGGGGCTTTTGTTTTTTTTTTTTTTTTTTTTTTTCCCTTTTTTTGGAAATGGTTGTATTTTTCCTTCTAAGTTTTGATCTACTTTTCCACTGATATTGTAGAGTGATTTTCCACTACACTCTATACTTGATTTATTCTTTTGGTATCCTTTTTGCACTCTGATTGAATTGTAATCTCTCTTGAATCTTTGCATGATTATTCATTTATCATACTTAAACATTGATTTAATCCTGCTCTTGATTGTATTATTGTAAATGTGGGAGATTGATTTCCTTGAACTGATCTTTGGGGCTGTGGATCCCAAACTTGGGTACTGTGAATAGGGTACTAGCTGGGTGGATGTGACAGATTGAGTGCAATAACAACTCATCGATATGTTCTCTTTACTTCTTTTGTTCATGATTTGAATCTTGCATGCCCCCTCAAACTTAAGGGAGGTGGAGAGACCTTGTGTAACAACCCCCGTATTTCTAACCCGGGATCCGTATTGCCCGTCCGAAAACCCGAAGGTCTAGTCGAGTAAATTTGTGGACTGTCCGGATAGAAGTCCATGATCCATACCCTGAACCCATGGATCTGGATTCTCTGTCTGAAGAGCCTGCCTTGCTTGATAGTTGGACTTCTGGAAGGCCAGTGATGTCTGGAGATGTCCGGAATGAAGGTAAGATCTCCCCCATCTCTTCTTTAGGGCTAGGTTGTACTTGGTCATCAACCCCATGAGCAAAGCACCCTTGTATGGCAATATACATGGGGGGCAGTTGCTAGTGGCGGTCGATTGAACCAAGCGACCGCCTTGAGCGACCGCCTGGTTCTGATTTCGGGGTTTTGCCCTATTTTGCCCCCTGACTTCTATAAATAGTAACCCTCGCCTATTTTACGAATATTTTATTCGTGGTTACCATTTTTGGAGGTTAGACGGCTGTGGAGAAGTGCCGAAAGCAAATCTGAAGTGCTGTTGGAGTCCTAGAAGGTTCTACTGTTAGTCATAGTCAATCCAATTGAGGTAAGTGGTTCCTTGTTCACTTATGTTTCACCTCTTGCTATGAATAAAGTAGATTAGTATTCATCTTTGGTTGTTCTTGATCCTTCTATTGCATCGCCTACCTTTTTGTTAATCTTGGTGAGATCAGATCCGAAAACGAAACCCTGCTTTCGTAAAAAGGGTTGATCTGATCAAGGGAAGGTTTCTGGATAATCCAATTATGATGATTGTTAGGTTTCTTGTCACCCAGTGGTTATGGGAGTAATAGATTTAAGATTCGGACTGTGATCATCCAAAATTCGGATTGAAAATGGATGATCAAAAGCCTGAGTTTCGGATTGAAACTCTCTGGTTTTGGGGCGGTCACTAGTGGTGGTCGCTCAACCTAAGCGACCGGCACGAGCGACCGGATGGTACACAGTGAGCAATTGGCTTTTGGTTTTGATCCGATTTGGTTCAATTGACTTATACCTTATTGTAACCCTGTGTTTAGGTGTCCTCTTTTTGAAGAGAAAGTTTTATAATTGGTTACGGATTTCTTTTTACGGACGAATTACTTATATGCAGGTAAGGGCATACAACCCTATCTTTATGAATAGACTTGAACATGCTAGTCCAGTGTCTGTTAGTATTAGCCTTTCATTTTATATGCTGCTGTAATCATGTTCTACATGCTGATATTGTTATATTACTGTTGTTTATCTTGTTTATATATATACTTTGGATTATCATTCCTAGGTTGCGAAGGATACTGAACCGAGTTGGTTGGTGCCATAGGGGATGTATCTGGACTTCATGTAGATATGTTACCTGTATGACCTTGCATTGGATTAGAAACCCCGACATGCGCTAGTACTCGTTGCCAATGGTCGTGGTGAGAGAGTGTTGACTTAACCCCAGCCATGGTTTTAGAGTCAGGTGTGGACTTTCCATTTTACCTAGGATCCCTACAGAGGTAACCAGTCCTTGCTGGATCAGAGTGACTAGACTTACCCAGAGGAGGGCTGGTGTATATCTTAAAGCATGTCAACTGTTAGAGACTTGCATAGTTAGAATCATAGTATCATACATACTTTGCACTCATTCATATCATTTATGCATTTCTGATTTGTTGGATATTTGGATGGGAATTATAATTGTTCTTACTGAGTTCTCTAGGACTCACTCCTTTATTTGTATATGTTTTATTAGCCTGTGCGGATGGAGGAAATGTGTCAGAAGATGGACTGGTTTCCTATGAAGGAACCTTCCCGTATGAAGATGGGGCACCGACAATGGGAAATGGAGATAGCTTGTGCGGGAGCTCCTGCGAGTGCATGGAATGCGCTTATCGCACCCATTGATGGACAGAGACGACAAGTTGCCAGGCAGTTCACTCAACAAATGGAGAAGAACTGGAGGCCACCTTTTCTAGAGATTCATGAAAAACATTACTTAGCCTTAGAAAAGGAATCTGGAAAGAAAATAATTTAACTCTTTTGATTGCTTCCGTTGAACTCGTATTCATTTTGATTTATTATTCTTTCATTGATTATTTTATTGGAGTATTTGGACTCCTGTAATCCTTTAATTCATTAATTGAACTATTATTTGTCTTGATTGTCTTTATTTGTATTTATTATTGTTGATAGACTAAAATTGTGGATCTTGTGATAGATCACTCCCACGGGTTGTCGGGCGGGTAACCGAGACCGGCGGATGGGGTGTGACACACCTTGAGCTTGCCAAGCAAGCGGGTGAACCATTAAGTTGAAAGTGGTCTTGTAAAGATATTAGCCAATTGGTGTCACATCCTCCCAGCCGGTACCCTAACTGGCATACCCAAGAGTGTGATCCACAGCCCAAAAGATCAAGTTTAGGAACGATCATATCCATTTAGCACAATAACATAATCGAAATCAAGAACAAATCATTGTATTCTAATAAGTTAATAATAAAATTCAAGAAAAGATCTCAAAAGAATCACTAAGAATATCAGAGTGCGAAAACATGATACCAAATCAAAAGACAACTGTAGAGTATAGCGGAAATATACTCCACAACATATGCGGAAGGTAGATCGAATCTTAGTAAAGCTCTAAGCTAATACAAGTAAAGTAAAAGATAAGTCTAGAAGAAACAAGAGAAATCTAATCCACATCTTCAGTCTGCTCTTCTTCATCTTCAGTCTTCATCTTCTTCACCTTGCCTTTCCTTATATGGACCGTCATCATATTTCAAACTTGTAGAGAAGTCTAACAATAGATATGGTACAAAAGGAGTGAGTTTCGAAAGAAACCCAGTAAGGCAGTTAAATCCATAATAACATAAATGGCAGGATTTCAGAACAAACATAAATGCAATATGGTATGAGACAAACAATGAATGTATGAATCTAACTCTATGTATGCTGGTCTCTATTGGCAGACATGCTTTAAGTCATAGCACCGTACTTCTTTAGGAAGGTCTCAATCACTCATCATCAGTTGGTAATGGGTCCGGCATCCCTCGGGACATTCCATGGCTGGGGGTATAGGTCACCACTCTCTCACATCACCATTGGTCTAAGTACCGGCGCATGTCAGGGTAAAGCCTAGCCAAATGCAAGTCTTCTACTTAGTTACATCAAGTCAGATCTAGATACATCCATTCCTCGTCCCTGACGATCCTTTCCGGTATCCTTCACACTAGAGTCCTCATAGTCCCTGACTACGGACTCATCAACCCTACTGGTCATCCACATATGGTAAACGGAAAGCTCTCACGTCCTCTCACGGGTTGGTTACCGGTCTTAAGCGCCCGTGAGCCCAAGTCTATCCATATGCAACCCTCCAATAAATGGCCCCCACAATGTGATTCCTGTCCTCTCACGGGTTGGTTACCGGTCTTGAGCGCCCATGAATCCCCATTGCTACCACGGGTCGTTCGGTCTCAATACCCTTCCGAATCGGGTCTGATATAATTGGGTATTCCTAGCCAAACACTGCTAGACAACCCTAGGTATGAAAATCAATAATTCAGGAAGGTGTCAATGGGCATCTTCGGAGAACATCCCATACTATTCCCTTCGATGTCCAAGGACAAAAGTGTCAAAAGGACACCTCTCCTTCCCAAACCATACTTAATCAATCACAATCACAAATCAATCATGTCATGTACAATTGCAGTATATAGAAAATATACCATAATAAGATCCGTCTCATATACAGTTAACAATTAAAGACATTCATAAATTAAAGAAAGCAAGTAAATAATACAACTGTAATTGAAGTAAATACAGCAGTAATATATTCATAAAAGAATGTAATTATGGTAACAAATCCAAAAGATTCTAATATAGAAACTAAAATCACACAATCTATGCTATTATAGAAGTAACCATCCTTACCTTATATAACTTGAAGAGAATCTCCAAGGATCAAGGAGAATCTTCCCAAACTTGGTAAGAAGGTCCTAAACAAGTATATATCATATTAGGAAAGAAACCTAGACGGAAAGATAGCAAAACATCCAAAACAGACAAAATCTGGAGTTGCTGTACTCATTGGTCGATTGGATTGGTCTACTGTCTCAGTCGACCAATCAGTCGACCAACAGAGACAAGGTGGCCTACAAAATCAGAGTTTTAAGAATAAAGAACCGAATTTGGTGGTTCAAAAGGGTACCAAACAAGGGGGAAACTACTATGACAGTATCCTAGTATATAGAGGACTTCAAAACACTAATCAAATCAAGTCTTCAACTTACAAATTAGGAAACAAAAGTTACCATAATTAGATCAATCATGGTTCTTGAAGAATTCATAGTAACAATCATGGACAAGAACGATAGGATGATGGATCATTGATTGTGATAAAGAAATCATGAAAAGCATGCATAGATCTTCAAGAAAAATAGATCTAAGACTGAAGAACATGAATCTAAATAAGGAAACAAAACTTACCATAAATTTATTAGTCATGGTTCTTGGAGAAAGCATGGTATGATCATAAAGAAAGAACTAGAGGTTGATAGGTTACAACTCTTGTAAAGAAAACACAGCGATTGACTACTAATATGATCAATAAAACAGATCTAAGAAGATCAGAATTTGAATCAAAAGATGAACAAAGACAAGATCATGATTTAGATCATGATTTAGATCATGATTCCTTCAAAAGCTTGCAATGATCATGGTTAAGATCATCGCATTAGCCATTAATCCTTAGGAAGATCATGAGGGATGAGTAGAGAGATGTTTGCAACAGAGAATGCAGCATCTTCTCTACTATGTCAGCCCAAAAAGGAAAGAAAAACAGAGATGGAGAAGAAGAAGAGAGTGTAGACATACCTTTGATGCAAGGAAGAAGATTACTTGAGTTCTTGCGAGGGATCAACCAAGGATGCAAGGAAATTGATTAGAATGGAGTTCTAACTCGTTCCAGAGGCTTAGGAGGCAGAGGAGACGAACTAATCCCGAGATTGGACTTAAATAGAGCAAGAAAGACCTAGATCTGGAAAACAGATCTCATTGGTCGATTGGATTGGTCTACTGGCCCAATCGACCAATCATCGACCAATGGAGACAGCAAGGTACAGATTGCATTGTTTTGGTCATAACTTCTTCGTTTGAAGTCCGATTGATCCGAAATTCGAAAGGGAACTTCACACAAACATACTAAGACTATCTAGCATGAATTTGACATCATCCATGGTCCAAAAATCAGTACTTTATAAATTGGGAACATGAGTTTCTAAATTGGAAACAACATGGTTCTCATAGCAAACTCACCATGGATTCAAGGGAAGAATTAGAGAGAACAAGGCTTCTCTCTAATGAAATATCAAGAACATATCAGAGGCAAGAATAACTAAATAGAAAATCAAAAGAATACTAATCCTAGAATGAGAGGAATCAAAAATAGAAACTTACTAGAATGCTTATATCAATGGTCAACATAGAAGGCTAAAATGGCTAGAAAGAAAGGGGAATTGATTCAAAGAGATGAAACATATTGGAAAAGCAGTAAAGGCTAAGATCAAACATGTTAAACATTAATGAGAAAAGAAGCTACAGTAGAATGATCATGCTGTCCAAAATTCAATCAAAATCAGTGAAGAATTGAGGAGATTCACCATGTGGTTTCAAGGAATGGATAGAGTGATTGGGGGTTCACTCTAAGACATAAGGAGATTAGAGAATAGGTAGTTATAGTGGTGTAACACCTTCTCCACAATCAAAACATCAAGATAGAATAGTAAGAAGAAGAAAAGAGAGAAGAAGGAGATAGAACACTGAAATCAAGGTCCAACTTCAAGATGTAACATTAAACTAACCTTTCTTCACCCAAAATAGATAGGGTGTCCTGGCTAGGTTTGGGCAGGATTTCACAATTGGTCTCAAGAGAATCCTCACCAAGGTGAAGGAAGGTGTGGGAAGCATCCGTCAAGGTTTCCGATTGTCGTTTTGCTTTCTAAAAGGTTAGTATTCATCTTCTCGTTCCAATTCTCTTCTTCGAATGATTCCTTCTACTTGCCAAGACCTAGAAGAAGGTTTCTGCTTGCTGTAATAACCTAATTATTTTATCCTCTTTACTCTAGAGTGAATCCCCATTCATTCTGGCTCATCTGTGAATCTTGTGGTTACATTTTGGAGAAGACCTAGTAAAGGATTTGTTAGCTTTTTATTCTTTTTACTATGTTTGATCTCTAAACTATGTTAAATAATGTTCTAATATGATTTTAGACTTTTCTAAACTTATTTCAGAGTAGTTTAGAACCCAAGCAGGAAGTTTCCTGTTGATTTGAGCCAAATTTGTCCGTACATAGAGGGCTGGTTAATTGCTCTTGTTGCCCCAGGCGACCCACCAATGCTCTGGCAATTTTCATGGCCAGGTTGATTGCCTGGGGGCAACCTGCCCAACTAGCCCACCCACACCCAAGTTGGTTGCTCTGGGTTATCCTCTAGGATTGTTTCTAACTTTGAACCTGTCACATCCACCCAGCCGGTACCCTATCTAGCATACCCGGGATGTGATCCACAGCCCCGAAGATCCATAGTTCAGGGACCACATAATCCACATCGACAATAATACAATCATGAACAGATAATAATCATAAACTAACAATGAATGATCATGGAATTCAAAAATAAGGTGTCAGACATAATCAGAGTGCGGAAATAAATATCAAATCAGATAACTTAAGAAGGCAGTGGGCGGAATCCACTCCTTCACCCAACGGAAGTGAGGTCAAAATTTAGTTAAGTACACATCTCAAGTTATAAAGGTAAGTTAAAGTTATTACAATTTCTCTAAGTATACTGTCACAAAGAAGGGGTAACTACTCATAAGTCTCCTCCATAATAAATATATCTTCTTCAAAGTTGAGGATCATGGAGACCCAACATGACTGCTCCCATACGACTCCGGGGCTAACCCTGGTATGCCTGGTAATCTTCTTCGGTATGGTCACCGAAGTCTTCAACGTAGCCAGCCTTCGGATGGTAGTATGAGGTATCCGGGTCCGCCTCAGGGAGGGTGCCATCAGAGTAATCACCTGTAGAATAGCCTAATAAAATATTGCAACAGAAAAGGAATGAGTTCAAAGAACTCAGCAAGGAAGTTATCCCACAACACATAAACCACAAGATAATCATAAAATGATGCAGATGATATGAGGCATATAATGCAATATGACTTTATTCTAAGTATGCTGGTCATCTATGGTAGACATGCTTTAAGTCATAGCACCATACTTCTTTAGGTAGTCTCAGTCACTCATCACCGGGGGGAAATTGGGTCCTGCATCCCTCTCGGACAAATCCATGGTTGGGGGTTTCGGTCACCGCTCTCTCACATCACCGTTTGGTCAAAGTATTGGCGCATGTCAGGGTATAGCCTAGCCCAATGCAAGTCATCTACTTAATCATATCATGCCAGTTCCAGATACTTCCATTCCTCCCCTCTCGGGATCCTTTCCGGTATCCTTCACACTAGAGTCACGGATATTACTCACCGGACTCATCAACCCTATTGGTCATCCACAAATGGTAAACGGGAAGCTCTCACGTCCCTCTCACGGATCATTTCACCGGTCTTGAGTGCCCATGAGCCCAAGTCTAGCCATTTGTAACCCTACCAATAAATGGCCCCTTTCGGTTAACCGTAATGCAATTTATGTCCTCTCACGGAGTGGATACCGGTCTTGAGCACCCACAAATCCACACTACTACCACGGGTTGTTCGGTCTCAATGCCCTTCGGAATCGGGTCTGATATGATAGTGACATCCTAGCCATACATCTAGACAAATCCTATGCATGTCATTCAATAACCCGGGAAAGCGTCAATGGACACCTTCGGAGAACATCCCATACTATTCCCTCCGATGTCCAAGGACAAAAGCACCAGTAGGGTACCCCTCAATCCCAAGTTATACTTAAGCAATCACATGCCCAAGTTCATCATATCAGTTCACAAGATACAACGTCATAATAAACATTCAATTCATGACATTGTCATAAGTCATCATATATTGAAATTGATAAACATGATAAAACATTGAAGTAATATAATGTAAACACAAAGCTACTGTTAAAAGACATATGTAGCAAGTCTAACATGATAAGAATATAAAATAGAAACTATATTTACTAGGTTAGGAATACCAAGTCAAGATTTCCATATCCTAGGTAATTACATCGATAACTATCCTTACCTTGAATCGGAGAAGAGAATGGTCCAAGATCACAAGCAGTGGCCCAAATAGTCTTAAAGTCCTAAACAAGCATATATGAAAGGTTAGAGAAGAAATCAGAACAATCGGAGATCAAACGAATCGAATCGGGCAAAAGTTGCTTGACAACAACTCTATTGGTCGATACATTTGGTCGATAGTATCGACCAATAGTATCGACCAAATCAATTCCAGGACAACAAGTCGGCTTTTCGGATTCTTGCCCAGATTTGGTCTTCCCGGTCTCGGATTGACATGAAACTTGGAGGATAGTCTAAGCACAACATGGGGACACTAATTATCAAGAAACTTTCATAATCCAATGGTCCATTTAGAAATCCCCAAATTGACATATTAAGGTTAAGAGTTGTAGATCATAGCATTGGCTATAACTCAATGCAAATTAGGGGAAAACATGGGGGATTAGGTAGGGAATCGTTTAGAAGTAACATGGAGCACATATGCAAGGTATAGATTAAGTAAATCACGAGCTTCATCTCAGTTTTGGTAAATAAAGCAAGTTGGTAAGCAATAAATCATGGAAATGTGTAGTCAATGATCATGAGGTGAATCAATCATAGTCATATCGGTGAAAACATCATTGTATGGGGTTTAGAAGGTTCATGGCAAGGTGTATGCAAGGTTGCAGCACCTTGACCATGGTCCCAACAGTATAATAGAGAAAAGATGAGTGAGAAAGTGATTAGGAGAGAGAGTCATACCTTTAAAGTGGAACAAGAAAGTAAGAATAAGTGGTTGGCAATGATTGATGAAGAAGATGCTTCACCACTACCAAGGAGGAGTTCTTGGGAGACTCTCTCACGTTCCCAGATGTTAAAGACGCGAGAATAAGGCTCTAGTCTCGAGGAATAAATAAATAGAAAAGAATATTCTAAGAATCTTTAAATCTGGGCTCAGCAGACTTGTTGGTCGATACCTTTGGTCGATGGTATCAACCAATAGTATCGACCAAAACAAACTCTGCAGAATTTTTACAGAATAGTTCAGCAACTTTAGGTGCGGACTTGGAGGGCTATACAAGGTCAAATTGCATGGGATTTTCTCCTACAGTTCACTCAAGAGGTCTAGTTTCAGGGAGTACCTTCGGATTATGCACAGGAGTCCGTTTGCTATTTCAACTGTCTCGCTCTTCATCAGTGCGCAGATTCTAACTTAACACTGGTAATGTGCTCAAGGAGGGAGCAGCATCATCAATGTCCATAAACTGGAATCCCGACATTACGTCATCAACCAGTAGGGCCCATAAGTCCCTCCTACCACCACTTCGGGTCTTTGGACCTACAAACATAACAATGACCGGGTCGGGTCAAGGTTAGGTAAAAGCTGGATTTTACACAACCAATATGTTAATAGGACTTTTTGGGAAGCGTGAACATACTCTTTGACCTAATTTCCAAGGTTACAAATTGATAGCAAGGTGAGGACGTTCACTTGCACATAACCATCGTTACATTCTTGATTTCTATGAAACTTGATTGTATGATTGCGTATTGTTGTTTTAGGGTTTAGGAGTGATTATTATGACTCTAAAATTTCAGAATATAGATGATTAATAATGTTTATGATACATGATCAACATGTGATTGTATGGACTTAGAAAGACTTGAGAATGTGATTGAATCCATATTGTAATGCGAATATAGGTTATGATTGTGAATCGGGGAATACCATTCTTGGAGGTGGTATGGAACACAATCCTATGAGGCCCCTTGGAATTTTTCATGATCAATGGATGTCATAACTAGGAAGTCTAGTTGAGTTTGGTTAGAAACCCCATCATATCACTCCCTATCGGTGTCACATCCCGCAGGAATCCACCCAGCCTATACCCTATCTGGATTACCCGGGGGAAAGATCCCCAACCCAAAAGATCAAGTTTAGGAACGATCATATCCATTTAGGACAATAACATAATCAAAAGCAAGAACAAATCATTGTATTCCAATAAATTAATAATAAAAGTCAAGAAAAGATCTTAGAAGGATCACTATAGAATATCAGAGTGCGGAATAACAAGATACCAAATCAAAAGACAATTGTAGAGTATAGCGGAAATATACCCTACAAACATATGCGAAAGGTAGATCGAAATCTAAATAAAGCTCTAAGCTAATATAAGTAAACTAAAAGTCTAGAAGAAATAAGAGGAATCTAATCCACATCTTCAGTCTTCCTCTTCTTCACCTTTAGGTTATGCTCTTGAAGCTTTAGATCAACATCTAACGCACGATCCCGTCGGCGAATAAGACAATGCTAGCTATCATCAATAGGAGCCATCAACGCAGTCCAAGTCTGTGTGTTGGCTGCATCATTGTTCATTACCTTGTCCAAGGACATCCGGAGCTATACCATGTATGGAAATCTCCTCCGTACTGGGCATGAGTTCTCTTTTGATCATACAATGTCATCTAAAAACAAGTCCTCTAAAGGGTAAGCTCAAAAGAACTTAGCAAGTAATCCAAACACAATAAGCATCTTCACATGTAATCACAAGCAAACATATATGCAATGATATGAAACAATATATGCAAATGTGCTCCTAACTCTATGTATGTATGCTGGTCTCTATTGGCAGACATGCTTTAAGTCATGGCACTGTACTTCTTTGGGTAGGTCTCATCTCACAACGCCGGTTGGTAGTGGGTCCTTCATCCCTCTCGGACAATCCATGGCTGGGGGTTAAGTCACCTCTCTCTCACATTACTATTGGTCTAAGTACTGGCACATGTCAAGGTTAAGCCTAGCCCAATGCAAGTCATCTACTTAGTTATATCAACTCAGATCCAGATACGCCCATTCCTCCCCTCTCGGGATCCTTTTCGGTATCCTTCACGCTAGAGTCAACGTATTCCCTCTCGGACTACGGACTCATCAACCCTATAGGTCATCCACATATAGTAAACGAGAAGCTCTCATGTCCTCTCACGGATATGACTCATCGGTCTTGAGTGCCCATGAGCCCAAGTCTATCCATATGCAACCCTACCCATAAATGGCCCCCACAATGTGATTCCCGTCCTCTCACTGGTTGGTTACCGGTCTTGAGCGCTCGTGAATCCCCATTGCTGCCACGGGTTGTTCGGTCTCAATACCCTTCCGATTCGGGTTTGATATAACAGGGACATCCTAACCAAACACTGCTAGACAGCCCTAGGTATGACAATCAATGATTCGGGAAAGAGTTGATGGGCATCTTCGGAGAACATCCCATAATATTCCCTCCGATGTCCAAGGACAGAAATGTCAAAAGGACACTTCCCAATCCCAAACCATACCTATTCAATCACATCATGATCATACATTTCACACCATAGTCCAAATCACATTCAACATCATTCATGATTCATTCCAATATGTAAATCACAATATTAACAACCTGCTGTAATTACGGAGGTAACATAATATAAAGAAGGTAAATCAACAGTAGCTAAATCATGCATTCGAATCATATCATAACAATGTATGTAAATATGCATATTGTGAGTGGAATACTCACCTCGTATTCGACTTCATAAACTTCGAGAAAGAGATCAATGGGCAAGTCCAATCACTAAAATAACCCTAAACAAATATGTATTGAACATAAGGAACAAACCCTAATGATTGGAGATGAAACGGAAGCAAAACAGAGCAAAACTGAGGCTACTGGCTTGATTGGTTGATTGGTTGGTCTACTGGCTCAGTCGACCAATGGAACCAGTACGGAACTGCAAACACCAAATTGGTCATAACTTCTTCGTTTGAAGTCCAATTGATCCGAAATTCGAAAGGGAGCTTCCTAGAACATATTAGAACTATTTTGGAATGTCAAAACATCAAGTAAAGGTTAAAAGATAGGTTCTTGATTTGAACCAAGAAGTTAGGGTTTCAATCTTATGGCTCTCATGGAAAGGCTAGGGTGCAATAAGGATTCACCCTAGGGAATAAAGAATAAGTAATCACATTAAGAAAAGCTTTGAGGATGATTAAAAATTCAATAAAGGGTTAAGGTTTCCAATTGAATATCCTCCCATGAAGGTTAACCTAGATTAGGTCTCCAGATAACCCAAGGTAGGTTCACAAGGTGAAAGGGAATAATTTGCTTAGCAATTTGATAACAAGAAAGTCATTGAAAGAGTTTAGATTAACACAAATATAACTAATGTGGTTACTCTCACAAGGGAGGTTACCCAAGGGTTCCCTAATTTGGTTACCCTTTCATGAAGGTTATCCAAGGGTTCCCTGAAGAATTTACCAGGGTTAGGGTTAAGGTCATTATGCTGATCATAAAACCTTAAGATTGGAAGGAGATCAATGAAGTGATGGTTGCTAACAGAGAATGCAACATTATATTCATAGTCTCAGCACAGAGTTTAACCATAAAAGAAGTAGATCTGAATACGTAGGAGAGATTACTAACCTTGGATCTGAAGAACCAGAGTTGAGAGGCTTGAGATCTTGCAAAAGTTCTTCGAATACACCAAGGAAGGCTTTGAGAGAGTCTTCCCACGTTCTCAGAGAGTTTTGGAGGCAGAGGATACTAAGAAACACAGAGTGTGCTTAAATAGAAAGTGAAAAACCCTAAATCGAAGATTTTCTTGGATTTCTGGCCCTATTGGTCGATTGATTGGTCTACTGGCCCCAATCAACCAATCAGTCGACCAATGGAGACAACAAGGCCATAATGCATTGTTTTGGTCATAACTTCTTCATTTGAAGTCCGATTGATCCGAAATTAAAAAGAGAGCCTCACACAAACATACCAAGGCTATCTAGCATGAATTGGACATCATCCATGGTCAGAATTAGTACTTTATAATTCGGGAACATGAGTTTCTAAATTGGAAACAACATGGTTTTCTATAGCAAACTCACCATGGATTCAAGGGAAGAATTAGAGAGAACAAGGCTTCACTCTAATGGAATATCAAAAACATATAAGGGGCAAGAATCATCATAAGAATGGATCAATCATACAAGAGAAACAAGATTAAGCATGCACTCATGAAGATATCCATGATTCCTTGTAGAAAATCAAATAGGGGAATCATACCATCATTAGAATTGAATGGATTCACAACCTTAAAGATCATAGAAGAGGTGTTTGCAATGATGCAATACCATCTTCCTAATCACAACAAGAATAACTAAATAGAAAATCAAAAGAATTCTAATCCTAGAATGAGAGGAATCAAAAATAGAAACTTACTAGAATGCTTATATCAATGATCAACATAAAAGGCTATAATGGCTAGAAGAAAAAAAAAGGAGAATTGATTCAAAGAGATGAAATACATTAGAACAACAGTAAAGGCTAAGATCAAACATGTTAAACATTAATTAGAAAGAAGCTAAAGTAGAATGATCATGTTGTCCAAACCTCAATCAAAATCAATGATGAATTGAGGAGATTCACCATGTGGTTTCAAGGAATGCATAGAGTGATTGGGGGTTCACTCTAAGACATAAGGAGATTAGAGAATAGGTAGTTACAGTAGTGTAACACCTTCTCCACAATCAAAACATCAAGACAAAACAGTAAGAAGAGGAAAAGAGAGAAGAAGGAGATAGAACACTGAAATCAAGGTCTAACTTCAAGGTGTAACATTAAACTAACCTTTCTTTACCCAAAACAGATAGGGTGTCCTGGCTAGGTTTGGGCTGGATTTCACAATCGGCTTGGGTATTGATGCCTAGTAATCTATGACAATAGTTTGGGGTGGTGGGCGCTTAAGACCGGTAACCAACCTGTGAGAGGACACAATCACATTGTGGGGGCCATTCATTGGTAGGGCTGCATATAATAGACTTGGGCTTTTGGGCTCTCAAGACCAGTAGCCAACCCATGAGAGTACATGAGAGCTTCCTGTCCATTATATGTGGATGATCAATAGGGTTAAGAGTCAGCGTAGTCTGAGCTGGTTGGTGCCATAGGATACGATGACTCTAATAGGGAAGGATACTGGACCAAGATTGTGAGGTGTAGAGGGGAAGTATCTGAACCTAGGTTGATGTGACTAAGTAGTTGACTTGCATTGGGCTAGGTATAACCTTGACACGCACCAATACTCATACCAATGCTGGTGAGAAAGTAGTGACCTAAACCCCAATCACCTATCGAGTATGGCCGGGTCATTCAGTAATGGCAGCTTAGGACCTTTCGTATCTAACAGCGGTTTCACACCTTAGATTGGACACATCTCTTCACAGAGAAACTTCCCGTCTATCTAGAGTTAGGGGGACATTTCTACAGTAACTTCAAGCACCACCGAGAGGGACCTGGGCAACTAGTCATCGAGACATGAGTCAGGGATACACACATTAGGTTTTCCACTCGAGTATTGGCATGCATACTTTAGGTGCCATACTGTGTGGAGGATTTTTGGTGGATACCAGTGGGTATCGATGTAGACTCGATCCTTCTTCCTCACAAGCTTCACGAGGTCTGTGCTACACTTTGGAATGACATTAGGTGTCACAGTCTGTGAAACAGTGCAAGGATGATTCTGTCGGCTAGAGTCATCGGATGCATTTTCGGGTGAAACATCATTCCCATAGCCGAACATCACCACCGGGTGACTGTGATGGAGGCCTTGGTCATCTACTGCATCTATGTGGGACTTCAGATAGACTTGTCCTACATCATTCAGAATGTCATGATAGATAGGGTTGAGCATCCAGGGGTTAGGAATCTTTTCTTTTGCCGTCTTCTGACACTAGTATTTAGACACTTTGATGGGGACCTAGAGAACACAGAGATGCTTACCCGAGATTTAGGTAATGACATCAGGATTAGGAAAGTTGGACATATGCAACTCAATGATGTAGTGAGGTCTGAGGGTGAGGATGACAATGAGGTTGAGACTGAGGAGGATTAAGCATCTAAGGATGATGAGGGTGCTGGTCCAGATAGTGATGATTGGGCAGGTGAGGATGTGGAGATGCACGAGACTGATCTAGGTCACGAGGAGATTCGTGCACCACCACACTTCGAGGTTGGGGGTCCTTCTCATGTAGCTCCTGAGACACCAGACATGCATGCTCAGTTGATTACGATGACTTCCATTCTATAGAGGATGGAGGTCAGACAGGAGCGATTAGAGACTCAGCAGGAGAGGATAGAGACTCAACTCTCAGAGTAGAGGAAGATGTTAGAGTCATCAAGAGATCGAGACGTTCTCCTAAATAGATTGTACTAGGATTTCTTTTATGCTTTTACTGATGTAACTCTTGTAAACACTTCCCAAAATATTAATGAAGTTTCATTTTGTTTCACTTTCTTATTGTGTATTATGCATTTCCTTTATTGCATTAAGTTATGTTTGTTCAACCATGGTTATTGTGCATTATTCAACAAAACATATTATGCTTCATTTATTTATGTTTCTAGTCCAACATTTTCTATTATTCACTTCTAAGAAAATTTGAGTCACTTTTGGATCTATGACTCAAGGATGTTCCAATATTGTTTCATGTGGTTAGGATTATCCATGAACTGTGGGCTCTGTTATCACTTTATCACATCCACCCAGCCAGTAGCCTATCTGGCATACCCGAGTGTGTGATCCACAGCCCCAAAGATCAATTTAAGGAAATCAACCTCCCACATTTACAATAATACAATCAAGAATAGGACTAAATCAACGTTTAAGTATCATAACTGAATAATCAAGAGAAACTACATATTGATCAAAGTGCAGAAAAAGATACCAAAATAATAAATCAAGTGCAGAGTGTAATGGAAAATCACTCCACAATAGCAGCCGAAAAGTAGCTCAAAACTTAAAAGGAAATTACAACAGATTCCAAAATGTAAGGAAAAGGAGTAACTAAGTCTAAACTAATATCTCTTCAAACTTAAATAGAGTTCTTCTAAAAGTATAAGTCTCTATATCCAAGTGCCGTTGTACTAGCACCAGAGTGCAACTAATCATGATACGCTCCACTATCACCTTGGTAGTCCTCACAGTCATAGTCATAATTGCTAGCACCTTGGGAGTAGTATGAGTCATCTGGGGCAATCTCCTATGCTTGTCCTTCATAATCTTCGGTGCCGAAGATTAACATGATAGAAAAACATACAAGATGCAATAGGACATGCGACAGTCATGCAAGTATACTTCTAACTCTATGTATGCTAGTCTCTAGTGGCAGACATGATTTAAGTCATAGCACCATACTCCTCTAGGTAGGTCTCAGATCACTCTCCTTCAACCATCTCAGTATCTTAGGTTCTCTGGTGGTACTTGGGTCCTGCTTCCCTCTCAGACATTCTGTAACAACCCCCATAATTATAACCCAAGATCCGTATTGTAGGTCCGAGAACCCGAAGGTCTAGTCTGGTAAGTTTGTGGAGTGTTCGGATAGAAGTCCATGATCCATACCCTGAACCCATCTGTCACATCCACCCAGCCGGTACCCCATTTGAAATACTCAGGAATGTGATCCACAGTCCAAGGATCAAGATTCGTAGGTCCATGCCTCCCACATACACAATGACATAATCATGAACAAAGATAATCAAAGTAAAAACAATTAATACTAAGTATCATGAATAAGGTAAGATTAAATAAATCAGAGTGCGGAAGACAAATAATATTAAAGTGTGAACATAATCATAAAGGTGAGAGAAGGTATGATAACCACTCTCTCAGAGCAGCGGAAAAGAAGTGTGATAAAGTTAATTACATGTCCAAGTATTTAAGGATAATCCAAAAGTAAGTTAATTATAGGTCCAAGTACTCCAAAAAACACCAGGGAAATGGGGCACTAATCTAGGGTTTCCTCTACTCTAAAACAGTCTCCCCAATGGTACGGATGAAGTAAACCTAGCTTTGCCTCTCCCTCACAACCGTGGGGCTAACCCTAGTGTGAATAGTAATCCTCCTCGGCACCAAAACTCGGATCTTCACAGATGCCACTACACGAAGGGTAGTATGCGGAATCATAGTCCGTCTCGAAGGGGGTGCCATCATAGTCTTCGGTACCTGTAGGATAATCTAAAAACATTTGTACAAAAGGAATGAGTTCGAAGAACTCAGCAAGGCAGTTATTCCATAATTAGAAATCATACACATACAAAACATACATAATGCAATGTGATATGGAACATATGATGCAGATGATTCTAACTCTATGAATGCTAGTCTCTAGGGTAGACATGCTTTAAGTCATAGCACCATACTTCTTTGGGTGGTCAGTCACTCCCCCTCAATCATACAAGATATCTTGGGTCTGCCAGGGAAGTTCGATAAAGTCATCTCAAAAACCATGGTAAGGGAATAGGTCACCGCTCTCTCACATCACCATTTGGTATAAGTACTGGCGCATGTCACAGTAAAGCCTAGCCCAATGCAAGTCATCTACTCAGTCGGTCAAGTCAGATCCAGATACGTCCATTCCTCGCCCCCGGAAATCCTTTCCGGTATCCTTCACACTAGAGTCAGTGAAATCCCGGATTTCGGACTCATCAACCCTATTGGTCATCCACAAATAGTAAACGGGAAGCTCTCACGTCCTCTCACGGATTGGTTACCGGTCTTGAGCGCCCGTGAGCCCAAGTCTAGCCATTTGCAACCCTACCAATAAATGGCCCCTTTCGGGTATCCGTAGTATGGTTTATGTCCCCTACCGGATTGGTTACCGGCCTAGAGCGCCCATCCAATCATACACTACCACGGGTTGTTCGGTCTCAATGTACTTCCGATTCGGGTTTGACACGACAAGGATAAACCTAGCCAACCAACTAGACAGTCCTATGTATGTCATCCAATAACCTGGGAGAGTGTCGATAGGCACCATCGGAGAACATCCCATACTATTCCCTCCGATGCCTAAGGACAGAAGTGTCAATAGAACACTCCCCAATCCCAAGTCAGACATAAGCAATCACATATTCAAGTTCATCATCTTTCATGCATCCAATGCATCTTATCATAAAAGTTAAATCATGATATTGAAATGAATCATCATAGACATAAGTAAACAAGAATAGTAATGTAACATGACAAGAGTATAAAGATGTCAATACTACTGTTCTAACACATATATAACAGTCTTATAAAGATTAAAAGTAATCAAAAGGTTCTATTCATAAACAAGAACATAAATCATAAGTTGGTGATCTATATGTTTATGGAGATAACCATCCTTACCTTGGGTTGAATTGATGATGAATTGAGAATACCAAGAAATAGTCCAAAATAATTGTTAAGGCCCTAAACAAACATCAATAATAAGTTAGAGAAGAAATTAGGAAGATTGGATATTAATTGGATCAAAACTGGCCAAGGTTACTGTCAGCAACAACTTTGGTCAATGTTTTTGGTCGATGGTATCGACCAAAATTTCCTTCGAGACAGAATCATGGATTTTGGGTGTTTTCATCCGAAATTGATTTTCCGGTGTTCGGATCAATCTGAAACTTGGAGGAATACTTAACAACAATAGTAGGACACTATAAGTCAAGAAATATACCCAATCCAATGGTCCAAACAAAAAGCCCCAAATTGAGCTAACAAGTTCAAGTGACAAACATCATGGCATGAGTTGGGATTGATTGCATTGTCATGGAAATGGCATGTAATAGCTAGGGGAACTAATAGAATTTCGATTGGAATCATATAGTAGTGATAAACATGAACATAGCATGCCCTACAACTCAGTTTGGTACAAAATGACATGATGTTAATAGAAAAATTAAGGAATACATATGCTAGGCATGAGATGGAGGCATAGCATCAATGGATGGCTAAGAAGATCATAGGTTAATCATGTGTAGACAATGGTGGTTGCAAGGTTGCAGCACCATTTCCAATGTCTCACCAACAAGATAGGCATAGAAAAGAATAGAAAATGGTAGGATAGAGAGTGGAATGGTGATTCATACCTTGGTGTGGAAGATGTAGACAAGAATCAATAGTAAACAATGAGTTTTTGATGTGCTGCCCTTCACATTAGCCAAGGAGATGCCTTGGGAAGCTCTCCCCACGATTTCAGGTGAGAAAATGATTGCAAAAGGGCTCAAGGCTCGAGGTCATAATAAATAGAATGAGAATATTCCATGGAATCATTAACTTGGCAGACTGGGAAACATTGGTGGATGGTTTTGGTCGATGGCATCGACCAAAAGGATCGACCAAAATGTTTCTCAGCAGAAAAACAGGTTTAGTTCAGCAACTTCAAGTAGGGATTTGAAAGGCTATACAAGGTCAATTTGAGTGAGGTTTTCTTCCACAATTCAATCAAGAAGTCTAGTTTCGGGGAATACCTTCGGATTGTGCACAGGAGGTCATTAGGTACATCAACTAGATTAATCTTCTCCAGTGCGCAGACTTTACTTAAACACTGACAATGCATTTAAGCAAGGGGTATCATCATCAATGTCCATAGGCTCGGTCTCCGAATCATGATAATCAATCAGAATGGTCCATAGGTCTCTTCTACCACTGCTTCAGGTCTTCGGACCTGAATACAACAGTGGAAAAAATCCGGGTTAGGGTCAGGGTTAGAATAGGGCTAGATATTACATTCTCCCCCCCTTAAAAGAAATTTCATCCTCGAAATTGAAAGCGTACCTATGCTTCCAAAAAGATGAGGAAACTTCGCCTTCATGTCATCTTCTTTCTCCCATGAAGCTTCTTCGGGGGTATGGTTCTTCCATCGAATCTTCACCAAAGGGATGGTGCGATTCCGCAACTGCTTTTCCTTTCTATCTAGGATCTTGGCTGGTCCTTCATCGTAAGAAAGATCGGCACTAAGTCCTTCGGGTGCTTGTTGTAGTATGTGCTCCGGGTTCTCTATGTATTTTCGAAGCATTGAAACATGGAAAACATTGTGAACTCCAGCAATAGATGGAGGCAAGGCCAAGCGGTATGCTACAGGTCCAACCTTTTCCAAAATCTCAAAAGGTCCAATGAAGCAGGGGCTAAGCTTTCCTTTCACATTGAATCTCGTCACCCCTTTCATAGGTGATACTTTAAGGAAAACTTTTTCTCCGATTGGAAATTCTAAGTCGGTTCTTCTCTTGTCAGCATAAGATTTCTGTCTAGATTGAGCAAACTTGATCCTTTCCCGAATCATATCAACAATATCACTTGTAGCTTCTATCATCTCTGGACCTAAGACTTTTCTTTCATCAGTCTCAGTCCAATACAAAGGCGTTCTACAAGTGTTACCATACAAAGCCTTAAACGGAGCCATGCTTATTGTCGCTTGGTAACTATTGTTTTAGGCAAACTCAACTAAAGCTAAGTGTTCATCCCAATTTCCACCCATGTCAACCATACAAGATCTAAGCATGTCTTCTAGTATATGAATTGTCCGCTCAGATTGTCCATTAGATTGTGGGTGATGAGCTGTACTCAACTTAAATTGGGTTCCCAAGGCTTTTTGCAGACCATTCCAAAACCTTGAGGTGAACATAGGATCACGGTCTAAAACAATACTCACCGGCACTTCGTGTAGACGAACTACATTGTCCACATAAAGTCTAGCTAGCTTATCCAAGGTGTAAGTGATCTTCATAGGAATGAAATGGGCTAATTTGGTCAACCTATCAACAATCACCCACACAGTGTCATTTCCCTTACTTGTCCGAGGCAAGCTAGTTACGAAGTCCATTGAGATGTCTTCCCACTTCCAACTAGGAATAAGAAGGGGCTGAAGTAATCCAGATGGGGGTTGACGAACAGCTTTTACACGTTGGCAAGTTTCACACCTGGCAACGAAGTCTTCAACGTCCGCTTTCAAACCGTTCCACCACAAATGTTCCCTTAAGTCCTTGTACATTTTGGTACTTCCAGGGTGTACTATAAAGATGGACTGGTGTGCTTCTTTCAATATTTCCTTCTTGATTTCATCAATAGCAGGCACACAGAGTCTACCTCTAAACAATAAGGTACCATCCATAGATTTACTAAAAGCAGGGTCTATTTCTGAATTTGAGGCAATTTTATCAATCTTCTCTTTCAACTCTAGATCAGAACTTTGCAAAAGCAACAATTTTATCTCTAAGGGAGGATCTTGCAGTCATGGCATAAAGAATACAATCCGAAGCCTTAGGGACCACTTCCAAACCAAATCTTTCTATCGAGGACAACAAAGTCTGACTCAAAGCATTTAAATCCAATTCTTTTCTTTGACTCTTTCTACTAAGAGCATCTGCCACTACATTTGCTTTACCCGGGTGGTACTGGATGTCACAATCATAGTCAGAGACCAATTCCAACCATCTTCTTTGTCTCATATTCAGCTCCTTCTAGGTGAAGAAGTATTTCAAACTTTTATGATTCGTAAAGATGGCGATCTTCTCACCGTATAGATAGTGTCTCCAAATTTTCAAAGCAAATACAACAGCTGCAAGCTCTAAGTCATGATTGGGGTAGTTCCGCTCATAATCCTTTAGTTGCCGAGAGGCATAAGCCACTATCTTACCGTGTTGCATCAACACGCAACCCAAACCGATTTTAGAAGCATCAGTGTAGAGTGTCAATCCACCGGAACTATCAGGTATAGTCAAAACCGGAGCGCTTGTCAATCTAACTTTCAGCTCTTCAAAATTCTTCTCACAAGAATCGGTCCAAACAAACTTCTCTTCTTTTCTAGTTAGCTTAGTCATAGGGGCAGCCAAACTAGAAAAGTTTTTAATAAATCTCCGGTAGTATCCTGCCAATCCAAGGAAACTTCTTATCTCAGTCACGGTCTTCGGTCTTTCCCAATCAGTAACAATTTGAACTTTCTCTGGGTCAACACGAATACCCTCGGCTGAAACAACATGGCCAAGAAATACTACACTTGAGAGCCAAAAGTCACACTTGCTAAACTTAGCATAGAGTTTCTTTTCTCTCAACCTTTGCAATGTGAAGTTTAGGTGCTCCACATGCTCTTCTTCATTCTTTGAGTAAATCAAGATGTCATCAATGAAAACGATTACAAACTTATCAAGCACATCGTGAAATACTCGGTTCATGAGGTCCATGAACACGGCAGGGGCATTAGTTAAGTCGAAAGGCATCACTTTAAATTCATAATGTCCATACCTTGTTCTGAACGCTGTCTTAAAGATGTCACTTGACTTCACTTTCAACTGGTGATATCCCGATCTCAATTCAATCTTTGAGAAGACAGCAGCACCCTTCAATTGGTAAAAAAGGTCATCAATTCGAGGCAAAGGGTATCTATTCTTATTTGTTAGCTTGTTCAATTCCCGGTAGTCAATGCACAGACGCATACTACCATCTTTCTTCTTTACAAACAAGACCGGAGCTCCCCAAGGCGATACACTTGGCTGCATGAAACCTCTCTCTAAGAGTTCATTCAACTAAGTTTGCAACTCTTCGAGTTCGGTAGGTGCCATTCTGTAAGGGGCCTTGGATACAGGAGCCGCTCCAGGAATTAAGTCTATAGAAAACTCAACTTCGCTATCAGGAGGCAAACTTGACAAGTCACCCGGGAAAACATCAATAAACTCACTAACAACTCTGACTTCTTCAAGTATCTTCTTCCCTTTGACCCTGCTTCCAGACGAAGCATCTTCCAAAAAGGCATGGACTTGCATTAGAGTGGACAAGGTCTTCTTGCTAAATCTTCCCTTCTCTCCTTGAAATTCGAAAACCGAGTTCTCTTCTACACGGAACTGGATCTTCTTCGAGGAGCATAAGATCATGGCATTGTAGAAGGTCAACCAGTCGATTCCCAAGATTACATCAAAATCTCTCATGTCAAACAATACAAGATTTGCCTTCAGATTCCTTCCACAAATCAAAACAGAACAATCTTCTAACACTTTATCTAGTTTAACAGCAGACCCAACAGGGGTACAAATAGACAAATAACTAGATAAACATCGAGGTGTCAAGTTAGTCTTCAAGGCAAAAGTAGATGATATGAATGAATGTGATGCACCCGTATCAAATAATACAAATGCGGGAAGAGAAGCAACTAACAGAGTACCTGTGACAACATCGTGACAGGGATCTTGCTCGACACCAGATATGCTAAACACTCTGCCAGAGGGAGGGGCAGAAGTAGTAGCAGGAGTACTCTTTACGACAGGAGCTTGAGGTTGCATTGACTTCTTGGGGCAGAAACGAGCATAATGGCCTGCTTGCTTGCAGAGGAAGCAAGTGGAGTCTCTCGGTTCAATAGGAGCTGTAGCAGGGGGAGGTCTCTGATATGATGCCCTAGGATTCACCATCCCAGGTTTAGGAGGATAAGTAGCTCCCTGAGGCCTGACTCCACTGGACTAACCATGATAGCTCACAGGAAGAGAATTAGGATTCTGGCCAAAGTTTCTCGGCTGAAAGGCGGGAGCAGGGTAAGGAGCAGGTCTAGCAAAACGCCGATCAGTGCGGTCTACAAAGCTAGGGGGCCTAGACTGCCAAGGTTTCTGAACTCGAGCATTTTCCTTCTCCTTTTCTTCAAGCTTCTTCAAGTTTTGGACCACCTGAGCATATCCTTCAAGAGGCAAGACACTGAGGTATGCCTTGATAGAAGGCCGCAAACCCTTGAAAAACTTCTTCACTTTGGCTTCATCAGACTTAAAGGATTCGGGGGCGAAGAAAAAGAGTTCTTCAAATTTTTGCTGATACTCAAGCGCAGACAAGGTACCCTATACTAAAACCATGAACTCGGCCTCCTTAGCATCTTTTACAGCTTCCGGAAAGTAGTTCTTGCAAAAAGCTTCCTTAAACTTCTCCCAGGTGACAACACCAGAATTCAAGGTCTCAAGGATAGGCCTAGTGGAAGCCCACCATGCATCAGCTTCTTGCTGAAGCTTCTACTCGGCAAACAACACTTTCTGAGCATCAGAACATTGCAAATGTCTGAAGGCCTTCTCCAATTCTCGAAGCCACTTGTTCGGAAAGAGGGTGTCCTTTGTCACACCAGTAAAAGAAGGTACTTGTAACTTTAAGAAACTTTCCATCAAACGGGTGTGGGGTGTCCCGGTGAATCTTTCCACAAGAGGGGCTGCGGCTTTAGAAGTTCCAACTCCGGCACGATTCTCATTGCGAAGGGTAGCAAAACCAGCCATCATTTGATTAAATTGGGCAACCTGCTGATGCATCATGTTGGTCATGAAGCTGGCGATATCTCTAAAGCTTCCGATATCGGGGGCACCAGGGATGCCATTCGGGGTGTGGCTATCATCCTGAGTCTGCTGATCGAAGCCCCCAGCAGGGGTTTCCTCGTTTCCGTTGCTGCCAGATCCGACGAAATGGTTTCTAAGTAAGACCATTCTACAAGAATCAAAGATAAGGATACCAAGATTTCAAATCTGACAAAGACAACTTGATCAACGAATAGGATAACCAAATCATGGTTAGAATTATCAATATAGTAGTCAAATAAATCAATATTGCCCAAAATTCAAAGGAGTTAAGTCAAAAATCAGAAATTCCCAAAAACAGCCCAAGGCAGAAAACTGACCAACTTTGGTCGATGCTTTTGGTCGATGGCATCGACCAAAATGATCAACCAAAATAAATCCTGTGTGAAAAATCAGATTTAAAGGGCCCACTTCTCATTTCATTTTCATTTCTCACTCAACCATTTCGAGTTTAGCTCTGGGGAAAACAATTTTCTAGGGTTTTCAAAGGTGCTAGGACTTGATTCAAGGCTTCAACCATTCTTGAGATTCTCATTTGATCATCAACACAAGTAGGTTCTCCTTCTCTTTCTCTTTTCTTGAAAACTTCATTTACCATAGATGTGTTTTCCCACAAAACTGAATAATACTTAAACTGAATAATACTTATTGCTAATGGTTAGAATCATGCATGTAAGTTATTAGAAACATGTTTCCATAATTTTTCAAGTAAGTCTAAGTTCCAAACACAAGATTGCATTCATTTTGGTTATCACAGCACTATTCATTTCACAAAAACCCAACTTTACAAAAACTTGTCTCATTTTCAAACCAAAAGGAATTCTAACATGAAATAAATTTCTACAATACTGATTTACTATGGGGAAAGTGTTCCCACTCTCCATTTGATCAAATTCCATTTTTTTCAAAAATCACAAATGCAAGCCAAAGGAGGGATCTTCTCTCTCCTACTTGCTGAATTTTCACTTTGAATATGCCAAAAAGATGGATTTTCACCAAATGAAGTATTCTAGCATGCTTGTACAGGTCTTATGCATATGTTAGAATAATCAAATCAAAATTTTACCAAGATCGGAATTTTCGAAATTTTCTGAAAATTTATGAAAATGCTCTTCATCTAACAATCATACACTGAGACTAATCCAAATGGGTTTCTTTCTTTGTTTCAACAGATTCACTATGCCTAGAGGAGGGAGACGAGTGGATAGAGGTTGAGGACTTGTTCCCCAGGCAGAGGTTACAGACAAGGAGCATTTTACTACTCCTATGGCTGAGTTTTTACATGAGCACTATTTCCATGATATACCGATCAAGCATGGACGATTGGTTGATGTGGATGATTTAGAGGTATTTCGCATTCGAGAGAGATTGGAGGCTATGCATTGGCTTCACTTATACACTACGGCATAACCAGTCTATCCAGTTCTTGTCAGGTACTTTTATAGTAACCTGACTTACCGTATAGAGGATGATCCACGGGATGGTTCTAGGATTGTCATGGATTCTATGGTTGGAGGCAGGGAGATCAGTTTCACTACCAGGACATTGGCTCGCATCTTAGATGTCCCGATTGTACGAGATTCCCGTTGGTGGATTCCCGTTGGTGGATTCCCGCTGGTACAGACATCTCTGATGTTCTTCTTCCCTATGAGGTATACGAGGTATGCATGACTCTATGGGATGACATTAACTGCTATACGCCCCGATGTGGTACCGCGATGCGTCCTTTAGATCGGGTTATATCTAGCATCACCAGGCGAAACATCCTTCCGAAGGCAGGGCACCATAGCAAGGTGTCATCTATGGAGACATTGGTTATCTATAGCATGTATACTGGGGTGCAGATCGATTTAGCATACATCATGCAGAATGTTATGATTGATCGGATTGAGTTTCCTAGGGATAGGAACTTGGCTTTCAGTCAACTCTTGACTCGTGTTTTTTAGCACTTTGATGTGGACTTGGAGCATACACCCATAATTCAGGGTCGAGACTTAGGTGAGAACATCGGCTCATGGTTGATCAGGAAAATGGGGCTCCATGATGCCGTCAGATCAGAGGATGAGGATGACATCGATGATGCATTAGGGGATAATAGTACTGATGATGATGATGGTGATGATGATGGTGAGCACGGTGAGGATGATGATCAGGGTCATGATGAGGCTTCGAGACATGAGGAGGTTCCCACTCCACGATTCACTGAGGTCGGAGGTCCATCTCACACGACTTCTGAGGCTCCAGATGTGGCTTCTCATCAGCCGTCTATTTACTCTATACTTAGAGGATCTAGGCTCGAGAGGAGAGGATAGAATTACACATGTGCACCCTTGGTGAGAGGTTTGCACGACTGGAGGAGGAGTTCAGATCTAGGAGGGGTCAGACAGATCGTTGGAGTCGATCATCTATATAGATAGTACTAGGAATTTTCTTTTATGCTATCTTGGATGTATTTCTTTTTCAAACTTGTAAATTTCTCTTATGTGATTAATGAAGATTAGTTACTTTGTTTATATTATTGTGTCTTATTCATGAATCAAATTATGCTTCAATATTTTGGTTTCTAATCAAGGTTATCTACTATTCACTTCTAAGAGTACTTGAGTCACTTTCAGATCTGTGACTCAGAATGTTCCGTCACCGTTTCGGTGGTCGGGATTCCACTTGATCCTGGGCTCTGATACCAATCTGTCACATCCACCCAGCCGGTACCCCATTTGGAAGACTCGGGAATGTGATCCACAGTCCAAGGATCAGGATTTGTAGGTCCATGCCTCCCACATCACAATGACATAATCATGAACAAAGATAATCAAAGTAAAAACAATTAATACTAAGTATCATGAATAAGGTAAGATTAAATAAATCAAAGTGCGGAAGACAAATAATATTAAAGTGTGAACATAATCATAAAGGTGAGAGAAGGTATGACAACCACTCTCTCAGAGCAGCAGAAAAGAAGTGTGATGAAGTTAATTACATGTCCAAGTATTTAAGGATAATCCAAAAGTAAGTTAATTACAGGTCCAAGTACTCCAAAAGTACATCAGGGAAATGGGGCACTAATCTAGGGTTTCCTCTACTCTAATAACAGTCTCCTCAATCGTACGGATGAAGTAAACCCAACTTTGCCGCTCCCTCACAACCGTGGGGCTAACCCTGGTGCGAATAGTAATCCTCCTTGGCACCAACACTCGGATCTTCATAGATGCCACTACCCGAAGGGTAGTATGCGGAATCATAGTCCGTCTCGAAGGGGGTGCCATCGTAGTCTTCGGTACCTGTAGGATAATCTAAAAACATTTGTACAAAAGGAATGAGTTCGAAGAACTCAGCAAGGCAGTTATTCCATAATTAGAAATCATACACATACAGAACATACATAATGCAATGTGATATGGAACATATGATGCAGTATGATTCTAACTCTATGAATGCTAGTCTCTAGGGTAGACATGCTTTAAGTCATAGCACCATACTTCTTTGGGTGGTCAGTCACTCCCCCTCAATCATACAAGATATCTTGGGTCTGCCAGGGAAGTTCGATAAAGTCATCTCAAAAACCATGGTAAGGGAATAGGTCACCGCTCTCTCACATCATCATTTGGTATAAGTACTGGCGCATGTCATAGTAAAGCCTAGCCCAATGCAAGTCATCTACTCAGTCGGTCAAGTCAGATCCAGATACGTCCATTCCTCGCCCCCGACGATCCTTTCCGGTATCCTTCACACTAGAGTCAGCGAAATCCCGGATTTCGGACTCATCAACCCTATTGGTCATCCACAAATAGTAAACGGGAAGCTCTCACGTCCTCTCACGGATTGGTTACCGGTCTTGAGCGCCCGTGAGCCCAAGTCTAGCCATTTGCAACCCTACCAATAAATGGCCCCTTTCGGGTATCCGTAGTATGGTTTATGTCCCCTACCGGATTGGTTACCGGCCTAGAGAGCCCATCCAATCATACACTACCACGGGTTGTTCGGTCTCAATGCCCTTCCGATTCGAGTCTGACAGGACAAGGATAAACCTAGCCAACCAACTAGACAGTCCTATGTATGTCATCCAATAACCTGGGAGAGTGTCGATAGGCACCATCGGAGAACATCCCATACTATTCCCTCCGATGCCTAAGGACAGAAGTGTCAATAGAACACTCCCCAATCCCAAGTCATATGTAAGCAATCTCATATTCAAGTTCATCATCTTTCATGCATCCAATGCATCTTATCATAAAAGTTAAATCATGATATTGAAATGAATCATCATAGACATAAGTAAACAAGAATAGTAATGTAACATGACAAGAGTATAAAGATGTCAATACTACTGTTCTAACACATATATAACAGTCTTATAAAGATTAAAAGTAATCAAAAGGTTCTATTCATAAACAAGAACATAAATCATAAGTTGGTGATCTATATGTTTATGGAGATAACCATCCTTACCTTGGGTTGAATTGATGATGAATTGAGAATACCAAGAAATAGTCCAAAATAATTGTTAAGGCCTTAAACAAACATCAATAATAAGTTAGAGAAGAAATTAGGAAGATTGGATATTAATTGGATCAAAACTGGCCAAGGTTACTGTCAGCAACAACTTTGGTCAATGTTTTTGGTCGATGGTATCGACCAAAATTTCCTTCGGGACAGAATCATGGATTTTGGGTGTTTTCATCCGAAATTGATTTTCTGGTGTTCGGATCAATCTGAAACTTGGAGGAATATTTAACAACAGTAGTAGGACACTATAAGTCAAGAAATTTACCCAATCCAATGGTCCAAACAAAAAGCCCCAAATTGAGCTAACAAGTTCAAGTGACAAACATCATGGCATGAGTTGGGATTGATTGCATTGTCATGGAAATGGCATGTAATAGCTAGGGGAACTAATAAAATTTCGATTGGAATCATATAGTAGTGATAAACATGAACATAGCATGCCCTACAACTCAGTTTGGTACAAAATGACATGAGGTTAATAGAAAAATTAAGGAATACATATGCTAGGCATGAGATGGAGGCATAGCATCAATGGATGGCTAAGAAGATCATAGGTTAATCATGTGTAGACATTGGTGGTTGCAAGGTTGCAGCACCATTTCCAATGTCTCACCAGCAAGATAGGCATAGAAAAGAATAGAAAATGGTAGGATAGAGAGTGGAATGGTGATTCATACCTTGGTGTGGAAGATGTAGACAAGAATCAATAGTAAACAATGAGCTTTTGATGAGCTGCCCTTCACATTAGCCAAGGAGATGCCTTGGGAAGCTCTCCCCACGATTTCAGGTGAGAAAATGATTGCAAAAGGGCTCAAGGCTCGAGGTCATAATAAATAGAATGGGAATATTCCATGGAATCATTAACTTGGCGGACTGGGAAACTTTGGTAGATGGTTTTGGTCGATGGCATCGACCAAAATGTTTCTCAGCAGAAAAATAGGTTTAGTTCAACAACTTCAAGTAGGGATTTGAAAGGCTATACAAGGTCAATTTGAGTGAGGTTTTCTTCCACAATTCAATCAAGAAGTCTAGTTTCGGGGAATACCTTCGGATTGTGCACAGGAGGTCATTAGGTACATCAACTAGATTAATATTCTCCGATGCGCGGACTTTCCTTAAACACTAACAATGCATTTAAGCAAGGGGTATCATCATCAATGTCCATAGGCTCGGTCTCCGAATCATGATCATCAATCAGAATGGTCCATAGGTCTCTTCTACCACCACTTTGGGTCTTCGGACTTGAATACAACAGTGGATCCGGGTTATGGTCAGGGTTAGAATAGGGCTAGATATTACACCATGGATCTGGATCCTCAGTCTGAAGAGCTTGCCTTGCTTGGTAGTTGGTCTTCTGGAAGACAAGTGTTTTTCGAAGATGTCCGGAATGAAGGTAAGATCTCCCCCATCTCTTCTTTAGGGCTAGGTTGTACTTGGATATCAACCCCCTAGCAAAAGCACCCTTGTATGACAAATTACATGGGGGCGGTTGCTAGTGGCGGTCGATTGGTTTAATCGACCGCTCGGTCTATTTTTGGGGTTTTGCCCTATTTTGCCCCCTGACTTCTATAAAAGGTAACCCTCGTCCAACTTACGAATATTTTATTCGTGGTTACCGTTTTTGGAGGTCAGACGGCTGCGAAGAAGTGCCAAAAGTGGATCTGAAGTGCTGGCAGTGATCTGGAGTTCAGTCCTTCCCTTTTTTTGGTGTTCTAAAGTGAGGTAATGGATTCACCCTTCATCCTTTATCTCCTTTGTCTTTAAATTTCGTGTTAATCCATCCCCTCGTCATTGTGGTTACCCTTTTGATTCAATTGTGACTCTCTTTCCAATCTTCTTGAGGTGATTCGTCCGAAAACGAAACCCTGCTTTCTTGAAAAGGATAATCCAGTCAAGGGGAGAGTTCTGGGGAATCCAATGATGGTAATTGTTAGGATTCCTTCACCCTTTGGCTATAGGAGTGTTAGATTCGAGACTTAGGCCATGATCACTCGAAATCCGGATTGAAAATGGGTGATCAGAAGCCTGAGTTTCGGATTGAAACTCTCTGTTTTTGGACCGGTCACTAGTGGCGGTCGCTCAACCTAAGCGACAGGCCCAAGCGACTAGCTGGTAAACCAAGTGACCAACTGACTTTTGGTTTTGATCCACTTTGATTCAATTAACTTATACATTATTACCTTGTGTTTAGGTATTCTTTGTTTGAAAAGAAAGTCTTGTAATAGTTTACATATCTCTTTTTACAGACAGTTTACTTATATGTAGGTAAGGACATTCAATCCTATCTTATGAATAGACTTGAACATGCTAGTCCAGTGTCTGTTAGCATTAGTCTTTCTTTATATATGCTGCTGTAGTCATGTCTTATATATTAATCTTGTTATATTACTGTTGTTTGTCTTGTTTACATATATACTTTGTTGGTTATGATTGTGATATACTGATGATGCATAGTGTGAGGTTTTGATGGATGAGGTATTCCTTTGGGATATCTTAGCTTGGGATATCAGAAGGCTGTGGAATGGGACACATGCCTGCTGATGTCTCCAGACTTGTCATGACTGTTGGATGACATTCTTAGGTAGAGTCTAGAATTGCATGGCTAGGTACCCCACATGCTACTACCCTTTCGGTAGGGGGATTGAAACCGGATGACCCGTGATGACAGTGATGTGACGTTGGTCCACTGTTACTCATATAAATGGAAGGGTTGCATATGTTAGGGTTGGGCTCATGGACGTCCAAGGAACGGATCTGGAGTCGTGAGTCATGAGAGCTTCCGCCCTAATAATATGTGGATGACCATAGGATTAAGGAGTGGAGTGCAACAGCGGTAGCCAGTCCGTGAGGATTCTCATTCCTAGGTTGCGAAGGATACTGAACTGAGTTGGTTGGTGCCATAGGGGATGTATCTGGACTTCATGTAGACATGTTACCAATATGACCTTGCATTGGATTAGAAACCTCGACATGCGCCAGTACTCATTACCAATGGTAATGGTGAGAGAGTGTTGACCTAACCCCAGCCATGGTTTGAGAGCCACGTGTGGACTTCCATTTTTCCCCAGATCCCTCCAGAGGTAACCAGTCCTTGCTGGATTAGAGTGACTAGACTTACCCAGAGGAGAGCTGGTGTATATCTTAAAGCATGTCAGCTGCTAGAGACTTGCATAGTTAGAAATCATAGTATCATTCATACTTTGCACTCATTCATGTCATTTATGCATTTATGCTTTGTTGGAAAATTGATGGGATTTGTAATTGTTCTTACTGAGTTCTCTAGAACTCACTCCTTTATTTTGTATATGTTTATTAGCCTGCACAAATGAAGGAATTGTACCAGAAGATGGACTGGTTTCCTATGAAGGAACCATCCCGTATGAAGAGGATGTGGCACCGACAGTGGGAAATGGAGATAGCTTGTGCGGGAGCTCCTGCGGGTGCATGGAGTGCGCTTATCGCACCTATTGATGGTCAGAGACGAAAAGTGGTTAGACAGTTCGCTCAGCGAATGGAGAGGAACTGGAGGACACCCTATTTTGAAATTCATGAAAAACACTATTTAGCCTTAGAAAAGGAAACTGGAAAGAAACTGATATAATTCTTTTGATTGCTTCCGCTGAACTCGTATTCGTTTTATTCATTATTCTTTCATTTATTATTGTTATTAGAGTATTTGGACTCCTGTAATTCTTTAATTCATTTATTGAACGTTTATTGCTCTTGATTGTCTATATTTGTATTTATTATTGTTGATAGACTAAAACTGTGGATCCTGTGACGGATCACTCCCACGGGTTGTCGGGCGGGTAACCGAGACTGGCGGGTGGGGTGTGACACATTCCATGGCAGGGGTTTAGGTCATCGCTCTCTCAAATCACCATTGGTTTGAGTATTGGCGCATGTTAAGGTTAATCTTAGCCCAATGTAAGTCAACTACTTAGTTATATCAAGTCAGGGTTCGATACTTCCATTCCTCGCCTCTCGCGATCCTTTCAGGTATACTTCCCACTTAAATCATCGTATTCTATGGCTACAACCAACTCGGACTACAAACTCATTAACCCTATTGGTCATCCACAAATCGTAAACTGGAAGCTCTCATGTCCTCTCACGATTTGGTTACTGGTCTTGAACACCCATGATCCCAAGTCTACTACTACAACCCTACCAATGAATGGCCCCTCACAATGTGATTCATGTCCTCTCACGGGTTGGTTACAGGTCTTGAACGCCCACAAATCCCCATTGCTACCACGGGTCACTCGGTCTCAACTCCCCTTCCGAATTGGGTCGGATATAATAGGGAAATCCTAGCCAAACACTACTAGACAAGCCCTAGGTATGTCAACCAATAATTAGGGAAAGAGTCAAGGGGCACCATAGGAAAGCATCCCATATCCCCTCCATTGGTGTCTAAAGACAGAAATGTTAAAAGAACATTCCCCATTCCCCAATTACAACTTAGGCAAACACATTCCAAACCAATCATTCATTACCACAACTGATGAATCATTCACATAAGGATATAACCAATCATTCATAATCAAAATAACAAGTGAATTACATGATTAAGTCCTACTGCAGTTACAGTAATTACAACAGCAATGTAACTATAAAAACAATAGTATGATCATGCATTTCGAATTAAATATAAGCAATCATGTATTTTAGGCTATTTGGGAATAAACGTTCTTACCTTAGATAATCTCGAAAAACTACAGAGAAAAGTATGAGGACAGGTCCAAAGTTAGCAAATAAAACCTAAACAAGCATATGTTAAGCATTAGGAACAAACCCTCGAAGATTGGAAGTGAAACAAATCAAAACAAGGTCACCTTGTTGTCACTGACTCTGTTGGTTGGTCAGACTTGACCGACCAAGCCAATTCTTACGAACAGAACCTCTTGTTTTTTATCGAAAACACAACTTCCGGGATTCGAAATACTCCAAAATTTTAATGGAAACTTTAAAATAGTAAACTAAGATTATCTAGCATAGATTAGGCATCAACAATGATCATAAGAGTAGAATTCCAATTTAATCAAAACTAGGTTTTTAGCGAAATCAATCCGTGAATTCTACGGAAAGGCTAGAGAGAATGAGAATTCACTTTAGGAAGAAAAGAACCGTAGATCATAGATAGAAATAATCATAGGAATGAATCTAGTATGCTTTAGAAATCAAAAACTTAGAATGGATATTCAATTGTAAAAATCACACTTGATTTCCCTTCGAAATCATCACGTGGAGATTCACAAAGTCATAAAGAGTATGGAGATCCACTCTAGAACAGTAGAGATTGGAGGATCAGTCATGGGAATGACATAAGATCATCCTCATAATCACAGAGAATATAAGAATTCAATAGGAAAGTAAATCAAGTGAGAATAGGAGTGAATACCAACCTTAAGGAAGAAGATTCGTCAAAAAGCATTGAGGATTTGATGAAGATCTTCCAAAACTCCAAAGTGAATGCTTAAGAGAGGCTTCCCACGGTCTCTAGAGGCTTAGCAACAATATGGGGCTATTTACCACGAAGTTATAATATATAGAGTATCAAACACCTAAATAAAAGTTTTATAAAATAGTCCTTGTCACTGTTGGTCGCTCATGGTTGGTCACTCAGGTGATCGACCAACACTGACAAAACAAGGTTTTCTAACTCCAACCTTCAAGATTCCAAAGGGGCTTCTCCCAACTCAATCAAGAGACTTACCTAACATTGAGGGACCTTCCAAAATTTGTCAAACTAGGGCTCAAGTCCATCAACCAAGCTCTACCCCAACAATTTGTACTTTCTTCTCCAAATCAGGTAAGGTTTCCATGTAGGGAACTCCATCATCAATCTCCATGGATTTTGAGTCAAACACCATGTCTTCCATTGAGATGGCCCACTATTGTCTTTTACCTTATTTGGGTCTTTGGACCTACAAACAAATGGATTTCCGGATTAGGGTTTGGGCTGGATTTTACAGTTGCAGGGTTCCTATTTTTGACAATCTACATCAAAGGCTCGGAACCATTGTCATGAACGATGAAGACCACCATCTCCGGCAACTGTGAACTCACCGAGCTCTCCTTAGTCTCTCCTCCTCACTTCTTTCTCTTAAAATGTTGCATTTATTGTCTGTTTCAATCTTTTCTCCATCACTGTTTCTCTACAGAAATGATAAGGGTTCAGTTTGATTCGAGGATTCAAACAAAAGCGAGAGATACCGGCGACGTTTTGGGGCAATTTTCAGTGCATTTCGCTAGTTCGTTGGAAAATCGGCGATATTTTGAAAAATTTGTTTTTGGCAGCCATTTATAACCGAAATGGCCAAAATTCGGCAAACTTTTTCCAAAAGGTAGAACATTGGTTGCAACCAATCCATCGTTGAGAACAAACAAAAAATTCCATAGTTCATAAATCTAATTTTTTAGAATGTCTAACTATGCTAGCTGGCTTCCTTGGTACGATTGTTATTTTTAATTAGAAAACTTTTGTAAAACCCAGCCCTAACCTTGACCCGGAAACCTTGTTATTTGTAGGTCCGATGACCTGAAGTAAAGAAAGAAGTCAGCTTTGGGCCATCCCAGTAGAGGACTTGGTGTCTGGCTTTGAATCCATGAAAGTTGTTGATGAGGTTCTATTTATGGAAACTGAATCCTGATGAAGATCTGATTAGTTGATGGACTTGGAGTGCTCTCTATCTTGGTTTGAAGGCATTTCTACCTATTAGGTAAGTCACTTGACTTGTGTGCAAAACCCCTTTAGGATTGGATTTGATCTGGACCTTCAATTCCCTGTTTTGGTCTTGCTGCCGCATTGGTCGACTGGACCAGTCGACCAATCCACTCGACCAATGAGTGCTGTCTTTGGCAATTAGGTTGTTCTTGCTCTATTTAAGTCCAATCTCGAGTCCACTTCGTATTTGCTGCCTCCAAACCCTCTGGAACGAACCAAAGACCTCTGCAAGTCATCTCTCTTGCATCCTTGGTGTTTTCTTGACGGATCTTCGTCGAAACTCTTCTTTTTGCATCAAAAGGTATGTCTACTCTCTCTTCTTCTCCTCCATCTTTGTTTTTCTTTCCTTTTTGAGTTGAGACAGTAGAAGAGATGCTGCATTCTCTGTTGCAAACATCTCTGAACATGTTCTCATGATCATCCTAAGGATTTGAGGCTAGAACAATGATCTTAACCATGATCATTGCAAGCTTTTGAAGGAATCATGATCAAACCATGATCTAATCTTTGTTAAACTCCTAATCTGAATTCTGATCTCTTTGGATCTTCTATGTTGATCATGTTAGTAGTTAATTACTGTGTTTTCCTTCCATGATCCATAATCTATCAATTTCTAGTTGTTCTCTTCTACCTTACTATGTGTTCTTCATGATGCATGGTAGTTACATATATGGTAGGTTTTATTTCCTTATTTAGATTTATGCTTCTAAGCCTTATTCCATGAAGATCTAAGTATGTTTTCATGATACCATTACTTGAAGCAAAGATCTATCCTCCTATTGTTCTTGTCTTTGTTTTCTATTTCAAATTCATCAAGATCCATGGTTGATTTAATTATGGTAACTTTTTGTTTCCTAATTTGGATCTTGATATCTTGATTTGATTGGTGTTTTGAGGTCCCCTATATGTTAGAATACTACTGACGTAGTCTACCCCTTGATTAGTACCCTTTTGAACCACCAAATTCGGATTTCATATCTTAAAACTCTGTTTTTTGGCTACTGTCTGCATTGGTCGACTGATTGGTCGACTGGACCAGTCGACCAATCCACTCGACCAATGAGTACAGCAACTCCAGAATTGGTCTATGTTGGATGTTTCGGTATCTTTTCTGTTAGGGATCTTTCCTAATATGTTGTATATACTTGTTTAGGACCTTCTTCTCAAGTTTGCCAAGATCTTACTTGATTTCTTAGGATTCCTTTGCAAGTTATAAAAGGTAAGGATGGTTATTTCCTTAATTACATAGATAGCATGAATCTAGTTTCTATATTTGAATATCATAGATATGATTCCTAAATTAGATTCTTACAATGATATACTACTGTTGCATAACTTTGATTACAGTAGCATTACTTATTCATATTAAATTGATTCATGTATGATTTACTTACCAATGTTATACAAGTGACTGTAATTATTGATTCTTTCCATATATGAAGTTACCATATATGTGATGATATGAATTGATGCATGTGTATGCTTAAGTATGGTTTGGAAAGGAGAGGTGTCCTTTTGACACTTCTGTCCTTGGACTACTACGGGAATATTATGGGATGTTTCCGGAGATGCCCTCTGGACACCTTCCTAAACTGTTGGATGACATATCTAGGATTGTCTAGTAGTGTTTGGCTAGGATGTCCTGTTATGTCGAGACCCTAATCGGAGGGGTATTGAGACCGAACGACCCGTGGTAGCAATGGGGATTCATGGGCGCTCAAGACCGGTAACCAACCCGTGAGAGGACAGGAATCACATTGTGGGGGCCATTTATTGGTAGGGTTGCATATGGTTAGACTTGGGCTCACGGGCGCTTAAGACCGGTAACCAACCCGTGAGAGGACGTGAGAGCTTCCCGTTTACCATATGTGGATGATCAATAGGGTTGGTGAGTCCGTAGTCAGGGACTATGAGGACTCTAGTGTGAAGGATACCGGAAAGGATCGTCAGGGACGAGGAATGGAAGTATCTGGATCTGACTTGATGTAACTAAGTAGAAGACTTGCATTTGGCTAGGTTTTACCCTGACATGCGCCAGTACTTATACCGAATGGTTGTGAGAGAGTGTGTTGACTTAACCCCCTGCCATGGTTTGTCCTGAGGGATGAAGGACCCATTACCAATCGGCTGCTCAAGACCGGTGAAATGATCCGTGAGAGAATCCAAGATATCTTAAATGGTTGAGGATGTGAGTGGACTTTCCTAAAGAAGTACGGTGCTATGACTTAAAGCATGTCTGCCAATAGAGACCAGCATACATAGAGTTAGATTCATTCATTCATTGCTTGTCTCATATCATATTGCATTCATGATTGTTCTGGAATCCTGCCATTTATGTTATTATGGATTTTAATCGCCTTACCGAGTTTCTTTGAAACTCATTCCTTTATTGTACAATGTTGTTAGACTATCCTGCAGTGTCTTGAGTACTATGACGGTCCCTATGAAGAAGTGCAAGGCGAAGAGGCATATCTCCGGGAAGGTGATTGCGGTTACCACAATTACTCTGAAGATCCCGCGAGTGGTTATGCTCCGTACGATGCTTAGTCCGACCATTGAGTGGAAGCGTCCTTGTGCCATTTATGAGATTTACACTTACAAGGATGTTGTCTATAAAGTGGAGAACAATTTAGTTACCCAATGTACTTGCTACTGGGATTAGGTTTTGTCTAGTTTATTCTTTAGAGCTACTTTTCCGCTGGTTGTAAAGTGGGATTTTTGCCTCACTTTACTTATCTGTTTGATACTCTGATTATATCTATTATTCTGATTCATTTATGATTCATTCTTTCTTTATTGGATCTATGATTTATCTTCCGCACTCTTGTTATGATTGTTCATGATTATGTTATTGTTTATGTGGGAGGTTGATCACTCGATACCTGATCTTCGGGCTGTGGATCACACTCTCGGGTATGCCAGATAGGGTACCGGCTGGGAGGGCGTGACAACTTTGGTTGTTGATCGTGTCGCTAACCAATCAAAAATAAAATCCTATACTAATCTAGCACTCAGAAAGTACGGGGTCGAACTATGGGGAACTAAAAGGATAAGTCACTAAGATTGAATTCAACAAAACTAAAATTAAACTAAATCTACTAATTAATGCAAAAACGTTAACTATGAATATGTGAAGATCTTTGGGATTTCGAATTCCCAATGCTTTTTCCTAACCGATATAACTCTACACTTCAAAGTAAATTAGGGATGGTCTTCCTAGATATGCCCTGTCTTTGCAAGACTATCATCCTTTGTGGAAGCTTGGCACGCTTAGTTTGCTGAGATATAGAACATCTTTGGCCAAATTCAAACACAATCAACTAGAAGATATAGAACAATCAATTGAATGAAATAAGCATGGTTCATCTACATCCCAAAGAAAAGGAACTAGTTACTCATTATCACAAAGTTCATAAGAAAAATAAAGATGAAACATAGGGAGAGAGAGAGAGAGAGAGAGAGAGAGAGAGAGAGACTTGGTCTTCTTCTTCAGCAAGGAGAGATGAGAGCCGCATTCGTCGTCTTCTCCCTCTTCTCTGTGGTTGGCTTCTCTTTTATGTCTCCCGCACACAACGAATCCCCTCTATTTACCCATTGATTTGACCTTTATTCGTTCAAATTTTGGAAAATAACAAAACTAGAAAGTTGTAGATATTTTCAATATTGTTCCATAGCATCTAGAATCACCAAAATCCAAGCTCATACAAGAGAGATATACCCAAAATACTGAAGGTAGTCTGTTTACCTGATTTTCAGATTTATTACCAATTTTATTCCTTAGAGCTCCACCTATTTCCAATTTGACTAAGATCTCACTTTTCATGATTTCTTGGGCAGCAAGATTGAATGCCATGATTTAAAATCCACCAATATCTAATATATTTGCCAACTTTACTACATATTATCTCTAATAACCTCACCATATTCCTGAAAAAATACACAAAAATACTCAATTAGCTCTATTTAATCAAATAAGTATGGGGAATTAAATCAAATAAATAATGGTAAATGCATGCTTATCAGTTTTCCCTTTTCTAGACCGATTTGATTCATGTTTTTTAGGTTAAGAAAACTAGGGTTTTCAAGAATTCGAAATAGGTACGCTTGAGGTAGAAAGTAGTTTTCCTTTTTTATCTTATTATTTATAGTTAGTGGGAGCCCGGCTTGAAGATTGGAAATGATTAGTCTTTGGGGCGAGGAGAAAATAAAACTCTGGCCAATCATTTTCTTATTTGGTAAATGAACAACCATTAGACGATCAACATATGGAAGGCCATGAAGGTTTATTTGTTTGAAGGTCGTGAACCCAGCATAAATACCTTTCTTTGGTCTCTAAATGCTTTACTGCAGGATATAAGTGGTCTCTTTTTGGAGGATGCTTCTAAATCGGTGTTATGGAGAAAATATGACCGAACTTGGTTTATTCTTGGTTCGACCCTCGACTCCGGTTGGGACGAAGGGAATCAACTCGCTTCCGAGCAAGCCGGGTTTAGGAGGTTGCTTGCTGAGGAAGAAAACTAACCCAGTCACAAGCACGCCCTAATCCGATACTATCGGAGTAAGTTGATCAACCTAATGACGGCTAGCAGTATTTGGCGGCAGTCACTCATCGCTATCATATGGATAACCACCAAATAACGATTGTGGTATCCTAGGAGTCATCTACTAGTCCAAACTAGTAGAAGTCTATCACTCAACGGATCTATCTGTTAAGATCCAACGACTACCCAAAAAAGGCTCGAATACATCCAACAAAGGAGACAAAGACACACTCTATATAAAACATTACCTACCCACAAGGTAGGGACAGACGAAAACACTCAGATGCTTACTATTTAAATCGTATTCTTGTTATTCATTCCTTAGCTTTGTGCTCTAGCAGAGCCATTTGTGATTAAGTTCATCAACTAACTTAGCCTTCGGAGGTGGACTCCCGATCCCAGCGGTCAGGCCACATCTGACGCTTTATTTTGCAGGTCACTCTCAGCAGATCTAAGGGTTGAGCAGATTTTGGACGCATCATTTGGCGCCGTCTGTGGGAAAATTTTCAGAAAGCTATGGTGACTAGATCAGCGGCTGCTGCACAGCGAGATGCTGGCGTCCAAATTCCCAGAGTAAACAATCGAGATATTCTAGAGGGAAGTCGACCCCTTGAGGTTGATGGGGGTCAAGGAGGTAATAATCCTCCAGATCCACTCCAGTATCAATTGGATCAACTAAAACTCTAGATGTTGGACATAAGTCAGGCACTCCGTGTGCTGACCAAAAAAGTGGTGATACCACAAGCACCCGATTATCGTGATGCAGGAAGGCGAGCGTCACAACGGGATCAAAGGCTGATCGATGTGCAGAATGTCGGTCAAAATTTTCGGGAAGGCGACCGGTTATGCGCAAGAGAGCCTAAGAGAACTGAAGATCTCCCTAGGGGAGATGATCGGTATGACGGACCGCAAGGAAGTACGACCGATTCAAATACAAGGTTGGGTGCAAGAGTAAGAACTCACTCACCAACCATCAGACGTGTTGCTCTAGAGAATGATCTTGTCGTTCGAGATAATGATCGTGTTGCTCGAGGGAGTGACTGTGTGGTCGGAGATCGGTCAACACATATTGGTCAAGAATTGGCCAATATCAATCAAAAACTCCGGACAACTGGCGAAAGGGAGGATAACTGATGATATCTATTAGGTTATTCGAAAGACTCCATTTGTTGGGCCCATTGCTGGATATCAGTTTCCTCACAATTTCCGTCTGCCAACTTTTTCCACGTTTGATTGATCGGGAGATCCCACGGCCCACATCAGTTATTATTAGCAGACTATGGCAGTGGCAGGTAATTCTGATGAAATCCTTTGCAGGGTCTTTGGTTCATCCTTGACTGGGGCTGCACATAAATGGTTCTTGAATCACCGTCAGGAAAGATAGTGGATTTTGATGAGTTGGCACGCAAATTCATAGGACGATTCCAGAGTGGAATCCAGATCAAAAAGACCGAGGAGACCTTGTTTACTATTAGACAAGGGAAGAATGAATCGATTCGGGAATACTTGAAAAGATTCAACACAATTACAATGGAAATAGAGAATCTAGATGAGCAAGTTGGCAAAATTGCTTTGTTCACTGGACTCACAAAACAATGGCCCTTGGAGTTATTACTTCAAGATATGCCTACCACTTATGCCGAATTGGTGTAGAGATGCAAGAAGCAAGCAGAGGTCACGGAGATATTAGACGCATGCCAGGGAGACAATAAAGTCCTTGCAAAAGAGCAGAAGGCTCCTGAGAACAAGCAGAAGCCGAAGCAGAATGTTTGTGATTGAGTCGGAAAGCCTCGTCAAGCATGGCGGCAAAGATCTCTAGACAAAAGTGAGTATACTCCATTGAATACTCCTCGAGCTGATATTTTAAATATTATCAAGAGGTGGAATATCTTGAAGTGGCCTCCTAAGCTTCCCACAAAACCTGGGGAGTAGGATCGAGAAAGGTATTGCCGTTTCCACAAGGATTACGGTCATTATACCTGTGAAATCCATCCCAAACCTAGCCAGGGCACCCTATCTGTTTTGGGTAAAGAAGGGTTAGTTTAAATGTTACACCTTAAAGTTGGACCTTGATTTGATCTTAGCTTGTTGCTTGTAGACCCTTTTGTTTGATGATTTGGTGTCGGAACCCAAGCCCATGGACATTGTCGATGATGCCCCTCACTTGAGAGCATTGTCAGTGTTAGTTTTGAATCTGCGCACCGAAGAGGGGTGAATTAGTTGAAATACCTAATGAACTCCTATGCTCAATCTGATGGTATTTCCCAAAACTAGACTTCTTGATTGACTCGTAGAAGAAAACCTCACTCAATTTGACCCTGTATAGCCCTCCGAATCCCTGTTTGAACCTTGCTATTCTGATTGATCGACTCATTGGTCGACTGGACCAGTAGACCAATCCAATCGACCAATTGGTTCTGAATTTACCAATTTGGTCTTGTCTACTCTATTTAAGTCCAAATATCGGGATTACTTTGTCTCCTATACCTCCTAAGCCTCTGGAACGAGTTAGAACCCTAATCTAATCAATTCCCTTGCATTCCTTGGTGATCTCTCACAAGACTTGAAGAAATCTTCATCCTCCTGCAGCAAAGGTATGTGTATACTCACTCTTTCATCTATCTATCTCTGATTTTCTTTCTTTAATTTTGTTCTTAGTTGAGATCAGGAAGAAGATGCTGCACTCTTGCAACCATCCACTCCATGATCTCATCTTGTTCCTTGAGATCTATGATCATCATCATGATCTCAACCCCACCAGGTTGAATTCTTGAAACCCTAACCTTGTGTGATCTTTCTGGAAACCTTTTGTAACCTCCCATGTGAGGGAACCTCATGGGTCATATTTATGTTATTCTAAATTTGACCTTCTATGATTTTCTTGTTTTAATTGGCCAATCATTAATTCCCTTACATTCTGTGATCTCAACCTTTTACTGAGAGCCAAAAAAGGTGATACCCTAACTTGTTGGATCAAACCAAGAACCCTTAGTTTGATCTTGTTAACATCCAATCAATGTGTTTTCCTTACTAGATCTGTAACCTTTCATATCCTAGTTATTTATCCTTAACCATACTATATTTTCTTCATGATCCATGTTTAACCTAATTAGGATTTCTAAATTATTCTTTCTTTGTTCTTGTTCTTGATTGAGATCAGGAAGAAGATGCTGCAATCTTGCAACCATCTATTCCATGATCTCATTCTATTCTTTGAGATCTATGATGATCATCATGATCTTAACCCTAGCCAAAAGGGAGAGATTTTGAGGGGAAATTCTTGGGTAACCCTCATGAGAGGTTAACTAATTTGGGAACCCTTTTATTTCTGTTAATTCATTGGACCCTCCCCAAAACCTTTCTTGATTGTAAATTCTTTGCCCTAGGGTGAATCTTTATTCTCCCTAGTCTTTCCGTGGCATACACTTATCCTTGTTAGTAAATCCCTAATCGTATGATTAGAATTTGTTTCCTTTCACTTTAATTGAGAACCTTATTTTCTCTCATTGGTAGACCCTTCCTAATTCCATTCTTGATTTTGAAATACTAATGAGATGTTCCTTTATCTATCTTGGGTTGTTTTTATGAGAGTTAATTATGGGTAACTCTTATGAGAAGTAACCATATCTGAGACCCTAATGTTCTTTTATCTGTTGGAAACTTCCCAACACCTTTTTCTGATTGTGCATTCTTTGTTTCTCTTTCCCTAGGGTGAATCTTGATTACCCCTAGCCTTTCCATGAGAGCCATCGGTTATGTATGATGAAACCCTAACCCCTTTGTTATAGACCTTTTGAGATAGATTTTCGGACTAAGATCTCCCCAATGTCTTCATTAGGGTTAGGTTGTACTTGGTCATCAACCTCATGGGCAATGTTTCTATTAACCTAAACTAGAATTTCTATGATTTCTTGTTATTTTCTTGATAACAATCATTCCCTCTCTTTCCGTGATCATAACCTTTTTATGGGAACCATAAGGTTGAAACCCTAGTTTCTTGGGTCAAATCAAGAACCCATATTTTTACCATGACTTGATGATTTTATCTTCCTATATGATTCTAATACATCCTAGGAAGTTCCCCTTCGAATTTCGGATCAATCCGACATCAAACGAAGAAGTTATGACCAAAACAGTTTTCACTATTCCGTACTGACTCGATTGGTCGACTGCTTGGTCGACTGGGTCAGTAGACCAAGGCAATCGACCAATGAAGTCAGTAGCTTCAATTTTTGCTCAGTTTGATTCGTTTGCTCTCTGATCTTTTAGGTATCTTTCCTAATGTTGTATCTATGCTTGTTAGGGGTTTATTTGCCATGTTTGGTGTCTCTCTCTTTGATCTTTGGATTATCTTCGGCGATAATCAAGGTAAGGACAGTTAATTCCTTAACTACATAGATTGCTTGTTCTCTAGTTTCTACTTTATGAAACTATGAGATTACCTATTGTTGTTGTATTTTAATTCTGATCTCCTGCTGTGGGAACAGTAGCACTTGTTTATAATGTCTTTTTATTATTCATGATATATGAATTACTTATTATTGCCTAATCTGATTTTTGCTTTTACATTCTCTTGTATATGATGAACTGCTAGTTGTGTATGTCATGACTATTCTGAGAATGTGTTTGCTTAAGTTTGGTTTGGCATTGGGGAGTATCCTTTTGATGCTTCTGTCCTTGGACATCGGAGGGAATGGTATGGGATGTTCTCCGAAGATGCCCATCGACGCTTTCCCGAATCAATGGTTGTCATACCTAGGGATGTCTAGCAGTGTTTGGCTAGGATATACCCCTGTTATATCAGACCCGATTTGGAAGGGTATTGAGACCGAACGACCCGTGGCAGCAATGGGGATTCACGGGTGCTCAAGACCGGGGAAATGACTAGTGAGAGGACGGGAATCACATTGTGGGGGCCATTTATTGGAGGGTTGCATATGGCTAGACTTGGGCTCATGGGCACTCTAGACCGGTGAAATGATCCGTGAGGGGACATAAGAGCTTCCCGTTTATCATATGTGGATAACCAATAGGGTTGATGAGTCCGTAGTCTGGGACTATTAGGACTCTAATGGAAAGGATACCGGAAAGGATCGCCCGGGGCGAGGAATGGAAGTATCTGGACCTAAGTTGATGTAACTGACTAGATGACTTGCATTGGGCTAGGCTTTACCCTGACATGCGCCGGTACTTATGCCAAATGGTTGTGAGAGAGTGTGTTGACTTAACCCCCTGCCATGGTTTGTCCTGAGGGATGCAGGACCCATTACCAACCGGCTGCCCAAGATATCTTGAATGCTTGAGGGAACCCAAGATATCTTAAATGGTTGAGGGTGTGAGGGGACCTTCCCAAAGAAGTACGGTGCTATGACTTAAAGCATGTCTGCCATAGAGACCAGCATACATAGAGTTTAGATGCATTCATACATTATCTGTTTCATATTGCATTGCATCTTGTTATGGTTTGCTTCCATGTTATTTATGTTGTTATGGATTGACTTGCCTTACTGATTTTCTTTCGAAACTCATTCCTTTTTTTGTACAATCTATTGTTAGACTTCTCTACAGGTTCGGATTTCTTTTGTTCCATATAAGGAAGCGCAAGGTAAAGAAGATGAAGACTGAAGGAGAAGAAGAGTTGACTAAAGATGTGGATTAGATTTCTTTTGTTCCTTCTAGACTTATCTTTTACATTACTTGTATTAGCTTGGAGTTTTATTTAGATTTCGATCTACCTTCCGCATGTGTTTGTAGGGTATATTTCCGCTATACTCTACAACTATCTTTTGATTTGGTATCTTGTTATTCCGCACTCTGATATTCTATAGTGATCCTTCTGAGATCCTTTCTTGACTTTTATTATAAATTACTTGAACATTATGATTTGTTCTTGCTTTTGATTATGTTATTGTGCGAAATGGATATGATCGTTCCTAAACTTGATCTTTAGGGTTGTGGATCACACTCTCGGGTATGCCAGTTAGGGTACCGGCTGGGAGGATGTGACACCAATGATTGCAGACATTTGAAGGCGGATATCGAAAGATTGATATCCCAAGGACACTAGTCCAATTTCGTCAGCAAAAGACGAGAGGAACCACGAGATGCAAGGTGCAAAAGGGACCATTCGGTTAGCCCAGACCAACCAACGGAGGCTCCTAAGTCTAAGAAAGGTAAGGAGGTGATCGATACTACTCGATCACCAATCCTAACAATTTTTGGAGGTCCCGAACCCGAGTCACTCCGGAAGCTAAAAGCAAAATCCAAGTTCGTTGGGACTGGCGAAACACAGAAGCGTAAAAGGCCGAATGGTGAGGGTTCGATCACCTTTGGTGAAGAAGATGAAAGAGGCGTCTGTTTACCTCATGATGATGCCATTGTCATCAAGGTAGAGATTGCGCGCCGTGAAGTACATAGGGTGTTATTTGACACCGGGTCTGCCACAGACCTTTTATCTTATGCAGCTTATCAGAAACTTAAGGTGGATGAACACATGATGGAGCCATCATCCACACATTTATATGGCTTTGTAGGATTGTCTGCAATAGCGGAAGGATTGGTCCAGTTGGACCTGTCAATTGGAAGCTTCCCCAAAGAGGCTACCGTTCGGGTAAATTTCTTAGTGGTTCAAGATCTCCCGGCTTACAACGTCATCCTCGGGAGACCATCCTTGTCGAAGTTAGGTGCTATCGTTTCAACGAAGCACCAAAAAATAAAATTCCCTACTGAGATGGGAATCGGTCAAGTTTCATCTGACCAGAGAATTTCTCGGCAATGTTATGTTGCATATGTAAAAGATAAGGAGGGCCCGAGAAAGGTAACTGCATTACCAATTGAAGTACGAGATGATCGGGACGAGGCAGAAATGCAAAGGCCCGAGTCGGTAGAAAAATTGCAACAAATCCAGTTGTACCCTGATGATAAAAAGAGATTACTTATATCGGGTCTGAGCAGCTGGAAGAGTTCAAGGAGGAGTTGAAGTCTTTTCTTCAACAAAATAGTGATGTGTTTGCGTGGTCTACAGATGATATGCCTGGAAATTGATCGGCAAATTGCAGAGCACAAACTTTGGATAGATCCAAAGGTGAAACCAGTTATTCAGAAGAGGAGATATTTCTCCATGGAAAAATACGGAAACTGCTCGGGCAAAGTTGAAAAATTGAAGAGCTCTGGTTTCATTGAACCCATTGAATGCCCAATCTGGCTAGCCAATGTGGTAATGGTCAAAAAGGCAAATAGGAAGTGGAGGATGTGTACAGATTACACAGATCTCGACAAGGCCTGCCCTAAAGATTGTTACCTGTTGCCCAGGATTGATTTGTTGATAGATGCAACAGCATGATATGAAACATTGAGTTTCATGGATGCCTACTCAGGATATAACCAGATCCTCATGAACAAGGAGGACGAAAAGTTTACAGCTTTCATGACTGATCATGAGAGCTTCTATTATAAAGTCATGCCGTTCGGCTTGAAGAATGCAGGGGCTACTTATCAGAGGGCTGTCAACAAAATCTTCAAAGACTTGATTGGGAAGAATGTCGAAGCCTATGTTGACGATATGCTGGTAAAGAGCATTGCGAGGACGAAACATATTGAAGATTTAACAGAGGTATTTTCAGTACTACGAAAATACCAAATGAAGTTGAATCCGGAGAAGTGTGCCTTCGGAGTTTCGTCAGGAAAATTCTTGGGCTTCATGGTATCACAAAGAGGTATTGAGGCTAACCCAGCCAAAATACAAGCTTTGATTGATATGGAAGCCCCCAAAACTATTCGGGATGTGCAATGCTTAACAGGGAGAGTAGCTGCATTGAATCGTTTCATTTCACAGTCGGGAAAAAAGTGCCTGCCTTTTATCAAAGCACTCAACGATTTGAGGGGCAGTAAGGAGGCAAAATGGACTGAGGAATGTTAGAAAGCCTTTGAAGACCTGAAGGAGATACTGGGAAGACCACCGTTATTGTCTCGACCTGAGAAGGGAGAAATCTTACAGCTATATTTAACAACATCCCCTTCAGCAGTCAGCGCAGTATTTACTTGATGTCAGTAAAAAGACAAGAAACAGTGGCCAATCTATTATGTCAGCCACGTACTACTTGACGCGGAGACACGATATTCTCAGATCGAGAAGCAGGCTCTAGCTCTTATGATAGCAGCTAGAAAACTACGGCCATACTTTCAGGCTCATCCAATCGAGGTATTTACTACTTTTCCCCTTTGTAAAGTTCTTCGTAAACCTGATTTGTCTGGAAGAATGGTAGCTTGGTCGGTCGAACTCAGTGAGTTCCAAGTAAGCTTTAAGCCTCGAACGGCAATCAAAGCTCAAGCACTGGCCAACTTTGTAGTAGAGACTACTGCACCAATGGAGGAAATTGCCGAACCCACTATCCCGACCATGTGGGAGGTATATGTAGATGGTTCGATTAACAAGCAAGGAGCAGGAGTAGGAATTCTCCTGAAGAGTCCGGCAGGATTTATTATTCGATATGCCTTGAGATTTGCATTTGAAGCAAGCAACAATGAGGCAGAGTACGAAGCCCTACTGGCTGGACTTCGATTGTCAAAAGCATTCGCAATAGCAGACGTAACTATTTTTAGTGACTCACAGCTTATTGTCAACCAAGTACAAGGGGAGTATGGTGTTAAGGAACCCCGGTTACAGAAATATCAAGAAATTGTGCAAGTATTGCAGAAAGAATTCAAGAATCTGAAAGTATGACAGATCCCAAGAAAAGAAAATACATTGGCAGATGAGCTATCCAGATTAGCCAACGCCAAAGAAAAGAATTTAGACCCTTTGGTCTACATAGAAGAGATAACATTTCCAAGTTATCAAGAAAAGGAAATTTCCTATATTGAAGCAGAGCGTTGCTGGATGGATCCGATAGTAGAATATCTGAGAGATGACAAACTACCAGAGGATCCGAAAGAAGCAAGATTAGTCAAGGTGCAATCAGCGCGATTCATTATGCAGAATGGAAGACTGTATAGAAGATCTTACTCCGGACCCCTCTTGAGATGTTTGGGTTCCGAAGGATCGGAATCAGCTCTAGCAGAGGTGCATGAAGGAATTTGTGGTGCTCACATGGGTGGTCGGGCCCTGGCACACAAAATTTTGAGGCTCGGGTTATATTGGCCTAAGCTCCAACAAGCTGCCATGGAATATGTTCATCAGTGTAGCAATTGCAAATCCATGCTACAGTATCTAAATGCCCAGCTGAAACCATGACTTCAATTCTAGACCCCATCCCTTTTGCGATGTGGGGAATCGATATCATGGGGAAATTCACCAAGGCGTCAGGCAGAAGGGAATATCTTATAGTAGCAATCGATTACTTCACCAAATGGGTTGAGGCAAGTGCCCTGGCAACCATCACTGAAAGAAAGGTGGAGAAGTTCGTGCTCGAGTCAATCATATATCGGTTTGGGATGCCAAAAATAATCGTGACAGATCATGGCACTCAATTCGACTATCCACAATTTGAACAATTTTGCAGAACTTACTTGATCGAACATCGTAAGTCATCAGTGGCATACCCCTAAAGCAATGGTCAAGTAGAGGTTACAAACCGAACGTTACTTGAGGGAATAAAGAAAAGACTCGAAGCTGATAAAGCCTTGTGGGTCGAAGAATTGCAGAATGTATTGTGGGCCTACCGAACTACGGTTCGGACACCCACAGGAGAAACTCCCTTTAAATTGGCTTACGGATCTAAAGCGTTGGCACCTGTCGAGGTAATGGCTGGAACACTACGGGAAAGAGAGTTCGAAGAAAAAACGAACGAACAAGGACTGCTTGATAGCCTTGATTTTTTGGATGAAGTTCGTGCAAAAGCAATAGCACAAACTCAACATTATCAACGAAGGGTAGCGTCACATTATAATTCCCGAGTGAGGAATCGCCGATACATAGTAGGAGACTTGGTATTGAGGAATACCTTAGCTTTAGATCCACGCCATCAAAGGAAATCGGACCCTTCATGGGAAGGACCATATATGGTTGTTAAACCGGTCGGTTCGGGAGCTTATAAGCTAAAGAATGTGACAACCTAGAAAGAGTTGGATCATTCGTGGAGTGCCAAGCATCTGAAGAAATATTATCCTTGAGAAGATTATCATTTTCATTCATGATGTAACGAATTTCAACTCAATCAATACAATTATCAGTTTTCAACATACTGTCTTTTGATTGGGGGGCATCATACAACACTCAAGATAAGATCCAGCGACAAAGTCACAAGGCATCGGTTTAAAACCCAAGTGAGTTCCTTCTACAAGGCATCGGTTTAAAACCCGAGTGAGTTCCTTCTCAAACTTATTGAATTTCTCCGGAAATTCTTAAGTAAAGTCATCGGTTTACAACCTGAGTGAGTTCCTTATACAAGGCATCTATTTAAAACCCGAGTGAGTTACTTCTACAAGGCATCGGTTTAAAACCCTAGTGAGTTCCTTCTCAAACTTATTGAATTTCTATGGAAATCTATAAGTAAAGGCATTGTTTTGAAACAACTAAGACCTACTGCAACAAAGACTCAAGTGACTGACAAAGTTCAAAGATGAAGTTAATTCTTTATTTCTTTAAACGACCAGAAGGGGCCAACCTTTACATCAAACATACATATGAGATAACAAATGTTGGGGTACAATTTTTGTTCGGTCAAAAAGAAAGTCATCGTCGATGATCATTGAGAAGTTAAACAAGATCGAAGCAGCTTTGTCAGAAGCAACACAGATTCAGGAAGAAGAAGAAGAACAGAGTCAGGAAAACTTATGTTATCATTTGTTTGTCTCCCTCGGGGATTGCGAAGCATTCTGCAAGTACAAAATCCTCCGCAATTCCATACTCTTTATCCAGCTTTTCCAGAAGAGGTCTAATCTTTGATCAAACCTGCATTTACGGCAAGCTCTTCATAATTGAATCCTTTCAGAGGAGACAGGGGAGGAGAGTCATCAAGATGATGCATTATGTCCGGATCTGGAGGTGGAAGGTCTGTTGCATCCTTGGTCCAGGCAGGAAGAGGAAGTCCCAGCTTTGCAAACACTTCAGGATGACAATTTTCGCGGTGGGGAGTCGTGTTGAAATAAGGATTTCTCTTTAGTATCGATTCCCATACCTCGTTCTCACCATCCATGTTGCCTGCAAGTTATAAGCATTCAGCATGTCAACAAAAGGCTTACTGTGCAAATATTTGAAGATGCAAGCCCTGCGAACATCTGTTGAAAGGGACTCGGGCAAAGGGGTAACAGCTTGCCTTTGGGACATTGACAACTTCAGACCCTTTCGCCCCAGTTGAAAGCTTTCCTACTTCCCGTTCCAGCCGGTGGATCTTCTCCCTAGCATCATCCAAATCCGAACGAAGACGCTCATTCTCAGAATTCTTCTCTTGGGCAATCTCCCAAGCATGGTTTCCAAGACGAGCAATCTTAGCATCCTTGGCTTTGGATTCTTCCCGAAGCCTGGAAACTTCATCACTCAGTCTACTAAGTCTAAAGGCTGCTTCCACTTGATTGTGGAAGTTACCAGTGAGACTCCAGCAACAACTTCAAAGTTAGTTAAGAGCAAAAAGAAAAATCTTCAGAACGAAAGGTAATGAAGAAAAACTTACATCACTAGTGATTTTGTAAAATCCAATCTGGGATCGTGGAGAGGGCTCTGCTCTCGGCAGGCATTTGAACAGCAGTGCACCATTTTAGTGCCTTGTCAAAATCGCCTGTCACCAAGTCAGACCTCTTCAGCGACCAAGAAGGACGGAACACATCATCGTCCAACCGAGGGCGCTTCTTAGTGGCAAAATCTTCTAGCTCCAAGGAAGGAGTGGAGGAGGATGCCAAACAAGCACTAGAGTTGGAAATAGGAGCAGCGCCTGCAGGGACCACATCTTCCTTAGATGCCCAAAGGGTCTTCATCATGGAAGACCGAACGGTCTCTTCGGCAGGGACGTCAACAGTACAAGCAACGACGGAGTGAGCACATCCTCCTTGGAAGACCGAATAGTCTCTTCAGGCGAAGGAAGCGTGGGAGAAGCATCAACAGAAATTGTGGGAATCTTATCTGAAGATTCACCAACAGCAATCTCCCCACGTTTAGAAGATTCACCAGCAGCAATCACCTCAGAGGAAGCAACCTTTGTCGGTACTGGGGCAGTCTTCTTGCAGGAATTTGCCCTAATAAAGTCCAAGTTAATTCTTGGAGGCATTGAAAATGCAATAAGCAGTATCAGTACGAGAATCCAACAACTTATAAGCAGAAAAGGGAAAACCCTAGATTTCTGTTGAACAGATAAAGTAACGAACACCACTCAGAACTTCCTTAATGAGTAAACCCCAAGTATGAATACTGTGGAGATTACTCAGGGAGAAGAAGAAGTTCGTGACATAGACAGGGCGGAAGACTTACTTGTTCAAGTTTTGATCGAAGATATTGTTGGAGGACAAGAGTACAAAGACAGCAAAGGAAGACAGGATATTACTTTGCAAATCTATCAGACAAAAATAACTTGTAGATAGCGAGGTAAGGATGAAGTACCCTTGAGGAGCTTAAATAGCCTCAAGGAGAGATGTGACAGTTGAAAGCCCAAGTTAATCAAGGGACAGGATGGAAGAGACGCTTCCAGTTCCTAAAAATGCAGGATCAACGGTTAGGGGATAACGGCTCTTCAAATTCTAAACTTGAACGCTGAACTAGGTTTCCACGTGGAACAATGTGCACCTGATACGAGGATACTGCAAAATACCAACCGTCGCACCAGTATTAAATAAAAGAGTATTTCCAATTCCTTGGGAAAAGCAATTGGTATACGAATACAAGAAACGTTTGGGCTTCGTCATAAAAGAAGGAGCAGTTGGGAGATAAAGTTCAGGTATCACAAAAGGTTCAGAAGAATCAAATTGACCGAACGCATCTCCCTGATGTCCCGAACGTTGTCTCGAGTTAAGGTACAAGTTAATCTACATGATGACTTATATCATTCTTATGTCATTTTTATATCATTCTCAAATATCTCTTGTGAGAGGGAATATAATTCCCTAGGAATGATATGAGGAACTATTAAGGAAATCATTGGAAGAGTTCGAGAAAAAGAAGATAGATTTCTATTTGAGAAAGATCGTGGAGGGCCAACCCTTACAAAAAAAAAAAAAAAAAGAAGCCAAAGATGGTTTCCTATGTTTCTTTCTCACTGTCGGCTAAGGAGTCTTTGTCAAAGTCTTTATCTAAAGAAGGCTTCTGAGGTTCTTCAAGAGGCGGCGAATCAGCAAGATAATTCTCAATGTTTGGGTCCACTGGAATGGGATCCTCCTCTTCCAGAACCCAGTCAGGAAAAGGTAGCTTAAGCTTCTCAAAAATTTCCTTATGACACACTTCTCGAAAGGGAGTGGTGTCAAAAGAAGGATTAGTTTCAAGGATCTTTTTCCAGACATCATTCTGCCCCTCTCGATAAGCTTAAAGGTTGAAGGAGCCCAATAGGTCATTAAAGGGAACGCTGTTCAGATATTTCCGAATGCGGTCCCTCCGAAGATCTGGTCTAAGATGTTCGAGCTTGCTAGGAACTGCCATCTTCAACAGGCGTTCGTTCTCTAAGGCCTTAAACTCAAGGCTCTCACCAAATGCAGTAGCCTCATTTTTATGTTTTTTGGCCTCACGTTCGGCAGCAACAGCACGAATAGTTGACAAGTCAAGTTCCTTCCTCAAGGAAGTCATCTCCTCATCGTGCTTCTCCTTCAACTCTTCGGCTGTTTTCTTCAGCCGGTCTACCTCAGAATTGGCCTTCGCCAAATTCTCTTCACAGGCTTGTAGCAAGGAGCCATTACGACCAACTCAGTTCAATGCCTCCATGCGTTGATAGAAGCTCAACACAGCATTCCTGGAAGGATAGGGAGATTATCAGAAGGGATAGAGACAAAGGCCTCATCACCACTATCGCCTTTACCGACGCTAAGCACAGGGGAAGTTTCAGAAGAAACCCTACTGTCATCCATTACTGAAAAGTCTGATTTTTGTTTCTAGAGATAAAAGAAACCTAGAGACTAAAGTAAACTTTGTGAAGAAGTCAGTAACTTACTAAATCACTGAGGCAGAAAGCTCAAGAATGAGAGGATCGTGAAGGCGCTAAGAAGACGACGAGGTTTCAAAATTCCAGACAAGGAGAATGAAACCTACGAAGACAACGAACCGCTTTTAAGCACCCACACAAGTGTTCGAGGACGTGTACGATCGAGATGAATTCAGCATCAACGGTCGAGATTTGGAGACGGTTCAAAAGTTTGAACTCACAAATCCAAAACAGGCGTTCAAAAACCGTCGTTTGATTGCGTGAGCAGCAATAGTTTATGCTGCAGAGGACGCGCGGTGTCACCCCCACAAAAACTGAGAATACTCACAAAGCTCAAGAAAAAAAAACGGGACAGCCGCATTAAATGTGTTATGATGTTTAATGGGTTGGGGGACTATGCAAGACTATTGTTCGACGAAGAACCCAGTTAAAAACCAAGCCCTCGGGATCGACCGAACGCTTGGTCTAGGGAGCTCGTGATATGGAGAAAATATGACCGAACTTGGTTTATTCTTGGTTCGACTCTCGACTCCGGTAGGGACGAAGGGAATCGACTCGCTTCCGAGCGAGCCGGGTTCAGGAGGTAGAGGAAGAAAACTAACCCAGTCACAAGCACGCCCTAATCCGATACTATCGGAGTAGGTTGATCAACCTAATGACGGCTAGCAGTATTCGGCGGCAGTCACTCATCGCTATCATACGGATAACCACCAAATAACGATCGTGGTATCCTAGGAGTCATCTACTAGTCCAAAATAGTAGAAGTCTATCACTCAACGGATCTATCTATTAAGATCCAACGACTACCCGAAGAAGGCTCGAATACATCCAACGAAGGAGATTCAAAGACACGCTCTATATAAGACATTACCTACCCACAAGGTAGGGACAGACGAAAACACTCAGATGCTTACTATCTGAATCGTATTCTTGTTATTCATTACTTAGCTCTATGCTCTAGTAGAGCTTTTTGTGATTAAGTTCATCAACTGACTTATCTTTCGGAGGTGGACTCCCGATCCCAGCGGTCGGGCCATCTGACGCTTTATTTTGCAGGTCACTCTCAGGAGATCTAAGGGCTGAGCAGATTTTGGACGCATCAATCGGCCACACCTGAAATGTTGGATTCTCATATGTTGATCGTTTCATCAAATGTATTATTTAATGATGTGTCTCCACGAACAATGGGCGTTGATGATATCAATTTTTTTCATGTATTCTCAGATGGTTCGTGGGATTCAACAACTTCTCGTAGTGGTTGTGGAGGGATTATCATGACATCCTTTGGGTCCTTTATAGCTGCTCGTATGAAATTAGGATGGGCTTTGTCTGCAACGCAAGTAGAGCTGGAAGCGATGTATGACATTCTTCAATTGGCATCTACAATAGGGATTAAGCATATCAAGCTTTTTTCTGATTGTCAGGTTGTGGTCTCTAGTTTACATGGTGACTCTACTACTTTGGATTGGAATTGTTCAAACTTAGTTCAGCTCATTAAGAGCTTGTGTGTTTGCGGTTTGACACTTGTGTAGCAATCCATATTTCGAAGCAGACAATGTTTCTGCTGATTTGTTAGCTAGAGGTGCTCGTTATTTAGGTATGTTTAAAGTTTGGTGGATGCGACCACCACAAGGTCTTGATCCTTTGTACTCTGTTCCTGCTGGGAGGGTTTCCCCAGACTTGTTTCTTTGAATGAATTTCTTTTTCTGTGTTTGGCCAAAAAAAAAAAAATAACCATTAGAGGCGTGTCAAATAAGAGCTGAGGAGAGAGTTAGACATGTGCGAACAAATGGAGTGAAGTTGGGAAATCTCACGGTGTAAGTAAACAGGAAGGTCTTTTGTAAATTTAAAATTTTTAAATGAAATTTTGTAAAACAAAAAAGAAAAAATTATATTTCCTTTCACCCCCTTCACTCCATAGAAAAAATGATAATTTCAGAGTCAAAGTTAACAGCAAACTAAAGTTGGGTTTTTGTAATATCCCAAGTTTATCCAATTGGACAAACAAAAATATTAGCCACTTAACTAGGCAAATTAAAGTTTGGGCCCAACTTAATTGACAAAAAAAAAAAATCTAAGTATTATTCTCAAAATGATTAAATTAACGTCGAGATTAGAGACAAAATCAAGGTTAGGATTACCTTTGAATTTAAAACCAAAATTAGGATCAAAATTAATTAGGGCTGGAGTCAGAGATGGGTTAGGACAGGTAGCATAGGACAACGATTAATTCCAAGCCCTGGGTTCTGACTTGCCATTGAGCCAAAATCGGGTTGGGCTCAGGGTTGGATAGGACCAAGGTAGGATTTTTGGGTGAAATATTGCCAAAATTCGGCAATGTTTTGCCATTTCAAAAGGAGGCGACACGAGAAGTTTCTTCAATACGATATATGCCATATATCTCGCCGATTCTTCAATTTCTTGCTGATTTTTCGACAATTTTTTGTCTTTTTTTCCTCAAACAAATTTTTTGGCCATCTTTTTTCATTTATAAATGAAATTGGGGTGAAAGGTAAGGTTAATTGATCGAAACACATAAAGTAAGGTAAGGTTGATTGGAAATTTGAAACGCACAATTTGAAACCAATATGATTGATTGAAATTATAATTGTAAACCAATTGTAAAGTAAAAGCTAATTGAAATTATAATTGCAAACAAAGATGCAATTGAAATTATGTAAGGTTTTTTTTTTTTTTGGTAAAGAAATTATGTAAGGTTGTTATAAATAGAAATAAAGATTTAATTAAAATTATATAAGATTAATTGAAATTATAATTGGAGACAAAGATGTAATTGAAATTATAAAGTAAAGTTCATAAAATTTATATAGTTAATTAGAAATCAATAAGATAATATTTGTATTTCCTTCTAATATAATTACTATTTATATAAAAAAAATTTAAAAAAAATAAAAAATTGACCGAAACCAATATAAATAAGAAAATTGACCGAAACCCACATAAATATTGTTTGACATTTCCAGTTCCCTTATTTCGCCAGCCTGCAAACCAAGGAATTTAATTTCCCTTGTTTAGGTGGGGAAAAAAAATGTAAAACCAAAGGATGACCAAGTTTTCTTCCACATCTGCTAAAGAGGAAAGATGAAGTTTCTTCCACCACCGTCAGTTCTTCCACAGTCGGAACAGAAACCTTTTCTGTTAAGATATTATTGTCAATTAAATATAAAAATTGACTGAAATTAGTCGACTAAACACGAAGAATAAGTAACAGATGACGGTTTGATAAAAAGGCCAACCTGAGGTGGTTCGTTTTCACATTAGGAAAAGAGAATGAAAGAAAAAGTCGACTTTTTATACCAAGTTACAGGCGACATCAGAAACAAGTGAGGAAACTAACATTCGAAAAAGTGCTTGCGTAGGCTAAACTGGGTCACGTACATCACTTCTATAAATACCACCTCGTTAAGGTTCTTTATCACATCGATTCGAACGTTTCTGAATCCTTTACAGAAGTCTATAGCTTCTATTCCTGTCTATTTCTATTTTGCTTCCTTTCTGTTTCTTGAGGATGGAAGCTGCTGGGGAGAAGAGATATGCTTTACTGATGGCTGCTAGAGACTCAGAGTATGTGAAAAAAGTGTACGGTGGGTACTTCAACGTGTTTCTGAATGCATTTGCAGATGAAGGGGAATCATGGGATATGTTCAGTGTTGTGGATGGAGTGTTCCCTGACTTGGATGATCTTGATAAGTATCATGGTTTTGTAATCAGTGGTAGTCCTTTTGATGCTTATGGAAATGACTCATGGATTTTGAAGCTTTGCTGTCTGCTGCGTAAACTGGACTCCATGGGGAAGAAGGTACTAGGGATATGCTTTGGCCATCAGGTACTCTTTTGTATAGGATTTTATTAATGAGCTGCTTCTTGTACTTTCTCGTAGAGTTCCTCTTGTCTTGGCATTTACATATTGGTGTGTTTTGCTTGTTTCATTGACTAGGTCTTGTGCCGAGCACTGGGTGGTAAGGTTGACAGAGCTTGTGGTGGATGGGACCTTGGGTTAAGGGAAGTCAACATGGTAGGAGAGTTGCCGCGCCGTAGCATCTTTGATGGCCTACAGGAGATTCCATCCACTCTCACCATTATTGAGTGTCACCAAGATGAGGTACATAGCCTTGCTCACCATCTCTTCTCCCCTCCCCCCTAGCCATGCTCACCATCTCTTCTAACCTCCCCCCCCCCCCCTTAGGTCTTGATTCTTGTGGTTCGACTTCAGTCCTGCGCATTTAACGCGCTTGTGGTCAAGATTTCAATCTCGACCAAGATTTTGTGCTACTTGTGGTCGAGATTTCTAGATTGAAATCTCGACCGAGATTTTGATCTTGAATATGTGTTTAGCTTTTTACCTACTTGCAAAACAGATGGTTGAGATCGAAATCTTTGTCAAGATTTCAATCTCGACCGTAGGTAGCAAGTGCTGCGCATTTAATGTGACAAATTCAAGTTCATTTCTTATTCTTGACCTTCCTCGAGTTGACAACTTATTAGGTCAAGGGTCAAGTCGTCAATATATAATTGACCAACTCTAAAACCACTGATTTACCAAAATAAATAAATAAAATCAGCAAATCCACTTCTAAAACACCAAATATTGTCAAAAATGAAAGTGGGTTGGCATGCAACGATTGCATAGACTAATCACAAGGCCGGACACAAATGATGTAAAGGGGTGTTCTCCAAGGGAGAGTAAAGACTCAGAATTACACATAATAGGGATTTTTTGTACATTTATATTTCTAGATCCAAGTTAATTTGGCTTAGTTTACATACACCTCGACTAAATCCTTAGGGTAGTATCTTCGTCCCTGACCCCAAGGAGATTCAAGCTCTTGACTTCACATTTCCTTGTTTAAAACTTAATACAATAGCTTAACTTCCTATTTTTATATGAGCTTAATTATTATCTCATTTTATATCAATCTAGAACTTTTATAGCTACTAATAAGATTTAACTCAACGGAACAGGTAAGAGAGGTTCCATTGGGTGCCAAAGTGATTGCTTTCTCTGACCAGACTGGAGTGGAGATGTTTGTTCTTGACCACCATGTATTAGGCATTCAAGGCCATCCTGAATACACCAAAGACATCTTATGTAATATAATTGATCGTCTTACTAACAACTACTCCATAAAGGTAACTAACCACTTATTTTATGCTAATTCATTAGAATGATTCATTCATTCCCTTTTGACTGAGAAACTTACTTTCTTATTTGATTTTTCTGCAGAAAGAATTTGCTGAGCATGTGAAATCAAGATTGGAGCTTGTGGAACCAGATAGGAAGTTTTGGTTACAGATTTGCAAGAACTTTCTAAAGGGAGGACAAGTTTTTTGTGCTTAGTTGACTTGGTCTCTGCCTCCCTCTATAGTCAAACTAAAACGATGATGTAACAAAAAAATAAAATTTTGGAAATGAAGACCTCCTTCATTTCCTGTAATAAAAGAAAGTTAGAGATGATAAGTTATTCGTTGAGTGAAGAATGAAGATCTCCTTCATTCACTATAATAAAAGAAAATTGTTGATATGTACTTGCTTTATTTCATGAGAATCTAGTTCATTTGGTGTTTGAAGAAACCACATAGTATTAGTAGTATATATGTAGCTGATGCGTCCAAAATCTGCTCAGCCCTTGGATCTCCACGTGATGTCCTGCAAAACGAAAGCGTCAGATGTGGCCCGACCGCTGGGGTCGGGAGTCCACCTCCGAAGGCTAAGTCGGTTGATGAACTTAATCACAAACGGCTCTGCTAGAAGCGCGAGCTAAGGAATGAAGAAGCTGGGAAAGGTGATCTAGATAGCAGATCGCGGATAGTTTAGGTCTATCAGTATGTATCTGAACCTGAGTCTCAGATAGTATTTTTCTTGATCGATTGATCCATCCCTCACCTTGTATGGTAGTGAGGTTTATATAGAGTGTACCTTCGAATCTCCTTCGTTGGATGCACTTGAGCCTTCTTCGGGTAGTCGTTGGATCTTATCAGTTAGATCCGTTGAGCGATAGACTTCTACTAGTTTGGGCTAGTAGAGGACTCCTGAGATAACCTTTAGGTTATGCGATAGTTATCCCTTCGTTAATGATTATCCTCAGCCGTCAGTTTGAGTCTGCCATCATCAGGGTGATTACCCTAATCCATAAGTAAGATTAGGGCACGCTTGTAGCCGAATAAGCTTTCTTCTTCAGCAAGCCATCTTCCGGATCCGGTTCGCTCGGGAGCGATTAGGTTTTCTCCGTCTCGACCGGGGTCGAGGGTCGGACCAGGTATGAACCCGGTCGGATCATAAACTCTCCATATCACGAGCCCCCCAGAACAAGCGTTCGGTCGATCCCGAGGGCTTGGTTTTTAACTGGGTTCGTCGTCAGGTGATGATCTCTGCGTGCTTCATTAAATGTCATATCACATTTAATGCGGTGGTCACTTTTCCTCGAGCGCTGTAAGTGTAAGGCCACATGTCCCGTTGCAGTTGATCTGTCGTGGCTCACGTCACCCAAGCGACGGTTTCCGAACGCCTATTTCGGATTCGTGAGTTCAAACTTTCAAAACGTTTTTCAATCTTGATCGTTGATTTTGAATCAATCTCGATCGTTCAGATTCCCGAACACTCGTGCGGGAGTTTTAAAAGAGGTTCGTTGTCTTCGTAGGTTTCATTCTTCCTGTCTGGAATTTGAACCTTTGTTGTACCGCCCGCGCCTTCACCGCCCTCAAGCTTCCGTCTCCTTGAATCGGTAAGTTTCTTGGTCTTTTTGCTTTTGTAGTTTACTTGAAACGAGTAATGGCGGACGATAGGGCTTCTTTAGTACCCCATGTTGGTAATAGCAGTGATGCTTTTGCTTCTCCTGCTCCCCGAACAGTCGGATAGTGATAACAAAACCCTAAGCGTCCTCTCGGCGGAGTTCGCTGAAGTTTCTCAAAAAGGTTTTGAAAGAAAAACCGAAACTTCTCCTATCCTTCTCGAGTCTGGATCTTCCAAGATTGTCGAGTCTTCTAGGCAGCCTCAAACCTCCGGGTCCAATGGTGGACCTGGCTATGTTCCCTCCATTTACAATGAGGAAACCCATCTTTCAGCTGTCCAAGATTTTGATCTTCCTTCCTCATATCAGGTTAGGGCTCCCCACCCTGATGAGAGGGTTGATTCATCCCTTTCGGGTGAATTTTCTCTGTATATAGATGCCTTTGAAAGCGGGGTTCGCTTTCCCTTTTTAATCCTTTGTTCTCCGCATGATTTTGAATCACTGGAACATTTGTCCCGGAATGCTCCTCCCAATAGCTGGCGTCTCATCGTCGGCTTCTTGGGTTTGTGTTTTGAGCTTGGCATTACGCCATCTCTTTCTCTTTTTGTACATTTTCATGTTCTTTCTATCTCCCATCCTCCCGGATGGGTCTTTCTTTCCAAACGCAATAAGGCTGATCTTGATTGGAGGGGCAGCATCCTTGTCAAAGGAACTTGCCCTTCTAACCACAAAAGATGGCGCGAACGATACTTTTTCTGTCGAGCGCCTCCATCAGATCTTAACTTCCCAACCGCCTAGAGGAGGTTTACTTCTTCGTCCGAGAGTAACCGGGGCCTTCCCTTATCCAGAGAAGACGAGGCGGCCATTAGGAAGATCAAATCCATTCCGTGGTATCAAGAGATACATGGATATGAAGTGGAGTATAACTCCATCCTTCAGATCTTGGGGCTTGGCTCATTGTGAGCTTCTAACCATCATCCTTTGATTTGGTGAAGTGATATGTTTTGAATTCGACTCTTGTCCTTCTTCTTTGCGGTGCCTCCCAGAATGAACCCTGAAAGCCTGCGGGTGAAGGCCGCTAGGGCCGTTGTGACAGCCGAGCAACGATCGCCCAGGGTCTTGACCGTAGATCAAGAGGCTTCTCTTCCCTCTCTCGACCCCTCTTACGGGGGTATCGGGAATATCAGGGCACATGGCGATGCTTCGGGTAAAGGGAAGAAACCAATGGTGGAGAGGGCTAATGTCTCTTCCTCCGCTCGAACCAAGAGGAGGCATGACACAATTGATGCTCCCTCCAATAAAAAACCCAAAGCTTCGACGGATGGTGAGGAGGTCTTCATCCCCCAGTGGACCCCGAAGATGACCGACGGGGTTACTCGGGATCTCGAGAAAGGCTGCGAGAATGGAGCTCCCTCAGTCTTGCTCCTTATGATCGCTAGGAGTTTGAAGCCCTGGATGGCACCTCCCTTGTCAGTCAATCTACAAGGTACCGGTCTTCTTGATTACTTATGTTTTCATAATTTCTTATGACTTCTTCTGATATCTTCCGTCTTCCCAGGAATGCTATGTTGAGCTTTTATCAACACATGGAAGCATTGAGCCGGGTTGGTCGCACCAGCTCCTTGCTGCAAACTTGTGAAGAGAAATTGGCCAAGGCCAATTCTAAAATAGACCAGTGATCTGCGGCTACCGTGGAGCTGCGGAAAAAGCATGAGGAAGAAGTGATCTCCCTCAAGGAAGCCCTCGAAGTTTCGAAAATTCGTGTCACTGCTGCCGAGCGCGAGGCCAGGAAGCAAAAGGCAGCTGCCACGTTGTTTGGTGACAGCCTTGAAATCAAAAGTAGGGAGCTCGAAGAACATCTGAAGTTGGCGATCCCTAGCAAGCTTCGAGCATATAAAGCCGAGCTTCGGAAGGAGTGCATCCGGAAATACCTGAACAGCGTACCTTTCTCCGAGTTGCTAGGTCTCTACAACATTCAAGCTTATCGTATGGGTCAGAACGACGTTTGGGAGCAAATCCTTGGAACGATCCCTGACTTCGACACTACTCCTTTTCGTGAGGTATGCCACCAAGAGGTCTTCGGGAAAGTTGGTATGGATCTCCCGGACTGGGCTCGGGAAGAAGATGATCCTTTTCCAGCTGACCCTCAATATGAGGCATACACCGAATGACGTGCCGGCACTTCCGGAGGAGAAATCACAAGCCGAGTCTCAAGTTGTTGCTGTAGAGGACTCAGCCAATGCCACTCTTGAGGAAGGCTCTTCTCATGGTCTCGAGAAAAGTCCTCCCGACCCGGGGTCCCTCGGGCAACAATGAAGAAAAGGCTTAGGGAATTGTCCTTTTGTAAAGATTTACCCTCAATTTAATGAATAGACATTTCTTTTTTCATGTTGGCCTCTAAATTTCCCCCGTCTCCTGCCGAAATCTTGCCTTGAATATCAAAGTATTAATGATAAAACTTATCACTTAACTTTTCATTCCTCGCCGAATAATAATCTTGTAGAAATATTGTGAAGATGCGTTTCGGGAAGATGCATTAATCTTCCCCACTACTTCATTTATTGCAAAGTCCGCACGTTTCCCTTCGCGAAGTTCAAACGTTTTCCCGCTTTTTGTATACCATTCACTGTTTCCAATGAATTGGAAATACATCCATTATTTTAATGGCGGTGCGACGATTGGAGGTATCTCTGCATCGGTGCTCGCTTCCACATGTTTCCATGTGGCATCCCTTCGACCGTTGATCTTGCTTTTTGCGGATTTCGAAGCGTCATTTCGATCTGGGTCGTCGGTTGTCCTCAGCCTTCAACCGTCGTCTTATACCTGAGGCTATTTAAAGCCTTCGTGGGTACTCTCCATCCATCCTGACTTCTGCAAGTTAAATTTGCTAAAGTGCCAAAGCGACCTTTCGTCCTTCGGCCTGCCTCCGTATTCCTCGTACTCCAACAACAGCTCTATCCACTTCTGAACAAGTGAGTTTTTTGATTACTCATCTCTTTCCCTACTTCCCCCTGAGTAAACTGCACAGTAGTTATACTTGGGGTTTAGTTTGTTTGTTTGTCAGAAAAGCTGTAGAAAACTAGGGTTTCCCCACCTTTGTTCTTTCGTTTATTTACTGTCTTGATACGGCTGGTTTTTTTTTTTTTTTTGTTGTTTTGCATAGTGGCTCCCAAGATCAACCCGAACTTTATCAGAGCCAAATCGTGCAAGAAAATCGTTCCGTCGGTGGTGGTTGGGGCCAATGCGGTGGTTTCAGCTAGTGAATCCTCCAAGCGTAAGGCGACTGCTGGTGGTGAATCTTCATGTCAAATTCCCGCAGTTTCTATTGATGCCGTCCCTGCGCCTCCTTTGCTCGAAGTGATCGCTCGTCTTTCCCAGGAAGATCTTGATCACTCCGTTGCCGATGGTGCTTGCTGGGCGCTCTGCTGGTGAGCTTTGTTGGTGCACCCCCGAAGGAGACTCTTCGGGCATCCGAGGCAACTATGTTGGCGTACGATGAAGGTGTGGTCCCGGCGGGTGCTGCTCCTATTTCTAACTCTAGTGCTTGTTTGGCATCCTCCTCCTCTCCTTCTGAGTTGGAGGATTTTGCCACTAGGAAGCGCCGTCGGGTGACAAGTGATGAAGCTCATCCTTCTCTTGGTGTAGTTCATCCTTCTCATCCTTCGCCTGAATTAGTGTCAAACGAGTTTGACAGAGCGTTGGAATGGTGTCTTGCTGCTCGAATGACTTCGAGAGCTCGGTTCTTTCCAAACTTCCGGATGAAGTCTTTACGAAGTCACTTGGTGATGTAAGTCTTTCTTCATTATCCTCCGATTCGAAAAATTACTTTTCTGCTCCTCGCTAACTCGGAAGTTGTTTGCGGGAGTCTTGCTGGTAACTTCTACAACCAAGTGGAAGCGGTTACTAGACTCGATGGGTTGAGCAATGAAGTTTCTAGGCTTCGGAAATCTCGAAGCTAAAGATGTTGAGATTGCTTGCCTTCGGAATCTAGCTTGGGAGGTGGCGGGGAGAAAAAATTTGATGATTGGTCGTCTTCGGTCGGACTTGGATGATGCCGGGGAGAAGATCCGGCGGTCGGAGCGAGTAGTTGGAAAGTCGGGAGCCAAAGGATCTGAAACGTTACCTAAAAGGCAAGCTGTCGTTCCTTTGCCCGAATCCCTTCCAGGCGATGTTCGCGAGCTGCGTCTTCAAGTATTTACACAATAAGCCCTTTGTTGATATGCTGAATGCTTATAACTTGCGGGCGTCCGGGATGGTGAGAACGAAGTATGGGAATCAATATTAAGGAAGGATCCTCATTTTGATACGACTCCCTACGGTGTTGTTTGCCATCCTGAAGTATTTACCGACACGGGTCTTCCTCCTCCAGATTGGACCAAGGATAAGATTGATCCTCCACCTTCGATCCGGATATTATGCAATATCTGGAAGATTCTCTGTTTATTCTCCGTCCCCTCCGGGTGTCGTGGTGCTTCGGCTGTTTCGGCTAAGGAATGAAGAATCGGGAAAGGTGATCTAGATAGCGGATCGTGGATAGTTTAGGTCTATCGTGATGTATCCGAACTCGAGTCTCGTATAGTATTTTTTGATCTTGGATTGATCCATCCCCTCACCTTGTATGGTAGTGAGGTTTATATAGAGTGTACCTTCGAATCTCCTTCGTTGGATGCACTTGAGCCTTCTTCTTGGTAGTCGTTGGATTTATCATTGAGATCCGTTGAGGTAGACTTTACCAGTAGTTGGGCTAGTAGAGGACTCCGAGATAACCTTTAGGTTATGCGATAGTTATCCCTTCGAGATGATTATCCTCAGCCGGTTTGAGTCTGCATCATCGTGGTATTACCCTAATCCATAAGTAAGATTAGGGCACGCTTGTAGGCGAGTAATGCTTTCTTCTAAGAAGCCTATCTTCCTGATCCGGTTCGCTTCGGAGCTATTAGGTTTTTCCTCCGTTCGATTGGTCGAGGGTCGGACCAGGATGAACCCGGCCGGATCATAAACTCTCCATATCACGAGGAATGCTGCTCGGTCGATCCCGAGGGCTTGGTTTTTACTCGTCGTGGTGCGCGGCGTGATGATCTCTCTTCATTAAATGTCATATCACATTTAATGCGGTGGTCACTTTTCCTCGAGCTGCCGTGAGTGTAAGGCCACATGTCCTCGGGATGCTCGCGGGCTCACGCTCACCCACGCCCCGCGCGGGTTTCCGAACGCCTATTTCGGATTCGTGAGTTCAAACTTTCAAACGCTCTTCAATCTTGATCGTTGATTTTGAATCAATCTCGATCGTTCAGATTCCCTAACACTCGGGGAGTTTTAAAAGGTGCCCGTTGTCTTCGGAGGTTTCATTCTTCCCGCCTGGAATTTGAACCTTTGTTGTTCGCTTTCGCGCCTTTCCCCGCCTTCTCAAGCTTCCGCCTCACCAATCAGCAAGTTTACCGGGTCTTTTTGCTTTTGTAGTTTACTCAAACGAGTAATGGCGGACGATAGGGCTTCTTTAGTACCCCATGTTGGTAATAGCAGCGATGCTTTTGCTTCTCCCCGCTCCCCGCAGTGATAACAAAACCCTAACCTCCCCCTCGCCGCAGAGTTCGCTCAAGTTTCTCAAAAGGTTTTGAAAGAAAACCGAAACTTCTCCTATCCTTCTCGAGTCCGGATCTTCCAAGATTGTCAGTCTTCTAGGCAGCCTCAAACCTCCGGGTCCATGGTGGACTGCCATGTTCCCTCCATTTACAATGAGGAAACCCTTCTTCACCTGTCCAAGATTTTGATCTTCCTTCCTCATATCAAGTTAGGGCTCCCACCCCCGATGAGAGGGTTGATTCATCCCTTTCGGGTGAATTTTCTCTCGTATATAGATGCACCGGAAAGCTCGCTTCCCTTTTAACCTTTGTTCTCCAGCGTTTTGAATCACCGGAACATTTGTCCCGAATGCTCCTCCCAATAGCTCCGTCTCATCGTCGGCTTCTTGGGTTTGTGTTTTGAGCTTGGCATTACGCCATCTCTTTCTCTTTGTACATTTTCATGTTCTTCTATCTCCCATCCTCCCGATGGGTCTTTCTTTCCAAACCAATAAGGCTGATCTTGATTGGAGGGGCAGATCCTTGTCAAAGGAACTTGCCCTTCTAACCACAAAAGATGGCGCAACGATACTTTTCCGTCGCCTCCATCAGATCTTAACTCCCCCCCACCGCCCAGAGGAGGTTTACTTTCCTCCGAGAGTAACCGGGGCCTTCCTTATCCAGGAAGACGAGGCGGCCACAAGATCAACCATTCCGTGGTATCAAGAGATACATGGATATGAAGTGGAGTATAACTCCATCCTCAACGAACGGGCTTGGCTCATTGTGAGCTTCTAACCATCATCCTTTGATTTGACTCAAGTGATATGTTTTGAATTCGACTTTGTCCTCTTCTTTGCAAGGCCTCCCGAATGAACCCCGAACGGGTGAAGGCCACGGCCGTGACACCCGAGCAACGATCGCCCGGGTCTTGACCGTAGATCAAGAGGCTTCCCTCCTCTCCTCGACCCTCCTCAGGGTATCGATTCCCGACATGCTTCGGAAAGGGAAGAAACCAATGGTGGAGAGGGCAAGCCTTCCTCCGCCAACCAGGAGGCATGACACAATTGATGCCCCTCCAATAAAAACCCAAAGTTCACGATGGGAGGGAGGTCTCATCCCCCGGACCCCGAAGATGCCCATTCCCGATCTCAAGAAACCGCACGGCCCCGCCTGCCCAGACGCTAGAGTTTGAAGCCCTCGATGGCCCCCTGCACCAATCTACAAGGTACCGTCTTCCTGTTACTTATGTTTTCATAATTTCATGACTTCTTCGATATCTTCCGCTCCCCAGAATGCCGTGTTGAGCTTTATCAACACATGGAAGCATTGAGCCGGGTTGGTCGCCCGCCCTTGCCGCAAACTTAGAAGAGAAATTGGCCAAGGCCACTTCTAAAATAGACCACAACCGCAGCCTACCGTGGAGCTGCAGAAAAAGCATGAGGAAGAAGTGATCTCCCCTCAAGGAAGCCCTCGTTTCAAATTTCGTCTCATCCTGCCAGCCAGGCCAGAAGCAAAGGCCACGTTGTTTGGTGACAGCCTTGAAATCAAAAGTAGGGAGCTCAAGAACATCCGGTTGCATCCCTGCACTCCATAGCCTGGTGCATCCGGAAATACCCAACACACTTTCTCCGAGTGCTAAGTCTCTACAACATTCAAGCTTATCGGGGCGAAACGACGTTTGGGAGCAAACCTGGAACGATCCCCGACTGCTCCTTTCGTGAGGTATGCCACCAAGAGGTCTCCGGAAAGTTGGTATGGATCTCCTGACTCGGGAGATGACCTCCAGACCCTCAATATGAGGCATACCCGAATGACGGCCGGCACCCAGAGCCCGCCGGGAGGCCCATGGTCCCGAAAGTCCTCCCACCGGTCCCTCGCAACATGAAGAAAAGGCTTAGGGAATTGTCCTTTGTAAAGATTTACCCTCAATTTAATGAATAGACATTTCTTTTTCATGTTGGCCTCTAAATTTCCCCGCCTCCTCCCAACTGCCTTGAATATCAAAGATTAATGATAAAACTTATCACTTAACTTTTCATCCCGCCGATAATAATCTTGGAAATATTGTGAAGATGCTTTGAAGATGCATTAATCTTCCCCACTACTTCATTTATTGCAAAGTCCGCACGCCCCTTCAAGTTCAAACGTTCGCTTGTATACCATTCACCGCCAATTGGAAATACACCATTATTTTAATGGCAGCACGATTGAGGTATCTCGCACATGCTCGCCTCCACATGTTTCCATGTGCATCCCTCGACCGCTGACTGCTTTGCATTTCAAGCGCATTCACTGGTCGCGTTGCCTCACCCTTCAACCGTCCTTATACCCGAGGCTATTTAAAGCCTTCGGGGTACTCTCCATCCACCCTTCGCAAGTTAAATTTGCTAAAGTGCCAAAGCGACCTTCGCCTCGCGCCTCCCGTATTCCTCGTACTCCAACAACATCCACTTCGAACAAGTGAGTTTTTTGATTACTCATCTCTTTCCCACTTCCCCCGAGAACCCCAGTTTCTTGTTTAGTTTGTTTGTTTGTCGGTCGAAAACTGGGTTTCCCCGGCGTTTTTTCATCCACGGCTGGTTTTTTTTTGCATAGTGGCTCCCAAGATCAACCCAACTTTATCGCCAAATCGTCAGAAATCGTTCCGTGTGGTTGGGGCCCGTGGTTCCCAGTGAACCTCCGCGTACTCGGTGGGAATCTCAGTCAAATCCCCAGCTTCTATTGATGCCGCCCCGCCTCCTTGCCGTGACCGCTTCCCAGAAGACTTGACCCCGGCCGGGTGCCCCGGGCCTGCTGGTGCACCCCAGGAGACTCTTCGGCACCGAGGCAACAGTGCTCAGAAGTGTGGTCCCCGCCCCATTTCTAACCTAGGCTTGTTTGGCACCTCCTCCCTCCTTCGAGTGAGGATTTTGCCACGCGGCGTCGGGTGACAAGTGATGAAGCTCACCTTCCTTGTGTAGTTCACCTTCTCACCTCGCCAATTAGTGTCAACGAGTTTGACGCTGAATGGTGCCGCTCTCAATGACTTCCGAGAGCTCGTTCAAACTTCCGATGAAGTCTTTACGAAGTCACCGGTGATAAGTCTTCTTCATTATCCTCCGATTCTGAAAATTACTTTCCGCTCCTCGCTAACTCGAAGTTGTTTGGGGAGTCTTGGCGGGTAACTTCACAACCAAGTGGAAGCATTAGACTCAAGAGGTTGAGCAATGAAGTTTCTAGGCTTCGGGAAATCTCTGAGCTAAAGATGTTGAGATTGCTTGCCTTCGGAATCTAGCTTGGGAGGTGGCAGAGAAAAAATTCGATGATTGGTCGCCTTCGGTCGGACTTGGATGATGCCAGGGAGAAGATCCGGCGATCGGAGCGAGCAGTTGGAAAGTCGGAGCCAAAGGATCTCAAACGTTACCTAAAAGGCAAGCTATCGCTCCTTTGCCCGAATCCCTTCCAACCGATGTTCGCAGAGCTCGTCTTCAAGTATTTACACAAGAAGCCCTTTGTTGATATGTCAATGCTTATAACTCAGGGCGCCGGGATGGTGAGAACGAGCATGGGAACAATATTAAGGAAGGATCCTCATTTTGATACGACTCCTAAGGTTGTTGTTTGCCATCCCAAGTATTTACCGACCTGGGTCTTCCTCCTCCCGATCGACCAAGGATAAGATTGATCCTCCACCTTCCGATCCGGATATTATGCAATATCTCGAAGATTCTCCTGTTTATTCTCCGCTAGAAGAAGTCAATTATGACGAGCTTGTACCGAATGCGAATTTGGTCGAGGACCATTCTTCTCCTGGACAAGTCGGACAAAGAGTATGAAATTACGGAGGATTTTATGCATACCTAAATATTTTTGTAATCCTCATTTCTTCTCTTCTTTTCCTTGTATCCCCACCAATGGTTGACTCATATGTTTGTTCTAGCAAAGTCGCTCGATCTTGTATAACTTGTTAACAAATCCGTAATGACTTTCTTCTTTGATCGGAGATTGTATCCAGCTCTTGTAATTGTTTTGATACTCGGCCTCTTTGGATCTTTTGAAGAAATAAGAAATTACTTTATCTTGAACTTTGCTAGCCACTTGAATCGCCGTTGTATTAGGTCTTAGTTGTTCCGAAACAATGCCTTTACTTAAGGATTTCCGGAGAAATACAATAAGTCCGAGAAGGAACTCACTCGGGTTTTAAACCGATGCCTTTACTTAAGGATTTCCGGAGAAATACAATAAGTCTGAGAAGGAACTCACTCGGGTTTTAAACCGATGCCTTTACTCAAGGATTTCCGGTGAAATACAATAAGTCTGAGAAGGAACTCACTCGGGTTTTAAACCGATGCCTTTACTTAAGGATTTCTGGAGAAATACAATAAGTCTGAGAAGGAACTCACTCTGGTTTTAAACCGATGCCTTTACTTAAGGATTTCTGGAGAAATACAATAAGTCTGAGAAGGAACTCACTCGGGTTTTAAACCGATGCCTTTACTTAAGGATTTCCGGAGAAATACAATAAGTCTGAGAAGGAACTCACTCGGGTTTTAAACCGATGCCTTTACTTAAGGATAATTCAAAAATTCAATAGGTCTCGAAGGAACTCACTCGGGTTTCAAACCGACGCCTTGCAAAAGGAACTCACTCGGATTTTCATCCGATGCCCCGACTTAAGAAAGTTCGAAAAATTTCCATAAGTGTTGAAGTGTTGAAGGACCCATACGAATTTTCATCCGATGCCTTATAGTTGGATCTTGTTCTTGAATGTGGTGTATGATGCCCCCCAATCAAAAGATAGTTTGTTGAAAGCCAAAAATTGCATTGATTGAGTTGAAAATGATTACATCGCGAACAAAATTGAAATCATCCTCAAGGATAAAACTTTTTGAGATGCCTAGCATTCCACGTAACAATCCAACTTCTTCTCGGGAATCGATTTTCTTCAGCCTCGTAAGCTCCTCGAACCGACCGGTTTCACAACCATATAAGGTCCTTCCCAGAAGGGTCCAACTTTCTCCGGTGACGCTGGTCGGAAGCTAGGGTGTTTCTCAACACCAAATCTCCGGCTAAGTACCGACGATTCTTCACTCGAGTATTATAATGAGACGCTATCCTTCTTTGATAATGTTGAGTTCGTGCTATTGCCTTTGCCCGAACTTCGTCCAACAAATCAAGACTATCAAGCAGTCCTTGTTCATTTGCTTTTTCCTCGAACTCACGATCCCGTAACGTCCCCGCCATTATCTCCACAGGTGCCAATGCTTCGGATCCATATGCCAACCTGAATGGATTTTTTCCTGTGGGTGTTCGAACCGTAGTTCTATAAGCCCACAAGACATTATGTAGTTCTTTCGACCCAAGAAGCTTTGTCGCCTTCGAGTCTTCTCTTTATTCCTTCCAAAGAGCGTTCGGTTAGTAACCTCTACTTGGCCATTGCTTTGGGGGTATGCCACCGAGGACATACGATGCTCGATCATATATGTTCCACAGAATTGCTCAAATTGTGGACAAATCGAACTAAGTACCATGGTCAAGGACAATAATCTTTGGAATCCCAAAGCGATATATGATTGATTCAAGCACAAATTTCTCCACTTTTTTCTCAGTGAATTGTCGCCAATGCACCGGCTTCTACCCATTTTGTGAAGTAATCAATTGCTACTATCGATATTCCCGTCCGCCGATGCCTTGGTGAATTTGCCCATGATATCGGTTCCCCACATTGCAAAGGGAATGGGATTTAGCATTGAAGTCATAGTTTCCGCCGGGCGCTTTGATACTCGTAGCATGAATTTGATAGCTACTACATCGACGAACGTAGTCCATAGCAGCCTCTTGGATCTTAGGCCAATATAACCCAAGTCTTAGAATTTTGTGGGCCGTGGGCTCGGCCACCCATGTGAGCTCCACAAATTCCTTCATGAACTTCAGCCAAAGCTGATTTTGCTCCTTCGGGGCCTATACATCTCATAAGGGGTCCAGCATAAGATCTTTTGTATAGTCTCCCATTCTGAATGATAAATCTAGCTGATCGAATCTTGATCAACCTTGCCTCCACTGGATCTTCGGGTAATTTGTCATCCCTTAGATATTCGATTATCGGATCCATCCAGCAACGTTCTACTTCAATATAAGAAATTTCTTTCTCATGATAACTTGGAAAAGTTATCTCTTCAATGTAGACCGAAGGGTCTAGATTCTTTTCCTTGGCATTGGCTAGTCGGTATAATGGGATCTTCAATGGTGGGCTCCACTGGTGCAGTAGTTTCTACTACAAAGTCGGCTAATGCCTGAGCCTTGATTGCATTTCTGGGCTTAAAGCTCACTTGGAACTCGCTGAGCTCAACCGACCAGGACACCATCCTTCCAGACAAATCAAGTTTGTTAAGAACTTTAATAAGAGGAAAAGTTGTAAATACCTCAATTGGATGAGCCTGAAAATATGGCCTTAGCTTCCTAGCGGCCATCATGAGAGCCAGAGCCTGCTTCTCAATCTACGAATATCTCGTCTCCGCATCTAGCAACACGTGGCTTACATAGTAAATCGGCCATTGTTTTTTTATCTTTCTCCCGAACAAGTACTCGCACCGACCGCCGAAAGGGACGTCACTAGATATAGCTGTAATATTTCCCCTTCTCTCGCTAGACAGATCGGTTGTTTTCCAAGTGCTTCTTTAATTCCTCGAAAGCTTTCCGGCACTCCTCACCCACTTTGCTTCCTTACCGCCCTTCAGGTCTTTAAGTGCCTTGAAGAAAGGCAAACATTTTTCTCCCGGACTTGGAGATAAATCGATTTAAAGCAAGAACTCTCCCTCGTCAAACATTGTACATCCCGAACGGTTTTGGGAGCCTCCATATCAATCGAGCTTGTATTTTGGCAGGATTAGCCTCAATTCCCCTCTCAGGATACCATGAAACCCAAAAATTTGCCCGAGGAGACTCCAAAGGCACATTTTTCTCGGGTTTAACTTCATTTGATGTTTCCGCAAGATCGAGAAAACCTCACCAAATCTGCAATATGATTTGCTTTTGTAAAGCTTTTCACTAGCATGTCGTCAACATAAGCTTCAACATTCTTTCCAATCAGCTCTTTGAAAATCTTGTTGACGACCCTCCGATATGTTGCTCCCGCATTCTTCGGGCCAAAAGGCATGACCTTGTAATAATAGCTCTCACGATCACCATGAAAGCCAGATACTTCTCATCCTCCTTATTCATAAGGATCCGATTATACCATGAGTAGGCATCCATGAAACTTAAAGTTTCATATCCCAGTCGCATCTATCAAGAGGTCAATCCGAGGCAACGGGTAGCAATCTTTCGGGTTAGCTTTGTTTAGATCTCGGTGAGTCCAGACACATCCTCCACTTCCCATTCGCCTTTTTCACCATCACCACGTTGGCCAACCAAGTTGGGCACTCGATTGGTTCTATGAAACCAGAATTCTTAAGTTTTTCAACTTCGTTTCGAACGGCTTCATATTTTTCAATAGAGAAATCTCTTCTTTTCTCAGTATCACCGGTTTCGCCTTAGGGTCTATCCGTAGTTTGTGCTCTGCAATGGCCCGATCGATCCTGGCATGTCCTCAGCAGACCATGCGAATACATCCTTATTCCGTTGAAGAAATAACTTCAACTCATCTTTAAACTCTTCCACTGCTCGGACCCGATATAAGTAATCTTTTTCTCATCTTCGGTACACAATGCTGGATTTGCTCCAGCTTTCTCCACCGGTTCGGGCCTTTGCATCTCTCGTCTCTTCCCGATCATCTCGAACTTCTATGGGGAGGGCAGATAACCTTCCTCGAACCCTCCTTGTCTTTTAAATAGGCAACATAACACCGCCGAGAGATCTTCTGGTCAGAGGAGACTTGTCTTCAGGTGTTTTGTCGAAACAATAGCACCTATCTTGGATAGAGATGGTCGCCCGAGAATCATATTATAGGCTGGTAGTTCTCGAACCACCAAAAAATTGATTCGGACAGTTGTTTCCTTAGGAAATCTTCCAATGGATAAATCCAACTGAACCGATCCTTCCGCTACTGCAGATGACCTTGCAAAGCCATATAGGTGTGTAGATGAAGGTTTCATCAAGTCCTGATCAACCTTCAATTTTTGATACACTTCGTAGGAAATTAGGTCAGCTGCAGACCGTGTATCAATCAATACTCTATGCACTTCCCACCGTGCAATCTCTACCTTGATGACTATAGCATCATCATGAGGTAAACATACGTCTCTTTCGTCTTCCTCGCTAAAGGTGATAGAATCTTCACCATTCAGCTTCTTTCGCTTCTGCGCCTCTCCGGCTCCAACAAATTTGGATTTTGTTTTCAGACTCCGGAATGATTCGGGCTCTGGTCCCCCAAAGATGGTAAGGATCGGTGACCGAGTAGCAGCTTCAATCACCTCCTTGCCTTTTTTAGACTTCGGGGCCTCCCTTGATCGTTCTGAACTAACCGAACGATCCCTCTTTGGAGCAGCTGCACGTGGCCCATGTGGCTCCTCCCTTCTCCCCGCTAACAAAACGGACAGATGTCCTTGAGATATCAATCTCTCAATATCCGCCTTCGATGACGATACGACAGTCATTAGTGTAATGACCATAGTCCTTGTTGAATCGGCAATACTTTTCCCGATCCTCGCTGCTCTCCGGGTTTCAAAAGAATTTTAGGCGGCCACTTTAAAATATTTTTTCTTTTGAGGATATTCAAAATATCAGCCCGAGGAGCATTCAATGGAGTGTACTCACTTTTACCGGGGGATCTTTGGCGCCAAGGCTGGGATTTTCCAACCCGATCGCGAACATTTTTCTTTGGCTTCGTCTCGTCAGAGCCTTTTGTTCCTTATTGGAGACTTTATTATCTCCTTGGCGCGCATCTAGAATCTCCATGACTTCAGCCTGCTTCGGCATCTCCGTACCAACTCAAAGCATAAGTCGTAGGTATATCCCGTAGTAATAACTCCGGGAGTTTCCGATTAGTGAGTCCTGTGAATAGAGCGGTTACGCTACTTGTTCATCCAAGTTTTCTATCTCCATCGTCACTTTGTTGAATCTTTTCGGAAACTCTCCGATCGATTCGCTCTTTCCTTATTTGACAAAACAAGGTTTCTTCCATTTTCTTGACCTCGTATCCCACTCGGGAATCGCCCTATGAATTGGCGCGCCAATTCGTCAAAGTTTACGATCCTTCCGAGGGGAGGTTCGAAAACCACTTTTGTGCTTGCTCCGATTAAAGATGAACCAAAACCTCACACAAAATTTCATCGAATTACTCGAAACCGCCATGGTCTCGTTGGTAATAGCCGATGTGAGTTCTGCGGGATCTCCGGAGCCATCGAATGTTGAGAAGGTAGGCAAACGGAAGTTATGGGGAAACCGATATCCCGCAATTGGCTCAGCAAAAGAAGTCTTCCGAATGACTGAGTAAATATCCTCAGTTATTCTTCCCTTAGCCAACTGCCCTAATTTCTCATTGATGTTGGCCAATTCTTGACCAATTTGGGTCGGGTGATCTTCAGCAATATGATCACGACCTTGATTAACACGATCATCCCGTGCTACTCGATCATCACGAACAGCCCGTCCTTCCCGAGCATTCCTTTCGTCACGAACTGCTCGATCATCACGAATGGTTCTTCTGACAGTGGGTGAGTGAGTTCATACCCCTGTATCCAACCTTGTGTTTGAATCAGTTGTACTCTCTTGCGGTCTGTCGAACTGATCGTCTCGCCTCGGTTGATCATCGATCCTCCGAAGTCCTCGGTCTCCTTCATGGAAATTCTGATCAACATTCCGGTCTTCAGCCATTCTCTGGTCACGTGGCAATGCACGTCTCCCTGAATCGCGTTGATCAGGCTCTTGTGGTAAAACCACTCATCTGGTGAGCATGCGGAGTGCTTGGCTCACCTCCAAGAGTTGAATCTTTACCTGATCCAATTGATCTTGGATTGTATCAGGAGGAGGATTACGTCCTCCCTGGCCATCATCCACTTCGATAGGATTTTGGCTTTCCTGGGGAATATCTGGATTATTCACCCCGGGTATCTCGAACACCGGAATTGCGTTGTGCAGCGGCTGCTGCTGCTGCGGCTGCTGATCTAGTCACCATGGCTTTTCAAGTCGTTCCCACGAGCGGGCGCCAAATGATGCGTCCAAAATCTGCTCAGCCCTTGGATCTCCACGTGATGTCCTGCAAAACGAAAGCATCGGATGTGGCCCGACCGGCTGGGGTCGGGAGTCCACCTCCGAAGGCTAAGTCGCTTGATGAACTTAATCCCAAACGGCTCGCTAGAAGCGCAGAGCTAAGGAATGAAGAACTGGGAAAGGTGATCTAGATAGCAGATCGTGGATAGTTTAGGTCTATCAGTATGTATCTGAACCTGAGTCTCAGATAGTATTCTTCTTGATCGTTTGATCCGTCCCTCACCTTGTATGGTAGTGAGGTTTATATAGAGTGTACCTTCGAATCTCCTTCGTTGGATGCACTTGAGCCTTCTTCGGGTAGTCATTGAATCTTATCAGTTAGATCCGTTGAGCGATAGACTTCTACTAGTTTGGGCTAGTAGAGGACTCCTGAGATAACCTTTAGGTTATGCGATAGTTATCCCTTCGATAATGATTATCCGCAGCCGTCAGTTTGAGTCTGCCATCATCAAGGTGATTACCCTAATCCATAAGTAAGATTAGGGCACGCTTGTAGCCGAATAAGCTTTCTTCTTCAGCAAGCCATCTTCCGGATCCGGTTCGCTCGGGAGCGATTCGGTTTTCTCCGTCTCGACCGGGGTCGAGGGTCGGACCAGGTATGAACCCGGTCGGATCATAAACTCTCCATATCAGTAGCCATTCCAGATCTAGGTAAAGGGTATACGTATATTTGATAATGATTGGTTTTGTCCAACAAGTGATGGTAATTGGGTACCCTATACACCCATCCACCACTGGTGATCGTGATTGCACTTATGCTGCAATTCGTTTTCAACAGAAGCTAAACCTCTATTAGCTTGTACAGTTGACCCAACAATGCTTGCAATTCCATAGCTTAACTATATTTCAGCCGTGTAGCCTTCATCACTCAGCCTTAGTGGCTCATCACTCAATGCAACCCATCATCTAGATGAATGTGGATCATCTCCCTGTTAGGGGAGTACTCTATGCTCCCCTGACGGCTATTGATCACAAATTACTGGAGGCCCACAGGGTTTGAATGATGGGTCGTTTTTCTATTTTTATGTTTTATTATTTTTTACTTGTGGGCCCCACATGATTTGTGGTTGTAACACCAACAAGGGAGCACTCTATTCGGACTCCATCTAGATTTGCAACTCCTTGAGTAATGATTGAAGCCAGCTTAGTTCAGTAGTGGTGTTGGCAAGAGCCCTATATTCAGCCTCAATACTAGAGCGTGCAATCTTAGCTTCTTTACTAGAGTTCTAGGAGATCAAATTACTATAATGAAAAATTGCACATCCTCCGCTTGGCTTGCATTCACTAGGACAGCCTGCCAAGTTGGCATCAAAGAGTCTGAGAATTGTAGCTTATGTGGCTCTAAAAACATCAAATCATTATCCAAAGTGCCTTTGAGATATTGTAGATTTGCTAAACACTAGTTCAATGATTAACAGTTGAGCAATGCATGAATTGATAGATTGTGTTTACTGTAAATTGAATACCAAGACGAGTTCAAATTGCATAATGTAGATTTCCTCCAATAGTCCGACATAACGTTGGATCATGCATGGGCTGTCCAAATGACTTGGTGAGAGGCGGAGAAACTGCCACAGGAGTGGAGAACGCTTTGTAACTTGACGTGTGAACCCTCTGTAACCAATTTGACATATACTGGTGTTGAGAGAGGATTATTCCCATGCGTGTTTGAAGAACATTGACACCAAGAAGAGGTGTGGTGGTCCCAAATCCTTGATGACAAAAACAGAGGCCATAGTTTGAGAAGATGATAACATGGAGCTCAAGCATTCATATCAAGAATGTGGAACCTATTTTAAAACATAACGAGAATGATGTAATGAGAGAGATGACTATGACTAGGGTGTAATCTATCAACGAACCTTGGAGGCTGAGACAAAAATATCTCGCCATAGTACCCCATGTAGGAATGCATTTGGGACATCAAGTTGATAAATGGACAAAATTTAGAAAATGCAGTAGAGAGCACGAGACAAATTGTTGTTGGTTTTACCACAACTAAAGGCCTTAGTATAATCCACCTTGTTGTTGAGTGTAACCTTTTGCAACAATGCAGGCTTTCTATCTGTCAAGAGTGTCATCACTTTTGGTTTGATTCTAAAAACCCTTTGTAATGGCATTCCGCCATACTAGAAACATATTTGTTACTTGGAAGGAGGTGAGCTCAACTCAAGAGTGGAGACAAAAACCACTATAGTAAACACTGTTGGATGCATCTACTTGCTTGTGTGGGGCTGGGGTAGGACAAACAGAAAGCTTAGTGGATAGAAGAGGAGAAGCATGTGAGGGAGAGAGAGTAACAAACTATGGAGATGCCGTGGAGATAGGTTTATTGAGTAGAGGGAGTTGGGAAGACGATGCTGTTGGAAAAAATATAGATAGACAGTTCACTCTTTTCCCACCGGTGTAAAAGATCAACGGAGAAAAAGAAATACAAAAAAAGTATGTCGAGAATAGTACATGTGTGAATAGTCTCTGTGTGGGGCCCATGTGAATAGTACTTGTGCGGGACCCACGTGAAAGATACTAAGAATTATTGATCACAAAAGAAATACAGACACAACAATATATGTGATTTGGCTTTACCTACATCCATAGGCACAATGAGACTTTTCACTATGAGAGAGTAGAAATACAACACTTGTATAGTGCTTGGACTTATAACCAAACCCAACCCTATATGTAAAATTGGATACCCCTATACACCCTCTCTTAAACCTTAGAACCCTGTATTTTCTTTTTGCTCACTTTCTCATCCCTTAGGCAAACCCCCCATTTACTTTTTTTTTTTTTGGGTAAAAAACAATCTTATTCAAGATGGGCAGGGGGTGGGTGTGAACATAATGCCACCAACCACTTAGTAGAAATTAGCCATTCTTTAGGACCTAAAACCAAAAGGGCCTTCCTAGCTAAGAGATCTGCTATTATATTAGAACTCCTAGGAATAAAGGCAGGAATACAATGTAGGAAGTTATCCATTAAATAATGGATATCTTGGATTAAGGGTTCCACTGTCATCGGAGGATGAATCTCACCTTCAAGATATCGGATTATCTGCTTACAGTAAGATTCAATTAGAATTGACTCATTTCCACAAGCAAGCGCCTTCAATAATCCTGCTCTAAAAGCAATAATTTCTCCTTTTGCAGAATTATAATGCCCGGATATCGATGAAGCACCCAGGTTTACCTTCAGCAACTCTAAATAATAATGCCCGCACCACCTTCCTTGGTTTTCTCAACCCAAGATGCATCAATATTTACTTTCATAAAACCATTTGGGGGAAGGTTTCCAAGACAGCCAATCATTTTCTTCACAAACAACCCTACTAGCTGAAAATGGATTGGTCGTTTTTCGATTATCCCAGAACTCTTCCATAGTATAGACCACCTTCTCAATTACTTCTTGGGGTTTCCAAGTCCTTTCTCCCATAATGCGATCATTTATGGATTTCCATAACAACTACGCTACAAATGAACTAAGGCTTTTCATAATTTCTGCATCTTTCTTGCCCAATTTGCTGAATTCCTTCCATACAATGATCTATTCTTGAAGAGAGTTACATTTTTCATCTGAGATTCGCCAATAAAGGGGAGAACTAAACCATACACTCCTCGCAAACGGACAATGTAATAGTACATGGGGGGTTGTCTCCTCTTCCAATCTGCATTTTCACATAAAGCATCTACCCCCAATCTTTTTAGAGATTAAGTTTGTAGTAGTTGCTAGACATTCATTATAAACTCTCCAAAGGAAATTTCTGATTTTTTGACATGTTTTACACTTCTAAATCTCTTGCCAATGTTCCTCCCTCAACTCATCCCAATTATGAGTTTTAAATGTAGATGGAATCTTCATTTCCTCTGCTTCCAACTGTTTAGTTAGCACTTTATATGCACTCTTCACTGAGAACTTCCATCTCTACTACAGCCCCAAACTAATGCATCTTCACTAGAGAATAAGGCCAACTTGATATTTAAGATTACATTAGCTTCCTCTGGAGAGAACCATCTAATGATTTATGTGCTATTTCATGTCCTTGATTGTTGGTCTATCAAATCTGCCATAGTTTGAACCCCACAATTATCCTGCTTTGTAGTGTATACTTTGAAATCCTTGAGGGTAGGGATCCATGGATCTTTCCATACATCGATGTGGTCCCCCTACCTATTTTCCAAATCAGCCCCTTCTTGAGAACTTCACTATCTTCATTACTACTTCTCCATGCCCATGATGGACTATTGTCCAATCTCGCCTCTAAGAAAGATGTGTTTGGGAAATAGGTATTTTTAAGGAAATGAGCCCAACCTGCCTTGGGTTGTGAGAGAAGTCTCCATGCTACTTTATTTAGCAAAGCATTGTTCTGCATTAGAGGGTCTTTAAAACCCACTCCACCTTTGGCCTTTTCCTTGCATAATCTTTTCCACGACATCCAATGAATATTTGCCTTTTCCTTCATCCCACCCCAAAAGAATCTTGTAGCTCGAGCTTTTACCTGGTTGTGGATGAAGTAGCATAGATAGAAGATGGTAGAGCCACAGCTAATAAGAGTATTTCTTGGCTCGTTTGATTTAATAGTTTGTGTGTCCACCCTTGAAAACAACTATCCGCATTATCACTTAATGAGTGTGTTGGAATTTATTAATTTGATTAATAAATTAAATGCCCAAGGGAAATATTGGAAACTCATTATTAGGGCGGTTACAAAATAGGGTTATATATTTTGGTAACCACCGCATTAGTGTGTAAGTAACAGATTGATTCATTCGCACGAGCGAATCTCTGAGAAAAACGGCGGCTCCATCTCTCTCTCCCTCTCTCTTAGAATCGCAGGCTTAGAAATTCTTCTTTCCTAGTATTTGATCTTCATTCCATTAATCCACGGCATTTGGGTTGTGGATATTTTTCCCTTTCCCAGTGATTGTGGAATCTCGCCGGTAAATCTTTGGTGGTGGAACGAGAACGTGGATCTAGACTTCCGCTGCGAATATTTCAAGTAAGAGAAAGCGAATCCAGGTAAGGAATCTTTCCCCCCATCAATTAATTGAATTGAATTATTTTTGATGTATTACCAACATTGGCATCAGAGCCATTGGTTCCCACGTTTATTGTTCCTCCCCATTGTTTAATTTTATTGTATGGATCCAATGGGAGGATCAAGGGTTTAATACGAAACCCATGGGAGAATTGATAGGGTTTTTGGAAACCCTTAATTTTGATTCGGATCCGAGTGGGAGATCCTTGTGAATTTCCCTAATGAAGATTTGCATGAATTGATAATCCATGATGATAATTTTTGTTTAAAATTTATTGTTGGATTTTTTTTTCATGTGTTTTTGGATGATTTTTCGAGTGAAAAAACGTGTTTTACCGTTTTTTTGGAAAAAATTTCGTTCAAGAAAAATTGAAAAATCGCCGTTTTTTGGTCACTGTGGACCAGACGGTCGTCCGTCTATTATCAGAGTAGTCACAGTGACCCAGACAGAATTTCCGTCTGGGAGATGGTCATCCGTCTGGTCACGAGAATGCCGAGACGGAATTTCCGGCGGACGGCAGTCGCGGGAGATGGATTTTTTTGGATATTGGTCCGTCCGATTCGGGAATGTGTTTCTAACTTACTGGACACCAATGGCTCGACAATCTGTGTGATGTTTGGGCATTGAGGGCCTAATGGGGCCTAGTGGGAGCTAATGAGGTAGAAGTGTTCTGTGTGAACCACCTCATAACTTGAACATGATTGCATGTTTTATTTTAATAAAACTATTTTTTATTTATGGGTCTATCAATCATGTTTCTTGCACAGAATGAAGCTAGTGTATAAGTCTATGTGGGTTTGCATGAGAATTTGATTGAATGTTTTTTAGCATCTCTTTTGGTTTAAGTGCTTATCCCATAGGTTGACTATGCTAGTGTGATTTGTTGTTGCATGAGTTGTGTTTTATGCTAGATTTATTGAACTCATTCTTGTATGTAATATCTCTAGAATAAATGGCTGCTACCAAGAGCATTGTTGCTGACCTCACTAAAGGAGATAAGCTAAATGAGAGGAATTATGACCTCTGGCACCGAAAGGTGCAATATCTTCTGGAAGAGCAAGATATGCTGGAGACCATAAACCAAACCATGAACCCACCTGAGGAAGGTACCACTGCACAGCATCGGAGGGACCTTGATATATACAATGCTTGGAAGAGGAAAGACCGGGTAGCTAGGATTACAATCCTGAGCTCCATGAGGGATGACCTGATGCTTCGTTATGAGAAGCATAGGACTGCAAAGTCTTTGTGGGAGGCTGTGAAGTTCCAGTATGGAGGGACTTCCACCACAAGAGGCCGCCAGCTCGAACTCACTTTTGACGGTTATAAGATGCGCCAGGGTCACACCATGAGGCAGCATATAACCATCATGTCTAACATGATTAGTGAGTTGAGCGCATGTGGGCGCCAGAAGACTGATGAGGAGCAAGTCTCCGCAGTCATCAGGTCATTGCCAAAGACTTGGGAGCATATAAAGATCTTCTTGACTCATGCTGATGAGGTCAAGACTTTCGATCAAGCTGCCAAGCACCTTGAGCTTGATGAGGATCGGATGTTGGCCGATACCCCTCAAACTGATGTATTTGCTGCTGAAGCTAGCACTAGTAAGGGTGTAGGCTTCAAGCGCAAGAGAGAGAAAGCTCAACCTCAGTGGTCCAAGCAAAGTAACCAGGGTGGGAACAAAAACAAGAGTGGGCCCAAGCGTTCAAGGGGGACTAGTGCTGGCAAGAAGAAATCAGCTTTGATTTGCTTCAAGTGCCGAAAGCCTGGTCATTTTGCTCGTGATTGCACTGACCAAGAGGTATGTACTGTGTGTTATACATCATCTTGTTATGTAACAAGTTCTACTATGCTTGCTGAACTAAATCCTTTGTGGATTGTTGATTCAGGTGCGACAGAACACATAACAAGGGAACGCTCGAGCTTCGTGGAATACCGTCGTATTCCAAGAGGAAGCAAAAGAATAACGATGGGGAACAGCTCAAGCGTGGAGGTTCATGGCATAGGCACATGCAAATTAGTTTTGCGAGGTGGCCGACGTTTGTTACTCCATGATGTGTTGTATGCTCCGGACATTTGGCGAAATCTTGTTTCTTTATTTATCTTTTAAGACATGGTTTTAGAGTTGTATTTGAAAACAATTCTTTGGTTTTGTATCTGGGTGATACAGTTTATGGTTATGGTTTTCTTGATAATGGTTTCATTATATTGGATACAATTGATTATTCATTTAATTCTAGTAGTGCTTTTGTTTGCCAAAATACTGTGTGTATTGATTCTAATTTGTGGCATGCTAGACTAGGACATATTGGCTTAGATAGGATGAACAGGTTGGCAAGAGAAGGTCTCTTAGGCCAAGGTTCACTATCTGATTTGCCAACCTGTGAGTCATGTCTAGCAGGAAAAGCAACTAGAAAACCATTTAAAAAGGCTTTGAGAGCCTCTCTTCCTTTAGAACTTATCCATTCAAATGTGTGTGGACCCATGAATGTGCATACTAGAAAAGGACAGTCATATTTCATCACATTCATAGATGACTATACAAGGTATGGTCACATTTATCTAATTTCTCATAAGTCAGAAGCTCTGGAATGTTTTAAGAAATTCATGAGCTTGGTTGAGAATCAGTTAGATAAAAGGATTAAAACTCTTAGAACGGATAGAGGAAGAGAGTATCTCTCCGATATGTTCAAAGGGTTATGTGATGAAAAGGGGATATCTAGACAACTTACTATTCCAGGGACTCCACAACAAAATGGGGTTGCTGAGAGGAGGAATAGAACCTTGCTAGACATGGTGAGATCCATGATGGCGCAGGCAAATCTACCCATCTCATATTGGGGAGATGCTTTGCTGATTGTGGCCTATATCCTCAACAGAGTTCCAACCAAATCGGTTCCTTCCACACCATATGAGTTGTGGACCGGAAGGAAGCCAGATTTGAGTTACTTGCGCGCATGGGGATGTGCAGCATATGTTCACTCTACTTCTCACCAATATGGAAAGCTTGGACCCAGAGGAAGAAAGTGTATCTTTGTGAGATATTCTGAACCCTCAAAGGGCCATGTCTTCATTGGACTAGATGAGAGTGAGAGGAGAACGGAACTTGAGTCTAGGGATGCAACATTCTTGGAGAAAGATTTTCCATCTCTTTCAGGAGTTAACAAAGAATCATCGGAATTCTTTGAGATACAAGATAGTGGTCTTGTCACTCCAGGGATTCAGATTCTGGATAATGAACCTGGGGTTCATCCAGAAGATCCTAGTGGGAGTGGGAGTGCAGATGTGATAGCTACCTTAGACGGTGAGCAATCTGACATGCACTTGCACCGTAGTAGGCGCGGGCTAGTTCCTCGTCGACGTTTCAACATAGAGGATGAAGCCTACATGGTAACTCCTGAAGAGATCGACTGTGAGATGATTTCAGTCGATGAGCATGAACCAAAGAGCGTGCAAGAAGCTCTTGCGGGGTCAAGCTCAAAGGAATGGTTAAAAGCAATAAAGGAAGAGTTGGAGTCGATGAAAGTTAATCATGTCTGGGACTTGGTTGACTTGCCGCCGGGCCGAAAGGCGATTGGGAACAAGTGGGTTCTCAAGATCAAAAGAAAGGCGGATGGATCTATTGAGAGATTCAAGGCTCGTTTAGTGGCTAAGGGCTACACCCAACGAGAGGGCGTTGATTATGAGGAAACTTTTTCCCCCGTGGTTAGGTTTGCCTCAATTCGCCTCATACTAGCCATTGTTGCTCGGTTGGACTTGGAGCTTTATCGGATGGATGTAAAAACTGCTTTTCTCAATGGAGAACTTGAGGAAGAGATCTATATGGATCAACCTCAAGGCTTTGAAGCACATGGACTTGAGCGCAAAGTGTGCAAGCTTAAGAAGTCCATATATGGCTTAAAGCAAGCATCTAGACAGTGGAATGTGTGCTTCCACTAAGCTATGATGGAAAATGGTTTTTCCATGCTTGAGGAAGACCACTGTGTTTACACCAAGAGATCTGATAATAATTATGTCATTCTGACACTGTACGTAGATGACATACTTATGGCTAGCAATAGCAAGGAGCTATTGGAAACCATTAAGAAATGGTTGTCCTCCGTATTTGATATGAAGGACATGGGTGAAGCAAGCTATGTGCTTGGTGTCAAGATTGTCAGAAATAGGCAAAAGAGATTACTTATCTCAAGAGACCTATATTGACAATGTCTTGACAAGATACCAGATGCACAACTGCAAACCAATTGATACTCCAGTGGAGAAGGGTTTGCATTTGAGCCTTGATATGGGTCCTAAGACTCCAGAGGAGAAAACCAAGATGGAAAGAGTTCCATATTCCAGTGCAGTGGGTAGCCTTATGTACGCTATGATGTGTACTAGGCCGGATATTTGTTATGCAGTGGGTTTGGTTAGTTGGTACCAATCAAACCCAGGCATAGAACACTGGAAAGCAGTCAAGAGGATATTGAGATATCTCAGAGGAACGAGTAACTACATGTTGTGTTACCAAGGATCGGATTTGCGGTTAGTTGGCTATAGTGATGCCGACTGGGCTGGAGACATCGATGAGCGCAAATCAACCTCTGGATATGCTTTCTTGCTGAATGGCGGGGCCATTTCGTGGTGTAGCAAGAAGCAGGCTTGTATATCCCTCTCGACCATGGAAGCAGAGTATGTGGCATGCTCAGCTGCGGTTCAAGAGGCTGTTTGGTTGAGGAGATTCCTTCGACATACTGGGATTGTGATGACATCCAAAGAGGCTGCCCTTGTCTACTATGATAGTACGGCAGCTCTTAGCTATGTCAAGGACCCCAAGTATCATGGGAAGACCAAACATATACAGTTGAGATATCACTTTGTTAGAGACATTACATCAAGAAAGAAAGTTGTACTTAAGCACATATCTACTAGTTTGATGGTAGCTGACCCTCTTACCAAACCTATAGCCAAGGATGTTTTTATTTCTCATGTAAAATCCTTGGGCTTGCGTAGATTGTGACTTATTTTTGTACTGAGACTTTCTTATTAATGAATAATATGAGTTCATTCCAGCATTTTTTTATTCACTTTCTGTGTGATTGTGTTTCTTCTAGCATAAAACAACATATGTCAATAGGCAAGAGAATGGCTCACTCACACGAGCATTCGCCTCTGGCGCCTTGGAGGCGAGCAGAGATGAGACGGATTGTGAATGACTTTATGTAGGTCAATTCATAATCATGATGTCGCCTTGATTTGGAATCAAGATGAGTTTCTCTACTGTGAAGAGAATCGACATGAATGTTCCCACTATTCATGTTGCCTATAGGAGCCAGGTGCGAGTACTTTATGTGGCGCTAGGGTGGCGACAATAAAGAAACTAAGGTTAGGCGCAAGGGGTTGCGACTGGACTAAGACCTGTATGGTGTTGAGATGGACATACGTTCTATTGTATATAGAATGCTCCACCATAGCACATATATCATACTATGTGTGCTTAGCGATCATTGGAAATGAGAGGATGGATCCCTGCTCCTCTCATTGTGTGAGTCCTGGACCTTATGGTCCATTAGTGTTCTTAGTGACTTTCGACGACATCATGAAACGAAGGGTTGATGTGGCTACTTTGGGGTGTTACCTATGGTCATGATAGATTCGACCTAAAGGGGCACTACCGGGAAAGGAGTCAATCCTAAGTGTAGTGATGGTCTGGGGCGAAAGGAAAGGTTTGATTCAACTGCACCCTAAAAAGTGTTTGCTGGCGCCAACTGTATGTGTTACAATAGTGAACATTTTAAGGACAAGAAGGTGATCTCTCGGAGGGATCGAGATACCTTTAGTCCGGTGAGTTTGAATAAACCTAGGACACCGTGTTATACTAATGCTTATTTGATTTGTTTCTATGAGTGATGTGCCATTCCCGGCCCTTCGGGAAGGTTTCTAGTTTGGGGCTCACGTGTGCAGGTATATCACCGGTCGCACAACCCATTTTGCCAGTATGACTTGTGGATATTAGTGTCTGGGACACAGGTGGTCTATGTATCTGGGATACATCGTGAAGAGATCAATATATATGTATATCTGGGATATGCATGTGTGTCTGGGACACAAGAGGTCTATGTATCTGGGATACATAGCAGAGAGATTGAATGTGTATATCTGGGATATACAAGTGTGTCTGGGACACATTGAAAGATTAACACTTGCCCTTGTGCAAGTGGGAGCTGTTGGAATTTATTAATTTGATTAATAAATTAAATGCCCAAGGGCAATATTGGAAACTCACTATTAGGGCGGTTACAAAATAGGGTTATATATTTTGGTAACCATCGCATTAGTGTGTAAGTAACAGATTGATTCATTCGCACGAGCGAATCTCTGAGAAAAACGGCGGCTCCATCTCTCTCTCCCTCTCTCTTAGAATCGCAGGCTTAGAAATTCTTCTTTCCTAGTATTTGATCTTCATTCCATTAATCCACGGCATTTGGGTTGTGGATATTATTCCCTTTCCCAGTGATTGTGGAATCTCGCCGGTAAATCTTTGATGGTGGAACGAGAACGTGGATCTAGACTTCCGCTACGAATATTTCAAGTAAGGGAAAGCGAATCCAGGTAAGGAATCTTTCCCCCCATCAATTAATTGAATTGAATTATTTTTGATGTATTACCAACAGAGTGAAATAAAGCCACTTTAGATATCCCAAAATCCGTCGGGAGACCTAGATATTTGGATGGCCCTTCTCCATAGGGTACTTTTAGAATATTTGAGAACCACCTCTTTGCTATTTGCAATGTATTGGGACTGAAGCATATGCTGAATTTTTTGTAGTTTATCGCTTGGCCTGAAGCTTTGCAATAAGCATGTATACCTTCTTTCAAAGCATGGACACTCTTCAAATTGACTTCTGAGAAGAGTACACTATCATCTGCAAACATCAAATGTATGAGAGGATCTGTTCTACCCTTTATGCTAATTCCTTTAATATCACCCCTTCTTTTCCCTTGATTGATCACTTAAGTCAAGCCTTAAGAACATATCACAAAAAGTGCTGGTGATAAAGGGTCCCCTTGCCTTAGTCCTCTTTCCGAAGTTACCATGAATCTCTCAGATCCATTGATTAAAAACGAGTATTTCACAATGGATAGCACATTTAATATTAAATCGACAAATCTAATATTAAAACCTAACTGAGTAAGAATGGCTACAACATACCTCCACTCGATTCTATCATATGCCCTCTTCATGTCCAATTTAAGTCCCATCATTGTTCTTGCTTTTCTTCTTCTTTCTGATGAAGTGGAAAGCTTCAAGTGATACATTGTCCGAAATTAGTCGATCCTTCACAAAGGCCGATTGGGCTAGGGGAACAATATCAGGTAACAAGGAGTGGAGTTTGGATGCTAGCACTTTGGTGGGCACCTTCACTGCTACGCTACACAGGCTGATTGGTCTAAAGTCCTCATCAAGCTCGGGAGTATCCTTTTTTGGTATTAAACATACCGAAATATCATTCGTGCCTTCGGGGAGGAAACCTGATGAGAAAAACTCACAAACAAAGTTAAATAATTCTTCATGTGTTAGCTCCCAAAATTTCTGGAAAAATAGGGGAGGGAAACCGTCAACTCCAGGGCTTTTCAAGGGTCCCATGGCATACAATGCAATCTTTACTTCCTTAATGTTTGGGGCTGCAAGTAACATAGATTTTGTTCCTTTGAGACTTTTGGTTGAATGCCTTGAGTACAGCAGGAAGATCCATATCCTCAACTTCTTCAGAAGTGAAGAGATTTTGTTAGTATGCTTCAAATAGGCCATAAATATCTTCCTCATTTGAGCACCAATCCCCATCTTCATCTTTGATTGACCCGATTCTGTCTTCTTCTTGCTACAATAGTAGCATGAAAGAATGATGTGTTCCTCTCACCATCGTGGAGCCAATCAACCCTAGATTTTTGTCTCCATAATGTTTCCTCACAAGCAAGTAATTGTTCCAAGTCCTTTGTCACCTGATTCTCTTTTATCTGAGAGGCTTCATGTGCAGGATTGCCTTGTAATTGAGATAGCTCCTTCTTGAGTTTCTCTATTTGAAAATGTATATTGCCAAAAGAATTTCAATTCCATTCTTTGGGATCTTCTTGATACCACTCTAGCTTCTTAAATAACAGTGATGGGGGAGGGGTGTCGGGTTCTCTTTGCCATGCTTTCTCAATCACTGTTTCACAGTTTGGATTTTTCAACCACATAGCTTTGAAGCAAAATAGACGTGGACCTCTTCTAGGACGCCCGTTGGAATCAATCACCAAAGCGGCATGTTCAAAAGATGTTGCAGCCTCAACAAATACTATTGTTTCAAGAAAACTACAAAGCCAATCAAAGTTGCCTAGTGCTCTATCCAATTTTATTATGATATTACCTGCACCTAGCCTCTTGTTACTCCAAGTATAGGCAGCATGCACCACGTGAACCAAGGTCTTTGAAACCACAACTGTTTACCATTCTTGGAATTGCCAAACATCTTTGCTTCCTGTACATGCTCCACCACTTTTTTCCTACCAAGAAAGAAAAGAATTAAAGTCACCTGCACAAATCCTCCCTTGTCTCCCTTAACTTAGTTTCCTCAGTGCATCCCACACTCTCTTTCTTTGATGCTTTTTAGGATCCCCATAAACTAGTGTTAGGAAAGATTGTTGTTTCTTAATAAGAAATTATGCAGTCAATCACCCGTCTATTAGAGTCCAATATTTCCATCTTTACATCTTCATTCCAGAATAGTGCCAAGCCCCCTGCCTTTCTTATAGGATCCACAATCACACAACATGTCATTCCAATTTTCTTCCTGATTTTTTCTATTTCATTTGAATTGATCTTGGTCTCCATCAAGAACAAGATGTTTGGTTTCCACTTCTTGGTGAGATTAGCGAGTCCTCGAACTGAAGGGGGACTTGCCAAACCCTGCAGTTCCTGGAGATGATAATCATTGTGACCCGTGATGCGGGTCTCCACCACGCACCATGGGGGTAAGCTGTAAAAAATGATCTTCTTCCTCTTCTTGCTCTTGACCACCTGCACTGCCAATATCTTGAATTCCCTTCCTCTTCTTATTTGTGTTCTTTATTGTCACAACCATCTCAGAATGAATGTCACTCTCGTTCTGTAGATGGAATGAATTTTGAAAGTTCGTCTCAGTTGGGACAAGTGTAGCAACGGTCAAGAAATGGTTTTGTTGGTGGGCAATTTGAGAATTTTGGTGGTTCAGGTTTGGAACGTGAGTGTTAATTTCTGATATGGGGGTATAGTTTGAATGTGGGTTGGTGGGTAAATGGGTTATATAAGTAAATTGGGTTTGGGAATATGTGCTAGTGGGTAAATGGGTTATAGAAGTAGATTGGGTTTGGGAATATGGGCTAGAAGGGGCTGAGTTTATGTTGGATGAAGATGGGCTTACGGGTGGGGATAGATAAGCTGATATATATGGGCCTGGGCTTGTGGCAATGGGTGTGAGGTGTATTTGGGGTTTCTTAGGTATTAAATTGGGGTGAAAGGGTTAAAAAGGGAAAAATATGCTAGGTTAGGGAGTAAGGTTGAGAGAAGCCGTTGGAATTCAGGGTTTAATAAAGTTGTAATTTCAAGTGAGAGAAGAGGCTGGTTGCCCGCGTCTAGAGCTTGGGTGATTTCAGCAATCTCTTGCAAAGGGGCTGTCAGAACAGGTTTGCAGGCTGGCATGGCAGTTGGGTCTTGCTCCATTACCGGTTGTGGTCCCACTCGTAAGCTCTGTGTGAGTAAGTTGAAAATCTGAAAGACCGGCACCAAGGATGCCATGTTAGAGGTGGTCAGGGCTGCGTCTTCCTCGCCACAGCCCGGCAACGTTTTCAGGTGTGTTCTTCGATTTCCTTTGTCTGAAATGTTCCAAAATGCGCTGGCTTTCTCGATCAACCTCTTATCTGGCGGAGTTGTTTGCAGATGAGTTCCTACCCTACTGTTTCTTCTCCTATGGTTTTCGATGGCAAATAGGTTTGGACATCTTTCTTCTTCATGCCTTAAAACCCCACATCCATAGCAATACATCGGAAGGCGTTCCTATTTAACCGTGATTTTATCCACTGAACCAGATCTTCTTCTAGTAGGGATTGCTTATTTGAGAGGTTTCCTATGATCAATGGTAACTCTACATCTGAAATAGCATATTCTACCCCCAAACTATGTACTCTGTATGATCATTCCACATCCTAGTTCTCCGATCAAATCGGCTAGTTGAAATCCAAATTCCATATTCAGTAAATCACTCGTAATATCATGGAACTGGCACCAAAAATTGATATGCGTGAAGGCCCATTGGTTATCCTCTCTCCAGGGTTCCAGCATAAGTATATTACCGCCTGATACGAAGGAAATATGATCAAACCTGGTTCGTACTCCGTTTGACCCTCAACCCCGGTCAAGGCGGAGGGAATCGACTCGCTTCCGAGCGAGCCGGGTCCACAAGATAGCTTGCAAAGGAAGAAAACTAAATCGGCAACAGGCACGCCCTAATCCGACTTATGGATTAGGTTAATTACCCTAATGATGGCAGACACAACTTGGCGGCTGTCACTTATCATTATTGAAGGGATAATCATTGAATAACCGTGAGGTTATCTCAGGAGTCCTCTACTAGTTCAAACTAGTAGAAGCCTATCGCTCAACGGATCTAACTGTTAGGATCCAACGACTATCTGAAGAAGGCTCAAATGCATCCAACGAAGAAGATTCGAAGGTAAACTCTATATAAACCTTACTTACCTACGAGGTGAGGAGGACTCAGATCCATATACACACTGGTAGACGTAAACTATCAGAGGCTTACGATCTAGATCACTTTCCCAGTTTTTCATTCCTTAGCTCTGTGCGTCTAATAGAGCCATTTGTGATTAAGTTCATCAATTGACTTAGCCTTCGCAGGTGGACTCCCGACCCCAGTGGTCGGGCCACATCTGACGCTTTCATTTTGCAAGTCATCCCAAGGAGATCTAAGGGCTGAGCAGATTTTGGACGCATCATTTGACACCGTCTGTGGGAAAGACTTATAAAGCTATGGTGACTAGATCGGCAGCAGCCGCAACCGCTGCTGCACAACGTGATACTGGTGTTCAAATTCCTGGAGAGAATAATCCAGAATTTCCCCAGGGAAGTCTACCTCCTCTTGAGGTAGATGGTGGTCAAGGAGGACATGATCCTCTGGGGACATTCCAAGATCAATTGAATTAGGTAAAGATTCAACTTTTGGAGGTGAGCCAAGCACTCCGTGTGCTAACCAGACGAGTGGTATTACCACAATAACCTGATCATTGCGATTCAGGGAGGCGTGTATTGCCACGGGATCAAAGATTGACTGAAGATCAGAATATCGATCAGAAATTTTGTGAAGGTGACCGAGGGCCTAGGAGAATTGACGATCAACCTAGGCGGGACGATCGGTTTGACAGACCACAGGAAAGTTCGACAGATTCAAATACAAGGTTGGATACAGGACTGAGGACTCACTCACCGACTGTTAGACGAACCGTTCGTGATGATCGAGCAGTTCGCGATGAGCGGAATGTTCGTGACGGACGGGACGTTCGTGATGATCGGATAGCTCGTGATGATCGTGTTGTTCGAGGTCATGATCGTAATGCAGAAGATCACTCAACTCATATTGGTCAGGAATTGGCCAATATGAATCAAAAACTAGGACAATTGGCTAGAGGAAGAATAACTGAGGATATTTATTCAGTTATTCGGAAAACCCCCTTTGCCGAGCCAATTGTGGGATATCAGTTTCCCCACAACTTTCGTTTGCCTACCTTTTCTACATTCGATGGCTCCGGAGATCCTACGGCCCACATCGGCTATTATCAGCAGACCATGGCAGTTGCAGGTAATTCTGATGAAATTCTCTGCAGGGTTTTTGGTTCATCTTTAACCGGAGCAAAGACAAAAGTGGTTTCGAACCTCCCATCTGGAAGGATCGTAAACTTTGATGAATTGGCACGCAAATTCATAGGGCGATTCCCGAGTGGAATCCAAGTCAAGAAGACAGAAGAAACCTTGTTTACCATCAGAAAAGGAAAGAGCGAATCGATTAGAGAGTATCTGAAAGGATTCAATAGAGTAACAATGGAAATAGAGAATTTGGATGAGCAAGTAGCTAAAACTGCTCTATTCACTGGACTCACTAACGGAAGACTCCTGGAGCTATTACTACAAGATATGCCTACAACTTATGCTGAGTTGGTACAGAGATGCCAAAAACAGGCTGAAGTCATGGAGATCTTAGATGCGCGCCAAAGAGACAACAAAGCCTCCACTAAAGAACAGAAGGCTCCTGAGCAAAAGCAGAACCCAAAGCAGAATGTTCGAGATCGGGTTGGAAAGCCTCAGGCTTGGCGGCAGAGATCTCCTGGTAAAAGTGAGTATACTCCATTGAATGCTCCTCGGGCTGATATTCTGAATATCATCAAAAGGCGAAATATTTTGAAGTGGCCACCCAAAATTCCTCTGAAGCCTGGAGAGCAGCAGGATCGAGAAAAATATTGTCGATTCCACAAGGATTATGGTCATTATACTAATGACTGTCGTCATTTAAAAGCAGATATTGAGAGATTAATATCTCAAGGACATTTGTCCAATTTTGTTAGCAAAAGAAGGGAGGAGCCACGTGAGGCTGCCCCTAAAAGAGATTGTTCGATTAGTTTAGAACGACCGAAGGAGGCTCCGAAGTCTAGAAAAGGTAAGGAAGTGATTGATGCTACTCGGTCACCGATCCTTACAATTTTCGGAGGCCCAGAACCCGAATCACTCTGGAGGTTAAAGACAAAATCTAAATTTTTTGGAACCGGAGAGAGCAGAAGCAGAAGAGGCCAAATGGTGAAGATTCTATCACCTTTGGTGAGGAGGATGAAAGAGGCGTTTGTCTACCTCATGATGATGCCATAGTCATCAAGGTAGAAATTGCGCGCCGGGAGGTACATAGAGTTTTAGTTGATACAGGGTCTGCAGCTGACCTAATTTATTTTGAAGTGTATCAAAAGCTGAAGGTGGATGAGGATTTGATGGAACCGTCATCCACGCATTTATATGGCTTTGCAGGATCGTCCGCAATAGCGGAAGGATCTGTCTAGTTGGATTTATCTATTGGAAGTTTTCCCAAGGAGACTACCGTTCGAATCAATTTTTTGGTGTTTCGGGAACTTCCAACTTATAATGTTATCCTTGGACGGCCATCGTTGTCAAAGATTGGTGCTATTGTTTCGATGAAACACCTGAAGATAAAATTCCCGACTGACATGGGAATTGGTCAAGTTTCCTCTGATTAGAGGATCTCTTGGCAATGTTATGTTGCCTACTTAAAGGACAAGGAGGGCCCGAAGAAGGTGACGGCCCTGCCTATAGAAGTTCGAGATGATCGGGAAGAAGTAGAAATGCAAAGGCCCGAGCCAGTAGAAAAGTTGGAGCAAATCCAGCTGTGTACCGAGGATGAGAAAAAGATTACTTATATCGGGTCTGAGCAGCTGGAGGAGTTCAAGGAGGAGTTGAAGTTTTTTCTTCAACAAAATAGTGATGTATTCGCATGGTCTGCCGAAGACATTCCAGGAATTGATCGGGCTGTCGCAGAACATAAACTCTGGATAGATCCAAAGGTGAAACCAGTTATCCAGAAAAGGAGAAATTTCTCCATTGAAAAATACGAGGCCGTTCGGGGCGAAGTCGAAAAACTGAAGAATTCTGGTTTCATAGAACCAATTGAATGCCCAACTTGGTAATGGTCAAAAAGGCGAATGGGAAGTGGAGGATGTGTACAGACTATACAGATCTCAACAAGGCTTGCCCTAAAGATTGCTATCCATTGCCACGGATTGATCTCTTGATAGATGCGACTGCAGGATATGAAACTTTAAGTTTCATGGATGCCTACTCAGGGTATAATCAGATCCTTATGAATAAGGATGATGAAAAGTTTACAGCTTTCATGACTGATCATGAAAGTTTTTATTACAAAGTCATGCCATTTGGCTTGAAAAATGCAGGAGCTACATATCAGAGGGCCGTCAATAAGATTTTCAAGGACTTAATCGGGAAGAATGTTGAAGCTTATGTTGATGACATGCTAGTAAAGAGCTTTACAAGAGCAAGTCATATCGCAGATTTAATAGAAGTATTCTCAGTGCTGCGGAAATATCAAATGAAGTTGAATCCAAAAAAGTGCGCCTTTGGAGTTTCTTCAGGCAAATTTTTGGGCTTCATGGTATCACGGAGTGGTATTGAGGCTAATCCAACCAAAATACAGGCTCTAATCGACATGGAAGCGTCCAAAACTGTTCGTGATGTGCAGTGCTTAGCAGGGAGAATTGCCGCTTTGAATCGTTTCATCTCCAAGTCTGGGGAGAAATGTTTACCATTCTTCAAAGCACTCAAAGATTTGAGGGGCAGCAAGGAAGCGAATTGGACTGAAGAGTGCCAGAAAGCTTTCGAGGAGTTAAAAGAAGCACTGGGACAGCCACCACTTTTGTCCCGACCGGAGAAGGGGGAAATCTTACAGCTATATCTAGCGGCGTCCCTTTCAGCGGTCAGTGCAGTACTTGTTCGTGAAAAAGATAAAAAACAGTGGCCAATTTACTATGTGAGTCACGTGTTACTTGATGCGGAGACACGATATTCGCAGATCGAGAAGCAGGCTTTAGCTCTCTTGACAGCAGCCAGGAATCTACGGCCATACTTTCAGGCTCATCCAATAGAGGTATTTACGACTTTCCCTCTTAGTAAAGTTCTTAATAAACATGATTTGTCTGGAAGGATGGTAGCCTGGTCGATCGAACTCAGTGAGTTCCAAGTGAGCTTTAAGCACAAAACGGCAATCAAAGCTCAGGTGTTAGCTGATTTTGTAGTAGAAACTACTGCACCAATGGAGACCACTATTGAAGATCCCATTATACCAACCATTTGGGAAGTATATGTGGATGGCTCGAGTAATAAGGATGGAGCAAGAGCTGGAATTCTATTGAAAAGTCCAGCAGGATTTATCATTTGATATGCATTAAGATTTGCATTCGAAGCTAGTAATAACGAGGCAGAATATGAAGCCTTGATAGCTGGACTTAGGTTGTCAAAAGCATTGGCAATTGCAGATGTTACTATTTATAGTGACTCTCAACTTATAGTCAACCAAGTCCAGGGGGAGTATGGTACTAAAGAGCCTCGCTTGCTGAAGTATCAAGAGATTGTGCATGCATTTCAAAAAGAATTCAGGAGTTTGAAAGTATGTCAAATTCCGAGGACAGAAAACACATGGCCAGATGAGTTATCCCGATTAGCCAATGCCAAAGAAATAAATCTAGACCCTTCGGTCTACATTGAAGAGATAACATTTCCAAGTTATCATGAGAAAGAAATTTTTTATATTGAAGCAGAGCGTTGCTGGATGGATCCGATAGTTGAATATCTGAGACATGACAAACTACCTGAGGATCCGAAAGAGGCAAGATTGATCAAGATACGATCAGCAAGATTTGTTATTCAGAATGGGAGGTTATACAAAAGATCTTATTTTGGACCCCTTCTGAGATGTTTAGGTCCCGAAGGAGCGGACTCGGCTCTTGTCGAAGTTCATGAAGGAATATGTGGGGCTCACATGGAGGACGAGCCCTGGCACACAAGATTCTAAGACTTGGGTTATATTGGCCTAAGATCCAAGAAGCTGCTATGGAGTATGTTCGTCGATGTAGCAATTTTCAAATTCATGCTACAGTATCAAAGCGCCCAGCGGAAACTATGACCTCGATTCTAGATCCCATCCCATTCGCGATGTGGGGAATTGATATCATGGGCACATTCACCAAGGCATCAGGCGGATAGGAATATCTGATAGTAGCAATTGATTACTTCACGAAATGGGTTGAAGCCAGTGCCCTGGCAACAATCACTGAGAAAAAAGTGGAGAAATTTGTGCTTGAGTCAATCATATATCGCTTTGGGATTCCAAAGATTATCATCACTGACCATGGCACCCAGTTCAACTGTCCACAATTCGAGCAATTTTGTGGAACATACATGATCGAGCATCGTATGTCCTAAGTGGCATACCCCCAGAGCAATGGACAGGTAGAAGTTACTAACCGAACGCTGCTTGAGGGGATAAAGAGAAGACTTGAGGCTGACAAGGCCTTATGGGTCGAAGAACTGCATAATGTATTGGGGGCTTATCGAACTACGATTCGAACACCCACAGGAGAAACTCTATTCAGATTAGCATTTGGGTCCGAAGCGTTTGCACCTGTGGAGATAACGGCAGGAACATCACGGGACAGAGAGTTCGAAGAAAAAGCGAACAACCAAGGACTGCTTGATAGTCTTGATTTGTTGGATGAAGTTCGGGCAAAGGCAATAGCACGAACTCAACATTATCAAAGAAGGATAGCGTCACATTATAATACCCGAGTAAAGAATCGTCGGTACTTAGCGGGAGATTTGGTGTTGAGAAATACCTTAGCTTCAGATCCATGCCATCAAAGAAAACTGGATCCTTCCTGGGAAGGACCTTATATGGTTTTAAAACCAGTCGGTTCAGGAGCTTACAAGCTGAAGAACATCAACACCCAGAAAGAGTTGGATCGTTCGTGGAATGCCAAGCATCTCAAAAAAATTTATCCTTGATGATGATTTCAATTTTGTTCGTGATGTAACCAATTTCAACTCAATCAATGCAATTTTTGGTTTTCAAAAAATTATCTTTTGATTGGGGGGCATCATACACCACAAGATCCAACTACAAGGCATCGGATGAAAATCCGTGTGGGTCCTTCAACACTTATTGAATTTTTTTGGAATTTCTTAAGTCAAGGCATCGGATGAAAATCCGTGTGGGTCCTTCAACACTTATTGAATTTTTTCGGAATTTCTTAAGTCAAGGCATCGGATGAAAATCCGAGTGAGTTCCTTCCGCAAGGCATCGGGTTGAAACCTGAGAGTAAGTTCCTTCAAGACTTATTGAATCTTCGAAATATCCTTAAGTAAAGGCATCGGTTTAAAACCCGAGTGAGTTCCTTCTACAAGGCATCGGTTTAAAACCCGAGTGAGTTCCTTCTCAGACTTATTGTATTTCTCCGGAAATCCTTAAGTAAAGGCATCGGTTTAAAACCCGAGTGAGTTCCTTCTCAGGCTTATTGTGAAACCCAGCCCTAACCTTGACCCGGAAACCTTGTTATTTGTAGGTCCGATGACCAAGTAAGGTAAAAGTCACTTTGGCCATCCCGGAGAGGACTTGGTGTCGGCTTTGAATCCATGAAGGTTGATGATGAGGTTCTATTTATGGAAACAGATCTGATGAAATCTAATTAGTTGATGGCTTGGGTGCTCTCTATCTTGGTTTGAGGCATTTCTACCTACTAGGTAGTCACTTGACTTGTGTGCAAAACCCCTTTAGGTTTGGTTTGATCTGGCCTTAATTCTGTTTTGGCCTTTTGTCATTGTGTTGTCGACCCAATCCACTCACCTGGGTCTGTCTTTGGCATTGGTTGATTCTTGCTCTATTTGTCTAACCTCGAGTCCCTTCGTTTTGCTGCCTCCAAACCCTCTGGAGCGACCTCTGCAGTCATCTCTCTTGCATCCTTGGAGTTTTCTTGGCGGATCTTCGTCGGAACTCTTCTTTTGCATCAAAGGTATGTCTACTCTCTTTCTTCTCCTCCATCTTTGTTTTTCTTTCCTTTTGAGTTGAGACGTAGAAGAGATCTGCATCCTCTTGCAAACATCTCTGACATGTTCTCATGATCATCCTAAGGATTTAGGCTAGAACAATGATCTTAACCATGATCATTGCAAGCTTTTGAAGGATTCATGATCAAACCATGATTTAATCTCTGTTAATTTCCTAATCTGAATTCTGATCTCTTTGGATCTTCTTTCATTGATCATGTTAGTGGTTAATGGTTGTGTTTTCTTTCTATGATCCATAATCCATAGATTCTAGTTGTTCTCTTCTACCTTACTATGTGTTCTTCATGATGCATGATAGTACATATATGGTAGGTTTTATTTCCTTATTTAGATTTATGCTTCTAAGCCTTATGCCATGAAGACCTATGTATGTTTTCATGTTTTCATTACCGAAAGCAATGATCCATCCTCCTATTGTTCTTGTCCTTGTTTTCTATTTCAAAACTCATCAAGATCCATGTTTGATTTATTTATGGTAACTTTTTGTTTCCTAATTTGGATCTTGATACCTTGATTTGATTAGTGTTTTGAGGTCCCCTATATGCTAGAATACTACTGATGTAGTCTACCCCTTGATTAGTACCCTTTTGAACCACCAAATTCGGATTTCATATCTCAAAACTCTGATTTTATAAGCTCTCACTCTGCATTGGTCGTCGATTGGTCGATGGACCACTCGACCAATCCACTCGACCAATGAGTCAGCAACTCCGTTGGTCTGTTTCGGATGTTTTGCTATATTTTCGTTAGGGATCTTTCCTAATATGTTGTATATACTTGTTTAGGACCTTCTTCTCAAGTTTGCCAAGATCTTACTTGATTTCTTAGGATTCTTTGCGAGTTATAAAAGGTAAGGATGGTTATTTCCTTAATTACATAGATAGCATGAATCTAGTTTCTATATTTGAATATCATTGATATGTTTCCTAAATTAGATTCTTACAATGATATACTACTGTTGCATAACTTTGATTACAATAGCATTACTTATTCATATTGAATTGATTCATGTATGATTTACTTACCAATGTTATACAAGTGATTGTAAATATTGATTTCTTTCCATATATGGAGTTACCATATATGTGATGATATGAATTGATGCATGTGTGTGCTTACGTATGGTTTGGAAAGGAGAGGTGTCCTTTTGACACTTCTGTCCTTGGACTACTACGGGAATATTATGGGATGTTTCCGGAGATGCCCTCTGGACACCTTCCTAAACTGTTGGATGACATATATAGGATTGTCTAGTAGTGTTTGGCTAGGATGTCCTGTTATGTCGACCCTAATCGGAGGGGTATTGAGACCGACGACCCGTGGTAGCAATGGGGATTCATGGGCGCTCAAGACCGGTAACCAACCCGTGAGAGGACGGAATCACATTGTGGGGGCCATTTATTGGTAGGGTTGCATATGATTAGACTTGGGCTCACGGGCGCTTAAGACCGGTAACTAACCCGTGAGAGGACGTGAGAGCTTCCCGTTTACCATATGTGGATGATCAATAGGGTTGATGAGTCCGTAGTCCGGTTGGTCGGTGCCATAGGATACGCTGACTCTAGTGTGAAGGATCCGGAAAGGATCGTCGGGGACGAGGAATGGAAGTATCCGGATCCGACTTGATGTAACTAAGTAGAAGACTTGCATTTGGCTAGGTATTACCCGACATGCGCCGTACTTATACCAAATGGTTGTGAGAGAGTGTGTTGACTTAACCCCCGCCAAGGTTTGTCCCGAGGGATGAAGGACCCATTACCAATCGGTCGCCGAGATATCTTAAATGGTTGGAGGGAATCCAAGATATCTTAAATGGTTGAGGATGTGAGTGGACTTTCCTAAAGAAGTCGGTGCTATGACTTAAAGCATGTCCGCCAATAGAGACCAGCATACTTAGAGTTAGATTCATTCATTCATTGTTTGTCTCATATCATTTGCATTTATGATTGTTCGGAATCCTGCCATTTATGTTATTATGGATTTTAACGCCTTTCGAGTTTCTTTGAAACTCATTCCTTTATTGTACAATGTTGTTGACTATCCTGCAGTCGGAATACTATGCGGTCCCTATGAGGAAGCGCAAGGCGAAGAGACATATCTCCGGAAGGTGATTGCGGTTACCACATTACTCGAAGATCCCACGGGTGGTTATGCTCCGTCGTGCTTAGTCCGCCATTGAGTGGGCGTCCTTGTGCTATCTATGAGATCTACACCTACAAGGATGTCGTCTCAAGTGGAGAATAATTTAGTTACCCAATGTACTTGCTCGGGATTAGATTTTGTCTGTTTATTCTTTAGAGCTACTTTTCCCTGGATGTAAGTGGGATTTTTGCTTCCTTTACTTATCGTTGATACTCGATTATATCTATTATTCGTTCGTTTATGATTCATTCTTTCATTATTGGATCATGATCTTCTTCCCCTCTTGTTATGATTGTTCATGTTATGTTATTGTTTATGTGGGAGGTTGATCCTCGATACCGATCTTGGGCGTGGATCACACTCTCGGGTATGCCGGTGGGTCCGGCGGGGGCTGACACTTATTGTATTTCTCCGGAAATCTTTAAGTAAAGGCATTGTGGCTTGGCAAAGTTCAAGATGAAGTTAATTTCTATTTCTCCCCCAAAAGACCGAAAGAGGCCAACCTTTATATCAAACATACATATGAGATTACAAGAGTTGGGATACAATCTTCAGTCAAAAAAGAAAGTCATCACCGGTGATCATTAAGAAATCATACAAGATCAACACAGCTTTGCCAGAATAAACACAAGAGTCAAGCAACAGCATGGATTCGATAAAAAGAAGAGGAAAAACGGGGATTACAAAAGCATTTCAGTATGTACAAAATCCTCTGCAATATCATACTCTTTGTCCAGCTTGTCCAGAAGAAGTATGGTCTTCGACCAAACTTGCATTCAAGGCGAGCTCTTCATAATTGAATCCTTCCATGGGAGAATAAACAGGAGAATCTTCCAGGTAATGCATAATATCCGGATCAGAAGGCGGAGGATCAGTCTTATTTTTGGTCCAGTCAGGAGAAGGAAGACCCAGGTTAGTAAAAACTTCAGGATGGCAAACAATGCTGTAAGGAGTAGTATCAAAATGAGGATCTTTCCTTAGTATTGATTCCCATACTTCGTTCTCACCATCCCGGTACGCCTGCAAGTTATAATTCAGCATGTCAACAAAGGGCTTACTGTGTAAATACTTGAAGATGCAGGCTCTACGAACGTCAGCTGGAAGGGATTCGGGCAAAGGAATAACAGCTTGCCTTTGAGGTAACGCTTCAGATCCTTTGGCTCCTGACTTTCCAACTTCTCACTCCAGTTGCCGGATCTTCTCCCTGGCATCATCCAAGTCTGAATGAAGACGCTCGATCACCGAATTCTTTTCTCCTGCAACCTCCCAAGCTAGCTTCCTAAGGCGAGCAATTTCAGCATCCTTGGCTTTGGAGTCTTCCCGAAGCCTGGAAACCTCATTCCTCAGTCTACTGAGCCTAGAGGCTGCTTCCACTTGATTGTGGAAGTTACTAGTAAGACTCCTGCAAACAACTTCCAAGTTAAACAGGAGCAAAAGAGTAACCTTCAGAATCAAAAGATAATGAAGAAAGACTTACATCACCATTGACTTCATAAAGTCCTCGTCTGGAAGTTTGGAAAGAGTTGTGCTCTCATAAGTCATTCGAGCAGCAGTACACCATTCCAACGCTTTGTCAAACTCGTTTGACACTAATTCAGGTGAAGGATGAGAAGGATGAGCTGCATCACTTGCCAACCGACGACGCTTCCTAGTGGCAAAATCCTCCAACTCCAAAGGAGAGGAAGAGGATGCCAAACAAGCATTAGAGTTGGAAATAGAAGCAGCACCTACTGGGACCGCACCTTCTTCATCAGACGCCAACATAGTTGCCTCAAATGTCCGAAGGGTCTCCTTCGGGGATGCATGAACGGTCTCTACAGCGGGGGCATCAGCAGCGCCATCAGCAACGGAATGATCAAGATCTTCCTGGGAAGAACGAGCGATCTCTTCAGGCAGAGGAAGCGTAGGGGTGGCATCAGTAGAAACTGTGGGAATCTGATTTGAAGACTCACCAACAGCAGTCGCCTTACGCTTAGAGGATTCACCAGATGAAACCACCTCGTTGGCCCCAACCGCCGCCGATACTGGAATGATTTTCTTACAGGATTTCGCCCTAATAAAGTTCGGATCGATTCTGGGAGCCACTGTGTACACAGAAAAAGCCGTATCAGTACAAAAAATCAACCACACAAGAAACAAAGGAAAACCCTAGTTCTCTATCAGATATGAACTCCTCAGAATACCCATTAAGTAAACCCCAAGTATTACTACTGTGAAGTTTACTCAGGGGGAAGGAGAAGAGATTGGTGATAGCAAAAAGCTCACTTGTTCAGAGGCTGATAGAGTTATTGTTGGAGTACGAGGAATACGGATGCAGAAGACGGAATGTCATTTTTGCAAATCTAACTTGCAGATAGCAGGATAGATGGAGAGTACCCTCGAAGGATTTAAATAGCCTCAGGTATTAAGACGACGGTTGAGAGCCAAAGGCAACCAATGGCCCAGATCGAAAAAACGCTTCGAAATCCTCAACAAGCAAGATCAACGGTCATAGGGAGGCCACGTGGAAAGGCACCTGATACGAGAATACCTTCAACCGTCGCACCACCATTTAAATAATGGTTGTATTACCAATTCATTGAAAACAGTGAATGGTGTACCAAGGCAAGAAAACGTTTGGACTTCGCAGCAAATGAAGGGAAACATGTGGACTTTGCAATAAAAGAAGGAGTAAGGAAGAATAAAGGCTAAGGCTGTCACATCCTCCCAGCCAGTACCCAATCTGGCATACCCAAGAGTGTGATCCACAGCCCGAAGATCAGGTATCGAGTAATCAACCTCCCACATAAACAATAACATAATCATGAACAATAATAATCGATGTGCGAAAGATAAACCATAGATCCAAATAAGGAAAGAATGAATCATATATAAATCAGAGTACTAAATATAATCAGAGTGTCTAAGTCAGACAAGTAAAGTGAGGCGAAATCCCACTCTACAACCAGCGGAAATGTAGTTCTAAAAGAGAAGAAACAGGATAGAATCTAATCCCAATAGCAGGTACAAAAGGTAACTAAATTGTTCTCAATCTTATAGACAATATCCCTATAAGTATAAATCTCATAAATGGCACAAGGGCGCTTCCACTCTATGGTCGGACTAAGCATCATACGGAGCATAACCACTCGCGGGATCTTCAGTGTAATTGTCGTAACCGCAATCACTTTCCTGGAGATATACCTCTTCTCCTTGCGCTTCTACATACGAGTAGTCATGATACTCAAAACCTGTAGAATAGTCTAACAAACATTGTACAAAAAGGAATGAGTTTCAAAGAAACTCAGTAAGGCAGTTAAATCCATAATAACATAAATGGCAGGATTACAAAACAAACATATATGCAATGTGGTATGAGACAAACAATGAATGTATGAATCTAACTCTATGTATGCTAGTCTCTAATGGCAGACATGCTTTAAGTCATAGCACCGTACTTCTTTAGGAAAGTCTCATTCACTCATCATCAGTTGGTAATGGGTCCTTCATCCCTCAGGATATTCCATGGCTGGGGTATAGGTCACCACTCTCTCACATCACCATTGGTCTAAGTACCGGCGCATGTCAGGGTAAAGCCTAGCCAAATGCAAGTCTTCTACTTAGTTACATCAAGTCAGATCCAGATACGTCCATTCCTCACCCCTGGCGATCCTTTCCGGTATCCTTCACACTAGAGTCCTCATAGTCCCTGACTACGGACTCATCAACTCTATTGGTCATCCACATATGGTAAACGGGAAGCTCTCACGTCCTCTCACGGGTTGGTTACCGGTCTTGAGTGCCCGTGAGCCCAAGTCTATCCATATGCAACCCTACCGATAAATGGCCCCCACAATGTGATTCCTGTCCTCTCACGGGTTGGTTACCGGTCTTGAGCGCCCATGAATCCCCATTGCTACCACGGGTCGTTCGGTCTCAATACCCCTCCGATTAGGGTCTGACATAACGGGACATCCTAGCCAAACACTACTAGACAGTCCTAAATATGTCATCCAACAGTTTAGGAAGGTGTCCAGAGGGCATCTCCTAAAACATCCCATAATATTCCCGTAGTAGTCCTAGGACAGAAGTGTCAAAAGGACACCTCTCCTTTCCAAACCATACTTAAGCATACACAAGCATCAATTCATAACATCACATATATGGTAACTTCATATATGGAAAGAAATCAATAATTACAATCAACTTGTATATAACTGGTAAGTAAATCATACATGAGTCAATTTAATATAAACAAGTAATGCTACTGATATCAAGACAGTACCACAGTAGTATAACATTATAAGAATCTAATTAAAGAAATAAATTAACAAGATTCAAATATAGAAACTAAGATATGCAATTTATGTTGTTATTGAAGTAACCATCCTTACCTTTTATAACTTGCAAAGAAATCCTAAGATATCAAGTAAGATCTTGACAAAATTGAGAAGAAGGTCCTAAACAAGTGTATACAACATATTAGGAAAGATCCCTAACAGAAAAGATATCAAAACATCCAAAACAGACCAAATCTGGAGTTGCTGTACTCATTGGTCGATTGGATTGGTCTACTGTCCCAGTCGACCAATCAGTTGACCAATGGAGACAGTGGCCTACAAAATCAGAGTTTTAAGAATAAAGAACCGAATTTGGTGGTTCAAAAGGGTACTAAACAAGGGGTAAACTACATTGGTAGTATCCTAACATATAGAGGACCTCAAAACACTAATCGAATCAAGTTTTCAAGTTACAAATTAGGAAACAAAAAGTTACCATAATTAGATCAATCATGGTTCTAGAAGAATTCAAGATAGAAATCATAGGCAAGAACAATAGGAGAATGAATCATTGATTCTGATAAAGATATCATGGAAGGCATACTTAGATCTTCAAGAAAATAGACCTAAGAGCATAAATCTAAATAAGGAAACAAAACCTACCATAGATGTAACTGTCATGATTCTTGAAGAAAGCATGGTATGGTAGAAGAGAAACAACTAGAGATTGATAGATCATGGATCATGTAAAGAAAACACAGCGATTGACTACTAACATGATCAATATAGTAGATCTAAGAAGATCAGAATTTAAATCAAAAGATGAACAAAGACAAGATCATGATTTGATCATGATTCCTTCAAAAGCTTGCAATGATCATGGTTAAGATCATCGCATTAGCCATTAATCCTTAGGAAGATCATGAGAGACAAGTTCAGAGATGTTTGCAACAGAGAATGCAGCATCTCCTCTACTGTCTCAACTCAAAAAGGAAAGAAAACAAGGATAAAGAAGAAGAAGAAGAGAGTGTAAACATACCTTTTTGTGTAAGAACAAGAGTTTTGACGAAGATCCATCAAGATAAACACCAAGGACGCAAGGGAGATGACTTGCAGAGGTCTTTGGTTCATTCCAAAGAGTTTGGAGGCAGAAAATACGAAGTAGACTCGAGATTGGACTTAAATAGAGCAAGCAAGACCTAATTACCAAAGACAGAACCCATTGGTCGAGTGGATTGGTCGACTGGTCCAGTCGACCAATGAGTCGACCAATCGGTTCAAAGAACTTCTAAACAGGGAATTGAAGGCCCAGATCAAATCCAACCCTAAAGGGGTTTTGCACACATACCAAGTGACTTACCTAATAGATAGAAATGCCTTCAAACCATGATAGAGAGCACTCCAAGTCCATCAACTAATCCGATCTTCATCAAGATTCAGTTTCCATAATTAGAACCTCATCATCAACACTCATGGATTCAAAGCCAGACACCAAGTCCTCCACTGGGATGGCCCAAAGCTGACTTCTTACTTTACTTTGGGTCACTAGACCTACAAATAACAAAGTTTCCGGGTCAAGGTTAGGGCTGGGTTTCACAAAGGCATCTTTCCAAAACATCTCTTCATGATATCTTTGCAAGATTATCATTCATCAAGGAATACGAAGTTAAGTGATAAGGATTATCATTTATATTTTGATTTTCAAGACAAGTTTTCGATAGGTGACGAGGAAATATTAAAGCAAACATGGAAGAAGTATCTATTCATTAATGAGGAGGATCAATCTTTACAAAAAAAAAGAAAAAGAGGTAACTCCCTAAGCTTCTTCCTCATTGTTGCCCAAAGAGTCCTGCACAGGAGAGCCTTTCTCAGGGTCCTGAGAAGAGCCTTCCTCAGGATTGTCATTATCAGAGTCCTCTTCAGCAGCAGCCTGTGACTTTTCCTCTTGGAGTGGCGGTTCGTCAGCAAGATATTCCTCGTATTTTGGGTCAGCTGGAAAAGGATCATCCTCTTCCCAAGCCTAGTCATGGAGATCCATTTTTAACTTCCCGAAGACCTCTCTGTGACACACCTCAAAAAAGGGAGTTGTATTGAAGGAAGGGATGGATTCAAGAATCATTTCCCAAACGTCATTCTGGCCCCAAGCTTATCCCCAAGCGGTAAGCTTGGATGTTGAAGGCACCCAACAGTTTGGAGAAAGGTACGCTGTTCAGGTACTTCCGAACACAATCCTTTCGAAGCTCCGGCTTGATATGCTCGAGTTTGCTAGGAACCAACAGCTTCAGAATATCTTCATTCTTTGCTCACTTAAGCTCAAGTCTGTCACCGAATAATGTGGCAGCTGCTTTCAGCTTCTTAGCCTCGCGCTCGGCAGCAATAGCGCGAGCCGTTGAAGAGTCGAGGGCCTTTTTTAAGGAGTTCATCTCCTCATCATGCTTTATCTGCAGCTCCTTGGCAGCTACCGTCAGCCGGTCTATCTCGGAATTGGCCTTGGCCAAATTCTCTTCACAGGTCTACAGTAAGGAGCCATTGCGGCCAACCCGGCTCAATGCTTCCATGTGCTGATAAAAACTCAACACAGCATTCCTGGGGAAGAGGAGATTATCAGAAGAAGTCATAAGAGATTATGAAAAAATCAATGAAAAATCAGGAAGGCCGGTACCTTGTGGACTGACTAACAAGGGCATCATCGTTCAGGGCTTCAAAATCCCGACGATCGGAGGGCAGAAGACTGAGGGAGCTCCATTCTGCAGCTTTCTCATGGTTTTGTGTCACCCTATCAGTCTACTTCAATGTCCACTGAGGAATGAAGACCTCCTCACAATCTTCAGTATTTCTGGATTTTTTGTGGGAGGAAGCATCAACTGTATCGTGCTTCCTTTTGGTTCGAGGGGAGGAGGATATATTTGACCTCTCCACCATTGGCTTCTTCCCTTTTCTCGAAGCGTCAACCACGGGTTTGATATTCCTGATACCCTTGTAAGAAGGGTCGGGAGAGGGAACAGAAGCCTCTTGATCAGCAGTAAGGGCTCTGGGCGACCGTTGCTCAGCTGCCACAACGGCCCTAGCAGCCTTCGCTCGAAGATGCTCAGGGTTCATTCTTGGAGGCACTACAAAGAAGAACAAGAATCAGAATTACGAAAAGACATATCACTTTTGTAAATTTGAAGGATGATGGTTAGATGCTCACAATGAGCCAAGCCCCAATACTAAAGGATGGATTTGTACTCCACCTCAAGACCTTGTGACTCTTGATACCATGGAATGGATTTGATCGTCTTGACTGCCGTCTCGTCTTCTTTGGATAAAGGAAGGACCCGGTTACTTTCAGAGTATGAAATATACTATTTCCAGACGATCGGGAAGTTGAGATCTGACTGAGGCACACGACAGAAAAAGTATCGTTCGCGCCATCCTTTGTGATTAGAAGGGCAAGTTCCTTTGGCAAGAATGCTGCCCCTCCAGTCAAGCTCAGTCTTATTACGCTTGGAGAGTACAACCCAGCCGGGAGGATGGGAGATAGAAAGAAGATGAAAGTGCACAAAAAGAGCAAGAGATGGCGTAACGCCAAATTCAAAACACAAACCCAAGAAGCCGACGATGAGACGCCAGCTATTGGGAAGGAGCATTCTAGGGCAAATGTCCCAGTGATTCAGAATGGCTGCGAACAAAGGATTGAAAAAAGGAAAAGCGAACCCCGCTTTCCAATGCATCTATGTACAGGGAAAACTCGCCCGGAAGGGTCGAATCAACCCTCTCATCAAGATGGGGAGCCCTAATATGATAAGAAGAAGGAAAATCAAAACCCTGGATTGCCGAAAGAAGGGTTTCCTCCTTGTATGAGGAGGGGAACGGAAACCAGGTCCGCCATTAGACCTCGGAAGTTTGTTTTGACTGCCTAGAAGACTCGGTAGTCACCCTAGGAGTCTTGGAAGATCCAGACTTAGGAGGGGCGGAAGGAGTTTCGGCCTTTCTCTCTAAACTTTTATGGGAAACTTTAGCAAATTCACGCCAGAGGACAGTTAGGGTTTTATTATCATTATCCGACTGTTCGGAAGGAAGGGAAGCAAAAGCTTCGTTACCACTACTATTACTGACACTGGGTACTAGGGAAGAAGAAACCCTATTATCCTCCATTACTAGTTTCAGTAAGGTACAAAAAAAAAACTGGAGACAGGAAGTTTAAACTTTGCAAAAGGATCAGCAAACTTACTGATTCAGTGAAGCAAAGGCTTGAGAGCGAGAAGGCGTGAAGCAGACGACGAAGGTTCAAATTCCAGACAAGAAGAATGAAATCTACGAAGACAACGAACTGCTTTTAAGCACCTGCACGAGTGTTCGAGGACCTGAACGATCGAGATTGATTCAGCATCAATGGTCGAGATTTGAAGACGTTTTGAAAGTTTGAACTCACGAATCCAAAACAGGCGTTCAGAAACTGTTGCTTGGGTTACGTGAGCCACGATAGATTGCCTGCAAAGAGACGCGTGGTATTGCCCTCACAACGCTCGAGGAAAAGTGACCACCGCATTAAATGTGATATGACATTTTGTGGGATATGCAGAGACTATTGCTTGACGAAGAACCCAGTTAAAAACCAAGCCCTCGGGATCGACCGAACGCTTGGTCTGGGGGGCTCGTGATACGGAGGAAATATGATCGAACCTGGTTCGTACTCGGTTTGACCCTAGACCCCGGTCGAGGCGGAGGGAATCGACTCTCTTTAGAGGCGAGCCGGGTCTAGAAGATAGCTTGCTGAGGAAGAAAACTAAATCGGCAACAGGCACGCCCTAATCCGACTTATGGATTAGGTTAATTACCCTAATGATGGCAGACACAACTTGGCGGCTGTCACTTATCATTATTGAAGGGATAATCATTGAATAACCATGAGGTTATCTCAGGAGTCCTCTACTAGTTCAAACTAGTAGAAGTCTATCGCTCAACGGATCTAACTGTTAGGATCCAATGACTATCCGAAGAAGGCTCAAATGCATCCAACGAAGAAGATTTGAAGGTACACTCTATATAAACCTTACTTACCTACGAGGTGAGGAGAACTCGATCCATATACACACCGGTAGACGTAAACTATCAAAGCTTTACGATCTAGATCACTTTCCCAATTTTTCATTCCTTAGCTCGTGCATCTAACAGAGCCGTTTGTGATTAAGTTCATCAACTGACTTAGCCTTCGGAGGTGGACTCCCGACCCCAGCGGTCGGGCCACATCTGACACTTTCGTTTTGTAGGTCATCCCAAGGAGATCTAAGGGCTGAGCAGATTTTGGACGCATCACCGCCTACACTCCAAGGTGATTCTTCAATAACATTGAACATATCTTGCCTATGTTCAAAGTGGAATTTATACTGATCTCCCTTCATTTGTGTAATCTCCAGAGATTTTACAAGATTCCATGCATTAGGAAGATCTTCAAAGATTGCTTGCCGCTGGTAAGGTTTCCCCGTTAACACCCACCCCACCCGAGTGTTCCCATTTCCTTCTTGTGCTATATATCCTAATTCATCTGGGTACATCTATTCCATCATCGTCCGATAGGATGAGTTCCGAGTAATCATCATTATCTGGTTGAGATATGGGTCGCCGACAGTGGCCTCTTCCCCTCCGTCTACCTCGTCCCGAAGCCATGCTAGATATTATAGTTGTGTAGATTATTTTCATGATCATGCCAAAAAATTAGGAAGCGCACTGATCTAGTGACTCACATAGCAGTAGAAGTATGCACTCACAGGGGAAGAAAATAGTAATCATAGGGGAGAAAATGGCACTCATAGAGGAGGAGAAAAACGCATAGTGGTAAATTTTGGGAGGAGGGCGATTAAAAGAGAAAGGAAATCTCTCTCATTAATTGTGTTCGCCTTCTTGTCAATTAATAAGGAGATAAGGAGAGAATAAAACCCTCTCTTTAACACGTGTTTTTACCTCTTTGTCAACAAAAAGGTTGAGAAAGAGATGCACCGAATTTGTTAGTCAAATTCCGTGTGTCCTCTTGTGAGGAGGACCCACAACAGATGCTAGATGGCAAGCTAAGCACAAGCTGTTGTCCAAGAATGGAGGGCTAGGATGGTGTTTGAGGAATGACTGGTTACACGTTTTCTTGAAAAGGGAATCCGGTTTCAGGGAAAACTATATGATGGGAAATGATGTATTGCTAGGATGCTTTGTTATAATATTTATAGTTCTTGTGCTTTGATCTATAGCCCATGAATATATGAATACCAGATTGGTGGTCCATTTTATATCCCGCTTCAAGGAAGAATATGATGCTGGCTCATATTTAGCTTCCTTTTTTGAAGATATTGATAGGTGTGTTAATCAGCTTTCCATCTGAGTTGCTCAAATGATGAAAGATCAACATGTATGTGTTGTTCTAAGGATAGAATATCGCATTGGAAATTTGCGTCGTTGAACACATGGGTTAATGCTGAGATCGCCAAATGACATGGTTCATTGGAGTTAGTTTAGCATTTAGAAAATGATGAAAACTTGCTAGTGAAGGATTAGAAGACCCAGGCACACGGAAAGGGAGACTCCATGACCAAGACCTCTAGCGAAAAACCAGGAATTAACAACAAACCAAAAGCAAGAAACATGAAACCAGAGACCGACCAGGTCAGACTGATACCTTGTAATGATAAAGACTCTCTCGCGCGATCTACAAGAGAGAGACCGTAGCCAACCGATGATGGCCTAGCTTGAGTTGGTTCATACTGGGGCACTACGGATGGTGGCTTTTCAAAATGAGACGTGACTTGACCCAAACCCATGATCGCTTCGGCTTAGCTAGCTTGAATTGGTCATATCAGATTGGCTGGGCTTTTTCCCTTCCGTCCCTCTGTTTTGCTGGGTTTTAACTTTTAAATTAGGCCAAACAACGTAACAGCAGTCGCATCAGAGTCCTCGTTGCTAACTTGGAATGACTTCCATTCATTCACTGTTTTTCTCTATTGATGAAAACATTGACGGATTATTCTTCTTCTTCCTCAATTCCAGCATTTTTCTTCGCTTTTCTTCAACTAGTCTCCGTGTTAGCATGAAACAGCGCTATTTTCCCTCCACCATGTAGGCGTCATTTGTATGTGATTTAATTAAATTTCAGATTTATGTTCCTCACAAATAAAAATTTCATAATTTAAAGAGCAAATTACAATACACCTTTGTAGTTTGAAAACTATTATATTTACATCTCCTGGAATTTATTCTGTCATATTTACCCTCTCCATGTTATAAATTGTATTTAAACAATATTTGTGGGTGTATTGGGTGCAATTGATATTGTAGGTTTGAGTCAAACGCACCTCTCTACTAGTAGATTAATAGATTAACTAATGCCTTTGCTTGCACTATATTTTCAAAATTTTTACTAAGTTGCCCTCTTCTAACCAGAAAGAAAGAAGAGGAAAGGGCAAATAGCAACCATTACTTTTTTTTTTCAGTGATTTTTTCAAACTTTTTCTCTTGAAGATTCACCAAGGGTAAATATGTCATTCTATATTCAAGGTTATTAGTGTCAGGCACGAGACATTTGTAATAGAATAAATCTTAGAGGATATAAATATAATAGTTTGCAAAGCTATGAATGTATGTGTTATTTACTCTAGCTCTCCAAAATAGATTATATCTTTCATTTTTTGGTAAGTAAATGGTTATATCATTCACAAATCACAAGTATGTGTTGAATTTGAAAATTTTCTGGGGGCATTTTCATTTGGACCCCTGTGGTTTTATAAAGTCAATTTTTAATCAAAACAATGACATCTTGCATTTGCCTCCCTCGTGGTTTTCAAATAAACCAATAAAATGACATATAATCACTTTTATGACCAAAATACCCTTATGGTTTTTCTATAGAATATTAAGAAATTTACAATGGGGTCCCTTTGGTCGCTAAAATTACATTTCAATCCAGCTGAATCTAACATATTCATATGCATGTTTACCTCAGACATGAGATGACTATAATACCCTTATATCAAAATAAGGTAAATGAAATTACAATTTTATCCCATAAAATATCCTAGAGATGAAATAACCATAATACCCTCATCTTAAGTGTACTATTAAAACTCTTCATGTATTTAGTTGTGCTTGTTAACCCCTTCTTCAGCCTTTTAACAAACACAAACTTGACTTTAGATCTAGCATTCATGTTTTCTTGGGTTACAGTTCTAGACATCATGGGTATAAACACTTTGATAAGAACATTGGGAAATTAATTATTTCTTTTCCCTGCCATGTGGTATTTGATGAAGAACGGTTTCCTTTCATGAATGCCGTTCCTCTCTTTAGAAACTATCCACTGCCATCCTTTGGGCCATCCCCAGTTCTTCCTCCTTTGGTCACTTCCTCTCTCTCCCTGCAACCAACTTCCACCTTTGGCGTCCTGACACAATCCACCATTACTTCCCAATGGCCCCCCCAAACTCTGGCCAAACCAATAGTGCCCCTTTTACCCTTAGCCAAATCCACCCCCTCTCCTTCTTCTTCTTCTACCCAATCCTCATCCTCACCCACTGCCACTCTTCCTCAATTATAACTTGTGGTAGATCTTTCTGTTCCCAATCAATCTGTCAACTCTTATCCCATGGTTACTAGAACAAAAGATGGCACTTGAAAACCTAGTCTTTGTTGTCACCACCTCAAACTTAACCGACTTGTTTAACCATTAATTGCTAATAAGTACCCACACTGGCATAAGGCCATGGAGCTCCAAGAAATATGCAATCTTGGTTGCAAAGTGGTCTTGTTTCACCTTTTCGTGGGTTGCAATCTGGTCTCTTGGAGCTCCAAGAAATACACTACAGTATCCTGGTCTACTACAAAATTGGAGTGTAAAGCCCTTGCAAATACTGCTGTAGAATTGACCTGGCTGCAATCTCTCCTTGACGAATTGTGTATTTTCATCTCCACTCCTCTTGTTCTGTGGAGTGATAATGTGAGGCCACATACCTAACTTCTAATCTTAGAGTTTAAAATTCTTATTCCTAACCTTGAACCCTGGCAGGACAAAGAAAGCCTAGTCCAACCTTAATTGTTCTTTATTAGGTTGGGTTAAGATGGGTTGAACTTGTCTAACAAATCTGATAAAAAAATATCTCCAAAAAATTGAAAATGAGATGCACAATTCAACAACGAAACTTCCGAAACCCTAACTGCTATTAAATTTAAAACAAAACTCAAAGAAAACAACGTAACTCCCAAACTATTATTATTATTATTATTATTAGTATTATTTATTTATTTTATTTTTTTATATCTGAGGTTCATTCGGGCCAGCTTGCGTGAACCTCGATTACATCCTTAGAGGGATCTTTGTCGTTCGCAAGGGTCGAACCCATGACCTCTCCACTGGGAAGTATGGATTTTACTTTCTTTTTTTTTTTTATACATAAACGGGGTTAAGAAAACCCAAATTAATTTAATGAGAGCTGGTCAAACGATCCACCTGAAGGAACTCCTCTATACCTTGAGGGGGTTTTTGAAGAAATGCGTAGGACTCCAATGTTGTTGTTCTCTTCGCCATCCAATTGGCAACCATATTTGCTTCTCTATTAGTATGAGTAATGATGATATTTCCATGCAAATCTACCAACTCTCGAATCGCCACAATAATCCTTGTCATCCTTCTTTGATTTTGAGCACTTGGTTTCAAACAATCGATTGCTTGTGAAGAGTCAAACTCCACGTAAACAGGTAGCATATTTCTTTCTATTGCATAGCATATGCCTACACAAATAGCATGGAGTTCAGTTTTGAGAACACTTGTCTTGGGGATTCTATGCACAAAACCTCCCCAAGTACACCCCTTCTGAGCTGCGAAAAACCCCTCCAATTTGATTGAAATCTTCTTTACCAACTGCAGCATCTACATTGCATTTTAGCCACCCTTCCGTTGTTCTTTTCCACTTTGCCTTTCTTCTAACACTTCGTGATAGTGATTGTGGATTATTTTCTTGAGTCCAAGCTGCCTCTACATGTGAGTAGTATTCTTTTATCATTTCCACCCCTCCCCCTGGTCGAGTGAAGTCTTCTTCATGATTATCACGATTTCTCCAACCCCACAATAGATATAGTGTGATGGCGAAATTGACTGACCATCCTTTCTGTTGTTGAGATAGATTTCTACATATGTTTAGGTAAAGCCAATCACGACAATCACAATTGAAGAAATGTCCTTGTTGATTCATTGGGATTAATCGTTTCCATACTCCACTCGCGTATTGGCAATCTCTAAATACATGTAGACTAGTTTCGGCTTCATGAAGACATAAGTTACAGAAGGAGTGGTTCATGAGTCCCATTTTCCACTTCCTATCATTAGTTAGCAGCCTGTTCAGACTTAGAACCCACATGAAACAAGAGATTCTTTGTGGCACTTTTAACTTCCAAATGGCCTCCCATTACCTGTTATCAAAAGAAATGTCCACACCAAGACTATTGGAATCTTCTAACACTTCATATGCAGATTTTATTGTAAAACATTATAGAAATTTTATTGTAAAACATCCATTCTATGATGGATTCCATAGCCATACATCCTTTCCTCCACCTGTACTTGACGGTGGGCATGCTTCAATTTTAATGCAACAATCAGAAGGTTATATATTTTTTAATTTTTCCTTTCTCCAACCTCCATTTCCATCCACATATGATGATATTTTTTCCTTACTCATTCCACCGGGTATATCATATATAGCTTTTGACTTAAGGTTCTGCCCCACCTCCAGCCAATTAACTTTGCTGTTGCTAAGCACCTTGGGAGCTACAATACAAATTGCTTTCCAGATGGGAGAGTCACTCGGACTAGCTTTGAATTTCTCTTTTCTTCTACTGCTTCCATATTTTGCCTACAAAACTGATTTCTAGATAGTATTATAATTTAAGAACCCCCAAGCAAGCTTCATTCACCTTAACGAGATTTCTAAAGCCCAATCCACCTGTCTCTTTTGGTTTACAGATAGTGTCCCACCCAATGAGATCAGATCGCCTTTTGTTTTGAGTATCACCCCATAAAAAACCTCTAGCTGATTTTTCAACATCTTGAAGTATTCCTTTTGGTAAGGGTCCTGACTGTATAGAGTAAACTGGAATAGCCATAATAACTGATTTAGCAAGGGTTATTTCGCCAGCCAAAGAAAGTGAGTTAACCTTCCAATTCGACAATCTACTCTTCACTTTAGCTAAAATATGGTGGTAATTTTCCTTCTTAATCCGTCCATTCCAGATTTGGGTTCCTAGATATTTACCAATTTCTTTTGTTTCAGTGAACTTGTTGACACAGGTGATGTCTCTAGCTTGAATGCGACTAACATTTCTAGAAAAGAAAATTCTAGTTTTTGAAGTACTGACCTTGCTACCAGAAGCCATACAAAAATTGTTGAGACAATCATTGATTGTTGCTACCTGTTCAATTGTGGCTTCGACAAAAAGAAGTACATCATTTGCAAACATTAGATGAGAAATGCATGGCCCTGTCATCCCAATTTTGATAGGTTTCCATCGCCCATCACTTACAGCATCATGTATACAATGTGATAACCTTTCTATACACATCACAAAAATATAGGGTGACAAAGGATCTCCTTGTCGAATGCCCTGAGTGAGTTGGACAAAATGTGTATCTTCCCCATTCTAAAGAACACCCAGTTGTGCTGTGGTTATACACTTCATAATCACATCAATCAAACTACTCGGAAGATTGGCCAGTATGAGGGTTTCTTGTATGAAGCTCCACCTAATCCGATCATAAGCTTTCTCAAAATCAATCTTGATGGCCATAGTGAGTTGTTTGTTGGATTTCTTGCGCATAGTATGAAATATTTCTTGTGCAGTAATGATATTTTCCTGTATATGTCTCCCTGGAACGAAGCTGACCTGATTTGGAGATATGAGGCCTGGCATATACTCTTTTAATCTAACAGTAATAACCTTAGTAATTATTTTCATGCTCACATTACACAGAGAAATTGGCCTGAATTGAGAAATTAACTCAGGTTTGTCCACTTTAGGGATGAGGGCTAGATATGTTTCATTCAATTGGCATCTATTTTTCCTTCAAAAGCTTCTTTCACCATCCTAGTGACTGCTTGCCCTACCACTTCCCAAGATTTTTGGTAGAAGGTAGCTTGGAATCCATCAGGACTAGGTGCCTTCCATGGACTAATCTGTCTAACCATCTTGTAGACCTCATCTTCATCAACCATTTTCCCAAGTGACAATAACCAATCATGATTTAATGTAGGAAAGCAATGAAGGGAGTGAAGTACCTGGCTATTTGATTGCTCCTCAGAAAATAGATTTTTATAAAATCCAGTGACATGTGCCTGTAGCTCAGCTGGATCGCAAATCCATTCACCTTCATCAGATTTTAGTTCTTCAATCTTATTCCGCCGTCTTCTGATGATGGTTGAAGTGTGAAAATATTTTCTGTTTCTGTCCCCATGTAACATCCACATTTTTCTAGACTTTTGTGCCCACATAATCTCCTCTCTATCAAGAAGTTTTTCCAATTCAGCTCGCAATTCTTTTTCAAGTTTCTTGAGGAAAGGGTTAAGTAATCTATTTGCTAGTCGTTCCTGAATACCCCCTAGCCGAGCATGCAGTCTTTTCTTTGCCACATAAATACTCCCAAAATTATTATAGTTCCAAGTAACCAAATGATTCTGTAAAGAGTGAAAGGCTTCCGGAATCTCTTTATTGCTTTCCCATCCATTTGCAATTACTTTAGGAAAATCTTTGTGAGTCATCCACATAGATTCAAACCAAAACACTTTTTTTTTTCCTTTTTTGAACTATTGGCTGCAAATCAATGACTAGTGGGTGGTGATCAGATTTAATTCTAGGCACAACCTGAACTACAGTATCAGGATAAAGTACTCTCCAATCAGCATTGCAAATACCTCTATCGAGTCTTTTATATGTTCTCTTGTAACCCTCCCATTTAGGTCCACACCACGTGAATTTTGGTCCCACTGCTCCCATATCAATAAGATTACACCTGTTAATATTTTTGATGAAGTTCTCACATCTTTTAATCTGAACTGCTGCTCCTCCCTTTACCTCTAATTCATCTAGGACATCATTCAAATCTCCAGCTAAAAGCCATGGTAGTTTAAACTGATCAGCTGCAGTTGCCAATTCCTCCCAACAAAATCGTCTATTGCCTTCTTGTGGACTAGCATATACAGCAGCAAAAATCTAAGGAATTTTATGTTTATCCATAATTTCGAACAAAAGGAATTGGGGGTGTTCACGAAGTAACTTCACCTTCAATTCACTGTTTAAAAAAATGCACCAAATTCCCCCTGCTAGACCTATTGCATCACTCCGATAACTGGCAACACCTTTCATTTTCTATATAACTTTTGCTACTGTTTCACCACTTATTCAGGGCTCCATAATTACTATGCAATTTGGATTATAAGTACTTCTGTAATGCTTGAGAGCAGAGGTGAAGTCTTTAATCCCTGCTCCTCTACAATTCCAGCAGAAAACTATCATTAAAAATCAATTATTTCGAGGGATCTCCCCATCTATCATCATCTCTTCCCTACTAGCGGAATTATCTACTGCTCTTTTCACATAAATCATCCATCCTCTGATCCTTCAAGCATGGTTCTTGGCAATGATCTGGTGGCTTCCCATGGTCCCTTAATATATTTGTTTTCCTTCCTTCCTGACTTCGCTCTAAGGCATAATTGGTTAGTATTGAATTTTGAATATTCGGATTTCGATTTTCCTGATTTGAAGGATCTACCACTGGGTTATTGCTTATCACTTGATCACTGCTGTCCTCATTTCCAATCCTGAATTTTGCATTCGCTAATACTTCTGGTATCCTATAGTGGTGCTGTGTTTGAGACTCTGTAATTTCTTTTTCTAGCACATGTCTCTCAAATTGATTACCATCCAATACCACATTATAATCCTTATTTTTTTTTGGCTTCTATTCTTCACATGTCTGTCATGATTCAAAGAATTTAGTTGCTGAGATGAGGCCACATCAATTTCCCTAACTACATTAGGATTTTCTCCCAATATATCTTGGTTATTCTCCGTACTAAGGGCCATGAATCTTGATCCAGATACCACTCTTCTAGCTGAGTTTCCTCCTCGCACAAAATTCTCTACCCCTCTATCACTCCCACCGACGTCCCCTCCTCCCATCATTTTCCTCTTGTAACGTGGTTTTTGGGCGATCATCCATGGTCCATTAGTATCAGGAGGAGGAAGATTTTTCTACCTGTAGCATTGATCGGCTCTGCTTGGGCTTCCTCTCCTTCATTAATAGTAGGCTCTATTATATTCTCGTTTCTTGTAGATGGACACTGATCTTAATTATGACTGAACTTCCCGCACTTGAAGCACAACAGGTGGAGCGATTCATAGAGGATTTGATGCACTCTTCCTTTCTTCCTGAATTTAGATAATAATGGTTTTTGCAAATATATCTCCACACAGACCCTTGCAAACCTTCCTCGTGTGGCAGCCTCCGTAGTGGAATCAACTTTAATAACCTTCCCTATCCTTCTTGCAAGATTAGATAAGAAGTGTGTATCAAAGTATTCAATTGAAACTCCTGGGAACTGTACCCACACCACTAATTTTCGAACCTCTGCTTCTGCTGAGTTAAAATCAGGTTCCCACTTTCTAATGGAGAGGTAATGATCGCCAACAATCCAAGGACCCTTAGTTAGCACTTTCCTGTAGTCTTCCTTTGCTCCAAATTTTGCAATGAAAAATTCATTCCTTATATCAATTAGGTCTAGAGAGCCTACCGGTTTCCATAGTACAAGCAGACGCTTAGATAAGAACAAGAATCCCGTCGATCGCCCTACTAATTTAATTATGAGCGATTGTTGCCAAGGAGCTCGCAGCCTCTCCTTTTCCTTTTTTGATAACACAATTGTCAGCCATAATTTCTCATCCTCCTTAAGAATTTCTTCATCAATCTCCTCACTATCCATCTCCCAATCTGAAAGCCCCTCATAGGAAAACTCATCGTTGTCATATCCTTTGTCTTCCATCTTCTGGTCATAAGACATCTTCTGGTCATCTTCTATTCGAGAGGTGGATATTGCACCTCTAACCGTATCCAGAGGAAGGAGAATTCCATGCGCCTCTATCCGTGTCAACCTGCGAACAAGGAAAAGAAGAATTTTTTGGATCATCCCCTTGGCATGGTCGTCCACGCTTTACTTTCTTGCTACTTCTTTTCAATTGATCGAGTTCCTCCGTCGAAGCACCAATCACCGCTAAGCTCTCTTCCGATATCATCGCTAGGGCTTTTTTTCTTCAAATTTTTTTTCAAGATTATCTTCCTTTGGATTTTACTACTCTACCAACCCTGCATTGACCAAACTATTATCATTAGTTATGTGTTAAATCCAACATAATAGTATCTCAACTAGATGCGCAACAAACAAATAAAAAAAAAATCCACAATTTAACTAGCTATTAAATCTAAATCATTTGATATAGTAAATAATAAATAAAAACAATATAACTTCCAATCTATCATTTACTATCTGTGTCACCACTATTAAATCTAACATCAATAATATCTCAATTAAATGCAACAAAAAGTAAAAAGAAATCATAAAACTTTCATAATATAACCTGTTAATAAATTTGAATCATCTGATATAGAAAAGTAAATTAAAGAAGGAATGGAACTTCCAAGCTACTAATAAATTTGATGACAAAAATCATGCAGAAAATTGAAGAATTGGAACCCTGAGGTTGAAATGAATCAAGGTCAATATGAGGGCGAATCAAAGTTAATACGAGGGTAAATATTATTGTCAAATTGATTAAAATTAAGGTCAAGACTAGAGACAAAAATCCAGGTCAGGATTACCTTTGAATTCAAAGCCAAAATCAAGATTAGGATTAGGGCTAGCTAGCATAGGACAATGACTAATTCCAAGCCCTTGGTTCTGAACCTGTTAGGGCCAAAATCTTGAACCCAATCCTTATTTGGGCTTAGGGCTGGACAGGACCAAGGTAAAAATTTTGGGCAAAATATCACTGAAACTCGGCGATGTTTCACTGTTTCAAAAGGAGGCAACACGAGATGTTCTTTTGATACGATATATGCCATATTGGCGAAAAATCGCCAAGAAATTGCCAATTCTTCAATTTCTCGTTGATTTTTGGTTTTTTTTTTTTTTTTTTTTGTTAGACAAACTTTTTGGCACTTTTTTTTTTCATTTATATACGAAATTAGGGCAACATGTAAGGTTGATTGATGGAAACACAATAAAGTACAATAAGGTTGATTGAAAATTAAAATGCATAATTAGAAACTGATAAGATTAATTGAAATTATAATTGATAACCAAATTTTAAAGGTGATGTTTGAAATTATAATTGGAAACAAAGATGCAACTGAAATTATGTAAGGCTGTTATAATTGGAAATAAATATACAAATGAAATTATGTCGGGTTGATTGAAATTATAATTGGAAACAAAATATGTAATTGAAATTATAAAATAAGGTTCACTAAATCTATAAATTTATGCTTAGAAATCAAATCATTAATGTAATATTTGTATCTCTTTCAAATATAATTATTTATAGAAAAAAGAAAGTGACTGAAATCTCTGCAAATATCCCTGAAATTTTGACAACATTTAGGGATTTCAATGTAGGTCAAGATTAGAATTCAAAGCCAAAATCAAGATTAGATTAGGGTTCCAAGCTCTCGATTCTGAACCCGTTCGGGCCAAAATCTTGAACCCAACCCCTATTTGGGCTGAGGGCCGGACAGGACCAAGGTAAAATTTTTGGGTAAAATATCGTTGAAACTTGGCGATGCTTTGCTGTTTCAAAAGGAGGCAACACGAGATGTTCTTTTGATAAGATATATGCCATATATTGGCGAAAAATCGGCAAGAAATCGCCAGTTCTTCAATTTCTCGTTGATTTTTGGGCGATGTTTCGTCTTTTTTTTTTTTTTTTTTTTTTTTTTTTGTTAGACAAACTTTTTGGAAAATTTTCTCATTTATATATGAAATTAGGGCAAAAGGTAATGTTGATTGATGGAAACACAATAAAGTATAGTAAGGTTGATTGAAAATTAAAATGCATAATTAGAAACTGATAAGATTAATTGAAATTATAATTGAAAACCAAATTTTAAAGGTAACATTTGAAATTATATTGGGAGATTTTATACCGGTTTGGTTGTGTGAATCCCAAGGTTCATGAAATCTAGAAATTTACCTTTTTACATTAAAAAAGTGAATCTGTAGACTTATGGGTGTGAAGTGAAATCCAGAAATTTCACCCCAACTATAAAAGTGTTAAACATTTGAACCATAACTCCAGATATGTTTTTTCATGATGAATCTACAGATTTCATTCAAAAAATTTAGGCTAACCAAAAAGTTAATTTTATGAACTACGACTCTATAAATTTGAAATCTTTAGATTTTTGAAATATCCAGACTCGAGTAACCAAACAAACCCTAAGGTTGTCATAATTGGAAACAAATATGCAAATGAAATTATGTCTGGTTGAAATTATAAAATAAGGTTCACTAAATCTATAAATTTATGCATAGAAATCAAATCATTAAGGTAATATTTGCAATTGAAAGTAGTTCTTCAACTTTCGTCTTCGTCTGTATCAGTGCGGGCTGAAGGTTCTCCTCGTCGGAAATCTGGTCGTCCGAAGAAGGCTCACGCAGTGAAGAAAGTAGTAACAAGTAAAAAGGGTTCTCTGGCAGAGGAATTCAAGAAGGTAGATGTAACTTTAGAGAAAGTATTCACAGTGCATCAGAGCCTCCCATTGGGAGAGGATAGTGCTGCTATGTAACTATTACTATGAAGCTTTTCTTAAATATCTTGATTTGGATGCATCTAGACGTCCTACATTTTGTTTCTGATGGTTTAGTTGCTATCAATTATGAGTAGGAACCAGCGATGAATGGTGTATTGGGGGCAACTGTTGTTGCGGGTGAGCAAGTAGGTACTAATTACTGTTTTTTTTTTTTTTTTTTCTTCTTTTGGTTATGTAGGTAATACATCAAAAGTAATTCAATTCAATTAATTGATGTGGAAAAATTCCTTACCTGGATTTGCTTTCCCTTACTTGAAGTATTCGCAGCGGAAGTCTAGATCCACGTTCTCGTTCCACCACCAAAGATTTACCAGCGAGATTCCTCAATCACAGGGAAAGGGAATAATATCCACAACCCAAATGCCGTGGATTAATGGAATGAAGATCAAATACTAGGAAAGAAGAATTTTTAAGCCTACGATTCTAAGAGAGAGGGAGAGAGAGATGGAGCCGCCGTTTTCTTAGAGATTCGCTCTTGCGAATGAATCACTCACTTTCTTACTCACTAATGCGGTGGTTACCAAAATATATAACCCTATTTTGTAACCGCCCTAATAGTGAGTTTCCAATATTGCCCTTGGGCATTTAATTTATTAATCAAATTAATAAATTCCAACAGCTCCCACTTGCACAAGGGCAAGTGTTAATCTTTCAATGTGTCCCAGACACACTTGTATATCCCAGATATACACATTCAATCTCTCTGCTATGTATCCCAGAGACATAAACCTCTTGTGTCCCAGACACACATGCATATCCCAGATATACATATATATTGATCTCTTCACTATGTATCCCAGATACATAGACCACCTGTGTCCCAGACACTAATATCCACAATCATACTGGCAAAATGGGTTGTGCGACCGGTGATATACACCCACGCGTGAGCCCCAAACTAGAAACCTTCCCGAGAAGGCCAGAATGGCACATCACTCATAGAAACAAATCAAATAAGCATTAGTATAACACAATGTCCTAGGTTTATTCAAACTCACCAGACTAAAGGTATCTCGATCCCTCTTAGAGATCACCTTCTTGTCCTTAAAATGTTCACTACTGTAACACATACAGTTGGCGCCAGCAAACACTTTTTAGGGTGCAGTTGAATCAAACCTTTCCTTTCGTCCAAACCATCACTACACTTAGGATTGACTCCTTTCCCGGTAGTGCCCCTTTAGGTCGAATCAATCATGACCATAGGTAACACCCCAAAGTAGCCACATCAACCCTTCGTTTCATGATGTCGTCGAAAGTCACTAAGAACACTAATGGACCATAAGGTCCAGGACTCACACAATGAGAGGAGCAGGGATCCATCCTCTCATTTCCAATGATCGCTAAGCACACATAGTATGATATATGTGCTATGGTGGAGCATTCTATATACAATAGAACGTATGTCCATCTCAACACCATACAGGTCTTAGTCCAGTCGCAACCCCTTGCGCCTAACCCGAGTTACTTTATTGTCGCCACCCTAGCGCCACATAAAGTACTCGCACTTGGCTCCTATAGGCAACATGAATAGTGGGAACATTCATGTCGATTCTCTTCACAATAGAGAAACTCATCTTGATTCCAAATCAAGGCGACATCATGATTATGAATTGACCTACACAAAGTCATTCACAATCCGTCTCATCTCTGCTCGCCTCCAAGGCACCAGAGGCGAATGCTCGTGTGAGCGAGCCATTCTCTTGCCTATTGACATATGTTGTTTTATGCTAGAAGAAACACAATCACACAGAAAGTGAATAAAAAAAATGCTGGAATGAACTCATATTTTTCATTAATAAGAAAGTCTCAGTACAAAAATAAGTCACAATCTACGCAAGCCCAAGGATTTTACATGAGAAATAAAAACATCCTTGGCTATAGGTTTGGTAAGAGGGTCAGCTACCATCAAATTAGTAGATATGTGCTTAAGTACAACTTTCTTTCTTGATGTAATGTCTCTAACAAAGTGATATCTCAACCGTATATGTTTGGTCTTCCCATGATACTTGGGCTCCTTGACATAGCTAAGAGCTGCCGTACTATCACAGAGAGACAAGGGCAGCCTCTTTGGATGTCATCACAATCCCAAGATGTCGAAGGAATCTCCTCAACCAAACAGCCTCTTGAACCGCAGCGGAGCATGCCACATACTCTGCTTCCATGGTCGAGAGGGATATACAAGCGTGCTTCTTGCTACACCACGAAATGGCCCCGCCATTCAGCAAGAAAGCATATCCAGAGGTTGATTTGCGCTCATCGATGTCTCCAGCCCGGTCGGCATCACTATAGCCAACTAACCGCAAATCCGATCCTTGGTAACACAACATGTAGTTACTCGTTCCTCCGAGATATCTCAATATCCTCTTGATCGTTTCCAGTGCTCTATGCCCGGGTTTGATTGGTACCGACTAACCAAACCCACCGCATAACAAATATCCGGCCTAGTACACATCATAGCGTACATAAGGCTACCCACTTCCTGGAATATGGAACTCTTTCCATCTTGGTTTTCTCCTCTGGAGCCTTAGGACCCATATCAAGGCTCAAATGCAAACCCTTCTCCACCGGAGTATCAATTGGTTTGCGAGTGTGCATCTGGTATCTCGTCAAGACATTGTCAATATAGGTCTCTTGAGATAAACCCAAGTAATCTCTTTTGCCTATTTCTGACAATCTTGACACCAAGCACATAGCTTGCTTCACCCATGTCCTTCATATCAAATACGGAGGACAACCATTTCTTAATGGTTTCCAATAGCTCCTTGCTATTGCTAGCCATAAGTATGTCATCTACGTACGGTGTCGAATGACATAATTATTATCGATCTCTCTTGGTGTAAACACAGTTGGTCTTCCTCAAGCATGGAAAAACCATTTTCCATCATAGCTTGGTGGAAGCGCACATTCCACTTGTCTAGATGCTTGCTTTAAGCCATATATGGACTTCTTAAGCTTGCACACTTTACGCTCAAGTCCATGTGCTTCAAAGCCTTGAGGTTGATCCATATAGATCTCTTCCTCAAGTTCTCCATTGAGAAAAGCAGTTTTTACATCCATCTGATAAAGCTCCAAGTCCAACTGAGCAACAATGGCTAGTATGAGGCGAATTGAGGCAAACGTAACCACAGGGGAAAAAGTTTCCTCATAATCAACGCCCTCTCGTTGGGTGTAGCCCTTAGCCACTAAACGAGCCTTGAATCTCTCAATAGATCCATCCGCCTTTCTTTTGATCTTGAGAACCCACTTGTTCCCAATCGCCTTTCGGCCTGGCGGCAAGTCAACCAAGTCCCAAACATGATTAACTTTCATCGACTCCAACTCTTCCTTTATTGCTTTTAACCATTCCTTTGAGCTTGACCCCGCAAGAGCTTCCTGCACGCTCTTTGGTTCATGCTCATCGACTGAAATCATCTCACAGTCGATCTCTTCAGGAGTTACCATGTAGGCTTCATCCTCTATGTCGAAACGTCGACGAGGAACTAGCCCGCGCCCACTACCCCGCAAGTGCATGTCAGATTGCTCACCGTCTAAGGTAGCTATCACATCTGCACTCCCACTCCCACTAGGATCTTCCGGATGAACCCCGGGTTCATTATCCAGAATCTGAATCCCTGGAGTGACAAGACCACTATCTTGTATCTCAAAGAATTCCAATGATTCTTTGTTAACTCCTGAAAGAGATGGAAAATCATTCTCCAAGAATGTTGCATCCCTAGACTCAAGTTCCGTTCTCCTCTCACTCTCACCTAGTCCAATGAAGACATGGCCCTTTGAGGGTTCAGAATATCTCACAAAGATACACTTTCTTCCTCTGGGTCCAAGCTTTCCATATTGGTGAGAAGTAGAGTGAACATATGCTGCACATCCCCATGCGCGCAAGTAACTCAAATCTGGCTTCCTTCCGGTCCACAACTCATATGGTGTGGAAGGAACCGATTTGGTTGGAACTCTGTTGAGGATATAGGCCGCGATCAAGCAAAGCATCTCCCCAATAAGAGATGGGTAGATTTGCCTGCGCCATCATGGATCTCACCATGTCTAGCAAGGTTCTATTCCTCCTCTCAGCAACCCCATTTTGTTGTGGAGTCCTTGGAATAGTAAGTTGTCTAGATATCCCCTTTTCATCACATAACCCTTTGAACATATCGGAGAGATACTCTCTTCCTCTATCCGTTCTAAGAGTTTTAATCCTTTTATCTAATCGATTCTCAACCAAGCTCATGAATTTCTTAAAACATTCCAGAGCTTCTGACTTATGAGAAATTAGATAAATGTGACCATACCTTGTATAGTCATCTATGAATGTGATGAAATATGACTGTCCTTTTCTAGTATGCACATTCATGGGTCCACACACATCCGAATGGATAAGTTATAAAGGAAGAGAGGCTCTCAAAGCCTTTTTAAATGGTTTTCTAGTTGCTTTTCCCCGCTAGACATGACTCACAGGTTGGCAAATCGGATAGTGAACCTTGGCCTAAGAGACCTTCTCTTGCCAACCTGTTCATCCTATCTAAGCCAATATGTCCTAGTCTAGCATGCCACAAATTAGAATCAATACACACAGGATTTTGGCAAACAAAAGCATTACTAGAATTAAATGAATAATCAATTGTATCCAATACAATGAAACCATTATCAAGAAAACCATAACCATAAACCGTATCACCCGAGATACAAAACCAAAGAATTGTTTTCAAATACAATTCTAAAACCATGTCTTAAAAGATAAATAACAGAAACAAGATTTCGCCGAATGTCCGGAGCATACAAGACATCATGGAGTAACAACCATCCGGCCACCTCCGCAAAACTAATTTGCATGTGCCTATGCCATGAACCTCCACGCTTGAGCTGTTCCCCATCGTTATCCTTTTGCTTCCTCTTGGAATACGACGGTATTCCACGAAGCTCGAGCGTTCCCTTGTTATGTGTTCTGTCGCACCTGAATCAACAATCCACAAAGGATTTAGTTCAGCAAGCATAGTAGAACTTGTTACATAACAAGATGAGGTATAACACACAAGACATACCTCTTGCTCAGTGCAATCACGAGCAAAATGACCAGGCTTTCGGCACTTGAAGCAAATCAAAGCTGATTTCTTCTTGCCAGCACTAGTCCCCCTTGAACGCTTGGGCCCACTCTTGTTTTTGTTCCCACCCTAGTTACTTTGCTTGGACCGCTGAGGTTGAGCTTTCTCTCTCTTGCGCTTGAAGCCTCGCACCCTTACTAGTGCTAGCTTCAGCAGCAAAAATACATCGATTTGAGGGGTATCGGCCAACATCCGATCCTCATCAAGCTCAAGGTGCTTGGCGGCTTGATCGAAAGTCTTGACCTCATCGGCATGAGTCAAGAAGATCTTCATATGCTCCCAAGTCTTTGGCAATGACCTCGATGACTGCGGAGACTTGCTCCTCATCAGTCTTCTGGCGCCCACATGCGCTCAACTCACTAATCATGTTAGACATGATGGTTATATGCTGCCTCATGGTGTGACCCTGGCGCATCTTATAACCGTCAAAAGTGAGTCCGAGCTGGCGGCCTCTTGTGGTGGAAGTCCCTCCATACTGGAACTTCACAGCCTCCCACAAAGACTTTGCAGTCCTATGCTTCTCATAACGAAGCATCAGGTCATCCCTCATGGAGCTCAGGATTGTAATCCTGGCTACCCGGTCTTTCCTCTTCCAAGCATTGTATATATCAAGGTCCCTGCGATGCTGTGCAGTGGTACCTTCCTCGGGTGGGTTCATGGTCCCGGTTTATGGTCTCCAAGATATCTTGCTCTTCCAGGAGATATTGCACCTTTCGGTGCCAGAGGTCATAATTCCTCTCATTTAGCTTATCTCCTTTAGTGAGGTCAGCAACAATGCTCTTGGTAGCAGCCATTTATTCTAGAGATATTACATACAAGAATGAGTTCAATAAATCTAGCATAAAACACAACTCATGCAACAACAAATCACACTAGCATAGTCAACCTATGGGATAAGCACTTAAACCAAAAGAGATGCTAAAAAAACATTCAATCAAATTCTCATGCAAACCCACATAGACTTATACACTAGCTTCATTCTGTGCAAGAAACATGATTGATAGACCCATAAATAAAAAAAAATAGTTTTATTAAAATAAAACATGCAATCATGTTAAAGCTATGAGGTGGTTCACACAGAACACTTCTACCTCATTAGCTCCCACTAGACCCCAATAGGCCCTCAATGCCCAAACATCACACAGATCGTCGGGCCATTGGTGTCCATAAGTTAGAAACACATTCTCGAATCGGACGAGACCAATATCCAAAAAAATCCATCTCCCAGACAGACTGCCGTCTGCCCAGACGGAATTCCGTCTGCCTTTTATGCCCAGACGGATGACCGTCTGCCCAGACGGAAATTCCGTCTGGCATTTTGTGACCAGACGGATGACCGTCTCCCAGACGGAAATTCCATTTGGGTCACTGTGACCACTCTGATAATAGACGGACGACCGTCTGGTCCACAGTGACCAAAAAACGGCGATTTTTCAATTTTTTCTTGAACGGAAAAAAACGGTAAAACACGTTTTTTCACTCAAAAATCATCCAAAAACACATGAAAAAATCCAACAATAAATTTTAAACAAAAAATTATCATCATGGATTATCAATTCATGCAAATCTTCATTAGGGAAATTCACAAGGGCCTCCCACTCGGATCCGAATCAAAATTAAAGGTTTCCAAAAACCCTATCAATTCTCCCATGGGTTTCATATTAAACCCTTGATCCTCCCATTGGATCCATACAATAAAATTAAACAATGGGGAGGAACAATAAGCGTGGGAACCTGGCTCTGATACCAATGTAGGTAATACATCAAAAGTAATTCAATTCAATTAATTGATGGGGAAAAATTCCTTACCTGGATTTGCTTTCCCTTACTTGAAGTATTCGCAGCGGAAGTCTAGATCCACGTTCTCGTTCCACCACCAAAGATATACCGGCGAGATTCCTCAATCACAGGGAAAGGGAATAATATCCACAACCCAAATGCCGTGGATTAATGGAATGAAGATCAAATACTAGGAAAGAAGAATTTCTAAGCCTGCGATTCTAAGAGAGAGGGAGAGAGAGATGGAGCCGCCGTTTTCTTAGAGATTCGCTCTTGCGAATGAATCACTCACCTTCTTACTCACTAATGCGGTGGTTACCAAAATATATAACCCTATTTTGTAACCGCCCTAATAGTGAGTTTCCAATATTGCCCTTGGGCATTTAATTTATTAATCAAATTAATAAATTCCAACAGGTTATAAAAAATATTTATAAAAAAAAGAAAGTGACAGGAATCCTGCAAATGTCACCCAAATTTTGACAACATTTGGGATTTTACTGAGTTCGCCAACCAGCGAAACCCCAAGTCTCCCTGAAATATTGCACCCTCGATTGGGCCACAATGGCCAAAAATGCATTACTAGATCAAACCAAGGAATTTTCCCTTGTTTAGGTGAGAACTTTTAATAAAAAGAATAAAAGAAAAAAGTCAAAACCGAAGGAAGACCAAGTTTTTTCTTCGGATTTTGCTAAAGAGGGAAGATGAAGTTTCTTCCACCACCATCAGTTCTTAGTTTTTTCCACAAGAATCAATCGGACCTTTTCTGTTAAGGTATTATTGTCAATTAAATATAAAAAGTGACTGAAACAGGACGACAGACTCAGATCTATCCTTTTCAAATCGGTCGATTAAAAACCAAGAATAAGTAACAGATGACGGTTTATAAAGAGGCCAACCTGAGGTGGTTCGTATTCACATTAAGAAAAGAGAAGGAAAGAAAAAGCCGACTTTGTATACCAAGTTACAGGCGACAGAAGAATCAACTGAGGAAACTAACAGTCGAAAAATTCCTTGCACAGGATAAACCGGGTAACGTACTACACCTCTATAAATACCACCTCGTTCAGGCTCTTTTTCACATCAATTCGAACGTTTCTGAATCCTCTACAGAAAGTCTATAGCTTCTATTCCTGTCTATTTCTGTTTTGTTTCCTTTTGGTTTCTTGAGGATGGAAGCTGCTGGGGAGAAGAGATATGCTTTACTGATGGCTGCCAGGGACTCGGACTATGTGAAAAAAGTGTATGGTGGGTACTTCAATGTGTTTCAGAATGCATTTGCAGATGAAGGCGAAACATGGGATATGTTTAGTGTTGTCGATGGAGTGTTCCCTGACTTTGATGACCTTGATAAGTATCATGGTTTTGTAATCAGTGGTAGTCCTTATGATGCTTATGGAAATGACTCATGGATCTTGAAGCTTTGCTCTCTGCTGCGTAAACTGGACTCCATGGGGAAGAAGGTGCTGGGGATATGCTTTGGCCATCAGGTATTCTTTTATATAGGCTTTGATCATTAATGAGCTTCTTCTTGCACTTTCTTAAAATGTTCATCTCTTCCTAGTCTAGCGCTTACATCTTGGTCTGTTCTGTTTGTTTCATTGAGTAGGTCTTGTGCCGAGCACTTGGTGGTAAGGTTGATAGAGCTTCAGGTGGATGGGACCTTGGGTTGAGGGAAGTAAACATGGTAGGGGAGTTGCCGCCCTGTAGCATCTTTGATGGCCTACAGGAGATTCCATCCACTCTCACCATTATTGAGTGTCACCAAGATGAGGTACATAGTCTTGCTCACCTTCTCTTCTCCCTCTCGATCTGTCTCTCTCTCAACTGTGCATGTGTGGACTTTCTATTTTTATGGTGCTTAATTTATTATCTCATTTCATATCAATTTGGAAGTTTGATAGCTATTAATAACATTTAACTCAACGGAATAGGTAAGAGAGGTTCCATTGGGTGCCAAAGTGATTGCTTTCTCCAACCAGACAGGAGTGGAGATGTTTGTTCTTGACCACAACATATTAGGCATTCAAGGCCATCCGGAGTACACCAAAGACATCTTATGTAATATAATTGATCGTCTTACTAACAACTACTCCATAAAGGTAAACAGTCACTTATTTTATGCTACTTCATTAGCATGATTAATTCCTTTTTGAAGGAGAACTTATTTTTTTATTTGATTTTGCTACAGAAAGATTTTGCTGATAATGTGAAATCAAGATTGGAGCTTGCAGAACCAGATAGGAAGTTTTGGTTAAAAATTTGCCAAAACTTTCTGAAGGGAGGACACGTTTTTTGTGCTTGATGACTTGCTCTCCCTCTATAGTCAAACTAAAAAGATGATGTAATAAAATTTTATTTTATTTTTTATTTTTTATAGAAAGTCTTAGGAAACAAAAAAATTTGTAAAATGAAGATCTCCTTCATTTCCTGTGATAAAAGAAAGTTAGAGTAGAGAAGTTATTTGTTAAATGAAGATCTCCTTCATTCACTGTAATAAAAAGAAACTTGTTGGTATGTACTTGCTTTATTTCATGAGAATCTATGTCATTTTGTGTTTGAAGAAACCTCATGGTATCAATTGTAAATATGTAGCTAGTCCAGATCCAGGTAAAGGGCATACGAATATGCAATAATGATTGGTTTTGTCCAACGTGTGATTATTTCGTGATTGCACTTATGCTGCAATCCGTTTTTAATGGAAGCCAAACCTCTATTACCTTTTACAGTTGACCCAACAATGCTTGCAATTCCATAGCTTAACTATATCTTCAGCTCTGCAGCCCTCGTCAATCATCCTCAATGGTCCATCACTTGATGCAACCCCTCATCTAGATTTATAAATCCTTGAGTAATGATTAAACCCAGGTTAGTCCAATATTGTTGTTGGCAAGAATCCTGTATTCAGCCTCAATACTAGAGCATGCACTGGTAGTTTGTTTACTAGAGCTCTAGGAAATCAAATTACTACCATGTTGCACTTCCTCCACTTGACTTGTGATCATTAGGACAGCTTGCCAAGTTGGCATCAAAGAATGCTGAGAAATGTATTTATGTTTATCTAAAAACATCAAACCATGATCCGAAGTGTTTGAGATATAGTAGAATTCGCTAAACATTGGTTCAATGATCAACAGTTGGGCAATCATGCATGAATTGATAGGCTTCATTTACTACAAATTGAATATCAGGACGACTTCATATTGCATAATGTAGAGCTCTTACAATGGTCCTGTATAAGGTTGAATCATGCATCAGCTATCCAAACTGACTTGGTGAGAACCAGAGAAACCACCATAGGAGTGGAGAATGCTTTAAATTTGACATGCGAACCCTCTATAATAAATTTGAGAGATATTGGTGTTGAGAGAGGATTATTATTGTATGTGTTTGAAGAACATTGACACTAAGAAGAGGTGCAGTGGTTCCAAATTCACCATGACAAAAACATAAGCCATAGTTTGAAGAAAATGGTAAGAAGGAGCTCAAGCATTCATATCAAGCACGTGGAGCCTTTCTTAAATCATAAAGAGAAGAGCAAATTGCACTGGCACCCCAAAATGAAGGCCTTAAAGCACTGACACCCCACTTTATGTTTAAAAAACACAGAGACCCCAAAATTCAATTTTCGTTGGATATATTTGTCCAATTATCATTGAAAATCTTTCAGACACTGTTTATTATGGGGATATTTTTGAAAATAAACAATGATTTAACTGTTTTCAGTGATAAACTTGACAAATATATCCAACGAAAATCCAATTTTGACGTCCCTGTGCTTTTTATACATAAAGTGGAGTGTTAGTGCTTTAAGACCTCCATTTTGGAGTGCTAGTGCAATTTGCTCTAAAGAGAATGATGTAATGATAGACATGTCTAGGGCATAATCTATCAATGAACCCTAGAGGCTGAGACATAAAAACCTCGTCTTTACCCCATGTAGGAATGTGTTCTGGATGTCAAGTTGATGAATGGACAAAATTTAGAAAAATAATAGGGAGCACAAGATGAATTGTTCTTGGTTGTCGGTGCAACCTAGGGGGGGTGATTAGGTTGTACCTAGTGGATTATCCCAAATTCTTGGTTTAATTGCAATTTCAAAGTAAATTAATAATTTAAATGAAATGAGAAACTATCAAGCAATTACAACACAAGAATTTATAATGGTTTGACTTTATAAGTCTACGTTCAATCCTCTCTTAGCCTCAACAGAGTATTCCACTAATGAATCTCTTTCAATACAATGGGTAGAGAATCGAACCCTTACAATCTTTTTGCAGGGCAAGAGTACCCTTTACAATATTTCTTGATCAAGTAGGGCAAGAGCACCCTCTAACAAATTCTAATCAACCTAGACTAGAATACCACAATCAATACAAGTATAAGAAGTGTTGGATATTACCTAACAAAGAGAGTGACACTTTACCCCTTGTGTGAATGTGATGCAATGAATGAATGCTTCAAGAAACGCAATGCATCAATAAAATGTTCCAATAACCTTCAATAACTCCAAACTTGACTCTAATGAGCTTGCTTAGCAACTTTGGAATGTTCCTTAAAGTTGAATGGAGTTTTAGGATTAGTAGTAAATTCTAGAACATTCAATAATGGCTTTTTCACTTGTGAGGGAGTAATAGCTTAGTTGGCAATATTAAACCCCTCAAATGGGGGTGGTTGGGCTTATAAAGAAGTCCTCCAATTGTTTGGCCCAACCTCCCAACGGATTTAAAATTTCAGTGAAATTTTACTCCAGACGGTCGTCCGTCTGAAAATCTAGCCGTTATAAACTAGCCGTTTAAGTTAAGCCAGGACCAAATGGTCGACTGTCTGATCAGACGGTCGTTCGTCTAGTCAGACGGTCGTCCTTCTGGCTTAAGTAGCCCAAATGGAATTCCATCTGCTAGATGGAATTGGCCTACTGTGACTTAAGAAGTCTATCACAAAACTAGACGGTCGACCGTCCTGGTGCACATTTGCTGAATCATTTTGGGGCTTGGACTTGGCTTGGGTTTTTGAACTTTTTGGTCAACCCTAAAAGCCTCATACACCTTACTAACATGTCCTAGGTCAGTCTAGTGATATGAATAACATATTATCAATGAATTTACATATGTGTGTATGCGAGTGTCCTAAGCCCTAATTCAACCTAAGTCTTGATCTTCCGACTTGAATTTTGACTTGATCTTGTGCATCAAACTTGATACTCATCTTGACTTTGGCTCTTAGTCCAAGATAGCTTGACTTGACTTGAGCTTTGAGTATCCTGTAAGTTTTTGATTGCTCGGGGCGAGGAATGGAAGTATCTAACTCTTACTTGATAAAACCAAATAGATGGCTTGCATTTGGCGAGGCTTTACCTTGATATGTGCCAATACTCAGACCAATGGTGATGTGAGAGAGAGGTGACCTAAACCCCAGCCATGGAATGTCCTGAAGGATGTAGGACACAATTACCAATGGAGAACCCAAGATATCGGAGAGGGAGAGTGATTTGAGACCTACTTAGAGGAGTAGGGTGCTATGACTTAAAGCATGTCTGCCTATAGAGACTAGCATACATGGAGTTAGATTCATATATGCATTGTCTGTCTCATATCATTTCATCTACTATGTTTTGCTATCATGTTATTTATGTTGTTATGGAATAACTTGCCTTGCTGAGTTCTTTTGAACTCACTCCTTTTTTACAAATATCTTTGTTAAACTAACCTGCAGGTCCTGACAAGTATGACAGCCAGTACTATGAAGCGCAAGCCGATGATGCATACTACTTTCAAGGTGCTAGTTGTTACGAAGATTACGGTGAAGATCCCTCATGTGATCATGTTGCGTACCAGGATTAGCCCTATTTTGGAATGGAAGTGGTCGTGTTTAGTTTCTCTAGTTTATGTTTAGAGACATTCTTTATGAGACGGAAGAGACCTAAGTTTAGTTTGATTATTTCTTTTCTTTCCTTTCTTTTGGGAATCGGTTGTAATCTTTTCCTTTTAGTTTTGAGCTTCATTTTCGCAGTGTTATGTGGAGTGATTTTCCTCACACTTTACATATGATTGTTCAACATTGATTATTATATTGGTATCATTCTTTCCGCACTCTGATTGTATTGTCATTCTCTCTTCTTATCTTGATTCTCTTTATTTATACAATGTTACATTGATTACATCTTGTTCATGATTATGTTATTTTATATGTGGGAGGATGATTTCCCCGATACTTGGTCTTCAGGGTAGTGGATCACACACTCGAGTATGCCAGGTAAGGTAACGGCTGGGTGGATGTGACAAATACCCCTACTGGAAGGGTAGTAGTACTCATAGGGATTCCTAACCCAACACTTCTGGACACCTATCAATCATGCGTTTGGGTTTAGTGGCACCACATATGGGTACTAGGGTAATGGGCGAACCCACAACCCTAGTAGAAAATACAAGGTAAAGAGAATAATAGTATTCCTCCTCTTTCTTCTCATACATTACCATATCACTTTCATAGCAATAATATAAGATTCAAACATAAAGAGCAATATCAAAACAAATAGCTTCATCTTCCTTACGCACAAATTCACACACAAGCATGTCACGGTGAATAGAAATTATAACAATTTAAATTAACATGAGAAATTAAAATAGCAACAAATAATTAAGTATAACATGGTTATTCATTCCTCACCTTTCAATTCGATTCTTTTCTCCAAAGATCAAAAATTCTCTCCCACAAGAAGGTGACAAAAAGAACCTAATCATGCAAGAGGATTAAAAAAAGTAAAGTAAAAGTTAATTTGGGTTTAGAAAAATATCTCAAAATCTTCCCACAAAAACCCAAACAGAAAACTAGGTTCTAACTCGCCTTTTTAACCTACATCGGCTAAAAGCTATAATTTTGCCATCGATTCGAAGTCAAAATGAAAAGAAACCTTGGAAAGTTTAATCGGTAGTAAAAAGGTGCTATGGGTGCCTTCAATTTGATCCAATTTGATCAAGATAAAAAAGCCACTAATTGGCTCTCCTAAATCGCCAATGGGCGACTCAGAGAGTCAAAACGCGAAATCTTTTGCAAGGGACCACACCATTATCACTTATACTAGGAAAGAACATTAAAACAAGAATTGAGGAATGAACAATGAACCTAACATGCTCCCACTACCAAAATCTCAACAAAGACAGAAAAAGATTTACTCACAAAACTATGTCTAAGAGAAGGATTTAAGAAATCTAACGTTTCCTAATGTTTCCACAAAGATCCAAGTCAAAGCACCTTCGAATGGATGGGATCCGCTCTTCTCTTTGGTTTCTCCTCTTCCCATAGCCTTAACCTTGTTCTAGCATAAAAAAAATGCGTTTAGAGGTGAGTTAAAACATAAAATACGGTTTTAAAACCCAAAGTTCCGATTTTTCCCCGAAACAAAAAATGGGAGGGGGGGGGTTGGTCACCCAACCTGCCACTTGACCGGCCCTTGGTTTGGCCCCCAAATGAACTCCGATTTTGGTGATTTTTGGTTTGATGGAGAGGTGTTTCAACGATCTTCGATTTGATACCTTAATCTCGTCAATCAGACTCACCATCACTGGTCTACGAATGTGCCAAAATTGCCTTTTAACACCATCGTGATTAATCTTCTCTCTTTCTTTTAAACTCCATGACAGTTATCAAATCATCACTAGGTTCATCCAAAATCATTAGGTCCACTTTAGAAACTTCAGGCTCGACTCGAATGGCCCACAATTGTTGCTGACTCGAGGCCCGAGTTCGCGGTCTTGGAAACATGGGTTAACGGGTTTAAAATCCGGGGGATTTCACATTCCTCCTCCCCTTAAAAGAAATTTCGTCCCCGAAATTCATGTACTTGAGGCACCAAAGAGGATAGGATAATGCGCCTGCATTTCATCTTCCTTTACCCACGAAGCTTCTTCTCTTGTGTGATTCTTCCACCTAATGTTCACCAAAGGAATAGTTTGATTTCGGAGTTGCTTGTCCTTTTGGTCCAATATCTCAGCAGCTTCTTCTTCATAAGACAAATCCGCACTCAGTCCTTCAAGTTCTTGTGGTAATAGGTGTTCCAGGTTCTCTATGCATTGATGAAGCATTGAAACGTGGAACACACTATGTACACTTGCCAAAGATGTTGGAAGTGCCAATCGATATGCAACCAGATCCAACTTTCTCTATAATCTCAAAAGGACCAGTGTATCTTGGTTTGAGCTTCCCCTTGATGTTGAACCTCATCACACCTCTCATTGGTGAGACCTTAAGAAAATCCCTTTCGCCTACTCAAAATTCCAGATATGTCCTCCTTTTATCTGCATAAGACTTTTGCCTAGATTGAGCTGCCTTAATTCTTTCTCTAATCAAGTCAACCATAGCTCAAGTAGCTTCTATCAACTCAGGGCCTAAAACACTTCGTTCTCCTGCTTCATCGCAATAGAGGGAAGTTCTACATGTCCGTCCATATAAAGCCTTGAACGGTGCCATGCCGATAGTAGATTGATAGCTATTGTTGTAAGCGAACTCCATTGATGCTAAGTGTTCATCCTAACTTCCACTCATATCAACTACACAAGCATGAAGCATGTCCTCCAAAATTTGAATGTTTCTCTCAGACTATCCATCCATTTAGGGATGATGAGCTGTACTTAAACTCAGCTGGGTACCCAAAGCTTTTTGCACTCTTCCAAAATCTTGAAGTAAATCTTCGATCACAATCCGACACAATTCTCACCGGCACACCATATAATCTCACCACATTATCTACATATAACATTGCTAGTTTGTCCATGGTGAAGGTAATCTTCATAGGAATAAAGTGTGCCAACTTTGTCAATCAGTCAACTACTACCCACATTGTGTCTTTTCCTTTATTGGTCCGAGGCAAACCCGTGACTTTCGTGATGTCCTCCCACTTCCAACTTGGCACATGAAGTGGTTGCAAAAGACCTACAGATGGTTGTCAAATAGCATTTACCCTTTGGCAAGTCCGTGACTTTCGTGATGTCCTCCCACTTCCAACTTGGCACATGAAGTGGTTGCAAAAGACCTACAGATGGTTGTCAAATAGCTTTTACCCTTTGGCAAGTTCCACACTTTCCCACGAAGTCTTCAACATCATTTTTCAGAACAACCCACCAATAGTGCTCTTTTAAGTCCTTGTACATCTTGGTGCTATCGGGATGCATAGTAAACACAGAGTAATGTGCTTCACCCAAAATCTCTTTTCTAAGGTCTTCATTCGCTGGTACACATATTCTTCCTCTATACACTAGAACATTAGTGGAGGATAAAGAAAAATCAATCACCTCTTGAGGGTTTAAAGAAATCTTCTCTAACTTCTCTTACAACAAAGGATCTAAAGGCTGTTAGGTAATGAACCTATCTCTTAGGGTAGGCCTTGTTGTCAAAGAGGCAAGGATTACATCAGAACCTTCCAGCACAATCTGCAACTCCAACTCCATGATAGAGTTCAACAAAGGCTTACTAAGAACATTAAGATCAATTACTCCTTGAGTGCTCTTCCTACTCAAGGCATCGACCACTACATTTGCTTTACCCGGATTATACCGGATATCGCAATCGTAGTCCGTTACTAGCTTCAACCACCAACATTGTCTCATATTCAACTTCTTCTAGGTGAAGAAGTATTTCAAGCTCTTATGGTCAATGAAAACGGCTATCTTCTCTCCATAAAGATGGTGGTGCCATATTTTCAAAGAAAAAACCACTGCAACCAACTGAAGATCATGAGTGGGATAGTTGGGTTCATAATCCTTGAGTTACCGTAATGCAAAAGCTACCACTTTCCCATGTTGCATTAAAACACAGCCAAGACCAATCTTCGATGCATCCATATAAACCGTTAAGCCTTCAGAGTTATCAGGAATAGTTAGAATCAATGCATTGGTCAATCTCTTCTTCAACTCTTGGAAGTTCTTTTCGCATGATTCACTCCACCCAAACTTCACGCCTTTCTTTGTCAATCTTGTCATTGGGGCAGATAACTTAGAGAAATTTTCAATGAATCTCCTATAGTATCCAGCAAGTCCCAATAAACTTCTAATCTTGGTAACTAGCTTGGGTTGATCCCAATCTGCCACTACCTTGACCTTATCTGGATCCACTTTGATTCCATCCGCAAATACAACATGACCCAAGCCAAAACTTACACTTGGAAAACTTCGCATACAACTTCTTTTCTCTTAACCTTTGCAAAGCAAACCTTAAGTGTTCAACATGCTCTTTCTCATCCTTAGAATGGATCAAGATGTCATCAATAAAAACTATGATAAACTTATCTAAGACATCATGAAATATCCTATTTATCAAATCCGTGAAAGCAGTTGGTGCATTAGTCAGACTGAACGGCATCACTTTAAATTTGTAATGACCATATTGAGTCCTAAAAGCCATTTTGCATGTATCGCTAGCTTTCACCCTCAATTGATGATATCATGGCCGCAAATCAATTTTAGAGAAAATTGAGGCTCCCTTCAATTGATCTAACAAATCATCAATTCTTGGTAGAGGATATCTATTCTTGATGGTAAGCCTGCTTCAACTCTTTATAGTCGATACACATCCTCATACTTCCATCCTTCTTCTTCAAGAACAACACCAGAGCTCCCCAAGGTGATACACTAGATTGAATGAAACCTCTCCTTAGTAACTCATTTAGCTGGTCTTGAAGTTCTTTCAACTCCATGGGTGTCATCCTGTACAAAGCTTTGGACATAGGTGCAACTCCAGGTGCCAATTCAATGGAAAATTCCAACTCTCTTTCTGGGGGTATTCCGGGTAGTTCCTTAGGAAAAACATCTCTGAAGTTCCTCACTACTTCATGATCTTCTATGGACTTCATTTCCTTCTTTTCTTCTATGGAAGCACAAAGTTTAGCACCTCCAACTAGTTCCTTGACTTGAAGTGTTGCCACTATAGTCTTCTCACATTGTTTTCCCAAGTCACCTTGGAACTCAAAAACAAGGCCACCAATAGGATGAAATTGGACTTTCTTCTCAAAACATGAGATGACTGCCTTGTGAGATGTTAGCCAATCCATGCCTAAGATAGCATCAAAGTCCTTCATATCCAATTTCACAAGTTGAGCCTTTAGAATTTTTTCTTCCACAGTTATAGGACAAGGTCCAACTACTTCATCAAGTTTTACTAGAGACCGAGTTGGTGTACTAACCACTAGTTCATGACACAATTTACTAGATGGTAAAGAAGTACGCGCCACAAATGATGATGCAATGAATGAGTGTGAGGCTCCAGTGTCAAATAATACAAATGCAAGAACTGAGGGAATAAGAAGAGTACCAAGATGAGTGACAGGTACTCTAACTCCAACATTCACGATTGCACAAGCTCAAGACATCCATCTCTTATATTAAACTCCAGCAAACAATTGAGCTAAAAAGCAAGCATGAAAACCAATTAAAGCACTTCAAGGATCCCAAAATAAATTTTCTTTCCAAGGGGACCGGGGGTTGGCCCGGTCTCTTCACTCAATCGCCCACCCGACCTGTGGGTCTCTAGGAGCAGAGGCCCCCTAATTTTTATTTTTTTTGGAATCGATGCTTGCACGCGCAGTGCGCCTGCGCTGTGTGCGCCAAATTGGCTAGGGGTCGTTTTATACGACCGCCCACACCCAAAAAGGTGTTTTTTTCACACTTTTCTCAACTCTTTCACTTTTTAACTTTTTTCTCTTTCTTTGGGTGGTTTCTTCCATACTTCTAGCTCAAATCTAACCACATACGATGCTCAAACCCAAGATCCGATAGCATTTCATCCATGAGACCAAAGGTAAACTTTCTCCACATACCACTTTTATGAGCTTTCACTTGGTTTTCGCAATTTTGCATTTTCGTCTGTGGGATTCCAATACTTTTGTAGATCTACGATCCTCACAACATTCTCTTTATTTTCCGATAATTTTTTGTTTAGATCTGCACATTTTTCCACACCATCTCGCGAAATTTTGAGAAAAACACTATTCACTTTTACTGTTCATAGTACCAAAATTCTGAATTTTCTTCTTAAAATTTAGATGGCTCAACATGGTGGAGGTCGTGGACGAGGTGGGGGAAGAGGTCATGGAGTCCAACATCCCAATTTATTCGACACCGTCGAAGTAGAAACATTATACCTCAATTCCTTCCAAAATCGGCCCATTGAGTATGAACGGTTCGTCGAGTCGCTCCCAGTGGCTCCATTCCAGGTATACCAAAGATTTGCAACACTAGGACGAGGTTGCATGCTTAACATCAACGATCCGACTTACCCCGAAATGATCCGATACTTCTACAACAATCTTACTTTTCCTGAGCTTCTATCTAACGGTGGAGGAACCGTACTAACCATCCGATTCAGGTTAGAGGTATGCTCATCCAATTCGATACTAAGTTATTAGCTGCAATTACGGATATACCATATGTTCCGGTGAGATGAGGTGGATTCCACCTGGCGTTGGGGATGATTCCATTAATTACACTAAGAGATTTCTCATCTTTTCGATGTTGTGCAATCACGAGTGCAATCACATGCGACAGGGGAGAAGCATGCTTCCTTCCCCGAGACTTATTTCTAGCATAATGAGCTGCAACATCTTGCCCAAGGGTGGGCATTAAGATGAGATATCGATCATGCAGGTGACCTCCGCCCTTTACGTGGGATATCCCATAGATCTTGCATACAACATTCAGTGTGTAATGATTCACAGAGTGCAACATCCTGAGGTATCACACAATGGGCACAAGTGTCTCTTAACCCGAATCTTTAGACACTTCGGAGTGGACTTCTCTAACATAGAAGAGTTGAGGGAAAATCTAGGAGATAACATTGGGAGAAAACTTATCTCTCATATGGGCATTCAAGATGGGCCCAACTCTCCGCTTTGACAGATGATGGTGAGGGAGGTAGACATCGGAGCATGTGCCACCAGAGCGTCACATGTAGGAGGGTGAGTCTTCCCGTCATAGGAGGGCTCCACCGGAACCTACATTCGATCTTGCTGTCACATCCACCCAGCCGGTACCCTACCTGGCATACCTGAGTGTGTGATCCACAGCCCCGAAGATCAAGTATCGAGGTAATCAACCTCCCACATAGACAATAACATAATCATGAACATAAATAATCAATGTGCAAAAGATAAACAAAAGATCCAAATAAGGAAAGAATAAATCATATATACTATCAGAATGTCTAAATCAATAAAGTAAAGTGAGGCGGAATCCCACTCTACAACCAGCGGAAAAGTAGTACTAAAGGAAAAGGAATGAAAACTAATCCTAATAGTAGGTACAATAAGTAACTAAATTGTTCTCAATCTTATAGACGACATCTCTATAAGTATAAATCTCAAAAATGGCGCAAGGGCGCTTCCACTCTATGGTCAGACTAAGCATTGTACGCAGCATAACCACCTGTGGAATCTTCAGTGTAATTGTCATAAACGCAATCACCTTCCCGAAGATATGCCTCTTCTCCTTGCGCTTCTTCATACGAGCAGTCATGATACTCGAACCTCAGAGAGAAATCTAACAATACATTGCACAAAAGGAATGAGTTTCAAAGAAACTCAGTAAGGTAGTTAATCCATAACAACATAAATGGCAGGATTTCAAAGCAAAGTAAAATGCTATATGATATGAAACACATGATGCAATATGATTCTAACTCTATGTATACTGGTCTCTATTGGCGAGACATGCTTTAAGTCATAGCACTGTACTTCTTTAGGAAGGTCTCATTCACTCATCATCAGTTGGTAATGGGTCCTTCATCCCTCGGGATATTCCATGGCTGGGGGTTAAGTCACCACTCTCTTACATCACCATTGGTCTAAGTACTGGCGCATGTCAGGGTCAAACCCTAGCCAAATGCAAGTCTCCTACTTAGTTACATCAAGTCAGATCCAGATACGTCCATTCCTCGCCCCTGGCGATCCTTTCCGGTATCCTTCACACTAGAGTACTCATAGTCCCTGACTACGGACTCATCAACCCTATAGGTCATCCACATATGGTAAACGGGAAGCTCTCACATCCCCTCACGGGTTGGTTACCGGTCTTGAGCGCCCGTGATCCCAAGTCTATCCATATGCAACCCTACCAATAAATGGTCCCCACAATATGATTCTTGTCCTCTCACGGGTTGGTTACTGGTCTTGAGCGCCCATGAATCCCCATTGCTACCACGGGTCGTTCGGTCTCAATACCCCTCCAATTAGGGTCTGACATAACGGGACATCCTAGCCAAACACTACTAGACAATCCTAAATATGTCATCCAATAGTTTAGGAAGGTGTCCAAAGGGCATCTCCGGAAACATCCCATAATATTCCCATAGTTGTCCAAGGACAAAAGTGTCAAAAGGACACCTCTCCTTTCCAAACCATACTTAATCATACACAAGCATAAACCCATAACATCACATATATGGTAACTTCTTATATGGAAAGAAATCAATAATAACATACAACCCACATATAATTGGTGAGTAAATCATACATGAGTCAAGTTAACATAAACGAGTAATGCTACTGTAATCAAGACTATGCGACAGTAGTATATCATTGTAAGAATCTAATTAAGGAAATGAACTAACAAGATTTAAATATAGAAACTAGGATATGCAATCTATGTAATTAAGGAAATAACCATCCTTACCTTATATAACTCGCAAAAGGATCTTAGGAAATCAAGTAATACTTTGACTAAACTTGGGAAGAAAGTCCTAAACAAGTATATACAACATATTAGGAAAGATACCTAGAAGGAAAGATATCAATACATCCAAAACAAACCAAATATGAGATTGCTGTACTCATTGGTCGATTGACTTGGTCTACTGCCTCAGTCGACCAATGAGTCGACCAACAAAGACAGTGGCCTTAAAAAATCAGAGATTTAAGAATATGAAACCGAATTTGGTGGTTCAAAAGGGTACTAAACAAGGGGGTAAACTACAATGCAGTATACTAGTATATAGAGGGCTTCAAAACACTCATCATATCAAGTCTTCAAGTTATAAATTAGGAAACAAAAGTTACCATAATTAGATCAATCATGGTTCTTGAAGAATTCATAGTAAAAATCATGGACAAGAACAATAGGATGATGGATAACTAATTGTGAATAAGAAATCATGAAAAGCATGCATAGATCTTCAAGAAAAATAGATCTAAGACTGAAGAACATGATCTAAATAAGGAAAGAGAATGAATACAAGCTTTCCTTCAAAAGCGAGTGATGACCTTGATAAAGATCATCCACCAAGCTTTAGATCCTTAGGAAAAGAGAGGGAAAGAGTATAGTGATAGTTGCAACAAAGATACAACATCACTACTACTGTCCTCAATCAGAAAAGGAAAGAAAAGTAACGAAGAATCAAAGATGAAACAATAGAAGAGAATGATCACATACCTTTTTGTGTAAAAGCACGAGTTTTGACGAAGATCCGTCAAGATAATCACCAAGGACGCAAGGGAGATGACTTGCAGAGGTCTTTGGTACGTTCCAAAGAGTTTGGAGGAAGAAATTACGAAGTAGACTCGAGATTGGACTTAAATAGAGCAAGCAAAGACCTAATTAGCAAAATCAGATCCCATTGGTCGATTGGATTGGTCGACTGGTCCAGTCGACCAATGAGTCGACCAATCAGGACAGCAAGTCCAAAACAGGGAAATGAAGGCTCAGATCAAATCCAAACATAAAGGGGTTTTGCACACACACCATGTGACTTACCTAGTAGGTAGAAATGCCTTCGAACCATGACAGAGAGCACTCCAAGTCTATCAACTAATTACATCTTCATCAGGGTGTAGTTTCCATAAATGGAACACTGACATCAACACTCATGGATTCCAAGCCAGCCACCAAGTCTCCTACTGAAATGGCCCAAAGCTGACTTCTTGCTTTACTTCGGGTTGTCGGACCTACAAACAACAGGGTTTCCAGGTCAAGGTTAGGGCTGGGTTTCACACCTGCCGCTGGGCAACACTCCTGGCCGCAATAGGAAGAGTAGAGCGAAAGAAAATTTCATGGGTTAGCAAATTATAAAGATTCATACTCAACAACAGGAGATTGTCCGTCGAATGAGAGACATCCAAGCTCGAGTCAAGAAATGGGAGAACTTCCTTTGTCAATACATGCCCCCGCCAAAGTGCTAGAGATCATACTTACCACACTTTGATTCACTCTGTTTCGAACATATATTTATTATGCGTGTTTGTCCATGCTCTTTCACTTGATATAGGATTGTAATATTTTTTATCTAAGAATTTTATTAGTTATGAACTTTAATATTTATATACTTATTGTGTTTTATCCTTTTGCTGAATTAATAGCATATGTGACTTTGTGTTTCATATACTTATTGTATCTTAACCATGTTGGATTTATTATGCAACTGTTAAGATCAAATTTTTCTAAAGTTCATGTTGAGCCTATTATTCATTTCTATGTAGTAGGGTTATTTATGGATCGATGACTCAAAATGCTCCTACTGTATCATATAAAGTTAGGACTTGTATGAATCTAGGCTCTGATACCACCTTCTGTCACATCGCACCCAGTCGGATCCGGTCATACTTGAATACATGTGGGGGTGATACACCGCATGTAACAACCCCCGTATTTCTAACCCAGAATCCGTATTATAGGTCTGAGAACCCGAAGCTCTAGTCGGATTAAGTTGTGGAGTGTCCGGATAGACGTCCATGATCCATACCCTGAACCCATGGATCTGGATTCTCCTCTTGATGAACTTGCCTTGCTGGGAAGTTGGATCTCTAGATCAAGGCATGAAGTGTCTGGAGATGTCCAGAATGAAGGTAAGACGTCCCCCATGTGTTGATTAGGGTTAGGTTGTGTTTGGGTTTCAACCCCTTGAGTAAAGCACCCTTGTATAGCAATATTCTAGGGTGCGGTTGCTTGAGGCAGTTGATTGAACCAAGCGACCGCCAAGTTCTGTTTGTGGGAAAATGCCCTAATTTGCCCCCTGTTTGTTATAAATAGCAACCCTCGCCCTATTAATGTATTATTATATTTGAAATTGCTATTTTGGGAGATTAGGCGGCAGTGGAGACGTGCTGGAAGGTGGGCGAAGTGCTGATAGTGATCTGGAACATCTCCCCTGCTGTTTTTGCTGTTCTGGTTGACGTGAGTGCATTGCCCTCTCACTCATTCTCTTCTTTGAGCTTTGAATTGGTGTTGGATCTATCTCCATCATGTTGGGGTGGCTTATTTATGATTAATTGGTTACCCTAAATGGATTGAAATTGGATCATCAAAGGTCTGAATTTCGGAGTTGAAAACTGTCTATAACAGGGGCGGTCACTTGTAGAGGTCACTTGACCCAAACAACTGCCACAAGCAACCGGCTGGTTTCTAGTGGTTGTGTAGGTTTGATTTTGGATTTGATTTGACTCTTGACTCTTATACATTCTTGTAACCCTATATATAGGTGTCCTCTGTTTCAACTTAAAGTTTTATAATTGTGTTTGGATTGCAATTTAAAGGACTTCTACTAAATTACAAGGTAAGGACATGCATTCTTATTTATATCCAATTACATATACATGATGATTTAGCTGTTCTATTTACTATTCTTTGATCATGTATTTTGCTGTAATTGTATAAAGCATGTGAATCTTATTGTATACTTGTTGTTTGTATTGTTCTTTGACGTACTTCATCTTTTATGATATTGCATAACTGTTTTGGTTTGATAATGAGTGATGTAGTGTAGTTTTGATAGAAGGGGTATTCCATTGGAATATCTTGGCTAGAGATATCAGAGGGTTGTGGTATGGGACACATGCTCACTGATGCCTCTAGCATTATCATGATTACTAGATGACATACCTAGGAGAGTCTAGAATTGCATGGCTAGGTACCCCACATGTTATTACCCTTTCGATAAGGGAATTGAAGCCAGGTGACCCGTGCATGACAATGGTGACATGACTCTGTTTCATCCTACAGCGGTAACCAGTCCCGTGCGGTGACTTAGTGGTCCACTATTGGTCATGCAATGGTAGGGATGCATATGTTAGGGTTGGGCTCATGGACGTCCAAGGAGCGGACCGGGTGTCGTGAGGAGCCATGAGAGCATTCCGCCCCAACAATATGTGAATGACCATAGGGTTAAGGAGTAGAGTCCATGAGGGTTCTCACTCCTAAGTTGAGAAGGATACTAAACCGAGTTGGTTGGTGCCATAGGAGAAGTATCTGGACTCCATATAGTATGTTACCAGTATGACTTGCATTGAATTAGAAACCCCGACATGCATCCGTACTCATGCCAATGGTCGTGGTAAGAGAGTGTTGACTTAAACCCCAACCATGTTTGTGAGCCAGGTGTGGACTTACCCCTTTACCCAGGATCCCAACAGAGTTAACCAGTCCTTGCGGGATCAGAGTGATTAGACCTACCCAGAGGAGAGCTGGTGTTATATCTTAAAGCATGTCAACTGTTAGAGACTTGTATAGTTAGATCTTAGTAGCATTCATATTTATGCATACCATCCATATCATTTCATATGTGCATTCGTGGATTGTATTTACATATATGAGAATTGTCTCTGTTCCTTACCGAGTTCGTCAGAACTCATTCCTTTCATTGTACATATTATATGAGTTGTACAGATGGTGGCACAACATCGGAAGTTGGAGATGATTCCTAAGAAAAAGCCTTCTTGTATGAAGCTAATGTGGCACAGGTAGTGGTACATGAACTTGCAAAGCATGAAGCCTCCTGCGGATGCTTGGAGTGCACTTATAGCACCCATTGACGGACGAAGGAGGCAAATTGCCAGGATATTTGAGGACCACATTGTGAAGGATTGGAGGACCCCCCCTACTTATTATTCATGAAAAATATCATTTAGATATGGAGAAAGAAACTAGAAAGAAGATTATTTAGTTTTGTTTATTTTTCTTCCACTGAACTCGATTATACATTTGATTCTTGTTTCATTCCTTTGATTCATTCATTGACTTTATTGGAGTATTTGGACTCCTGTAATCCTTTTATTTAATTATTGAACTTATTCTTGCTCATGATTATCTAGTACTTGCATTTATCATTATTGATGATAAGACCGTGGATCCTGTGATGGATCTCACCCACGGGTTGTCGGGTGGGTAATCGAGACCGGCGGGTGGGGTGTGACACCGCAAGATCTTGGTTAAGTGATAATTCCATACAATACATGAATGGATAGGAAATAAAACAAGTTCAAGTATTTAATTATCAAGAATGAAAAAGAAAGGATTACAATAGTTCAAAACTTTCCTTCAAAACTAAACACTAGAATTCTAGAAATGTATAAGTCTGCAACGGAAGATAATCGAAGGAAAACTCTAAGGAAAGGTAACTCCATAAGAGCAATCCTGACATGAACAGAAAGCATCATGTGCTTCCACTTCTTCTCCAATTTTGGTGTCCTGATAGCCACTTGACAAAGGATTCTCAACGAAAGTGGAGTCCTCATAACTTATAGAGTAGTCTAAAGAAACAAACAAAATAAATGAATGAATTCATAGAACTCAGTGAGGTAACTAACATTCACATCATATATTCATCCAATTTCCATATCATAATTCATAAGACAATCATGTATTTAATAATATAAATAAACAGATGCATGGTGATGATATATATTAGGTTTCTAACTCTATAATGTAGTTTCTAAGGTAGACACGCATTAAGTGTAAACACCAATTTTCTTTAGGCGGTCTCAGTCACTCTCCTGAACAAGAGATGTCTCCGCGGTTGTTGGGTAAAGTCTTATCGAGCCATGGTTGGGGATTAGATCACTACTCTCTCACATGGTATAAGATATGGCTCGTGTCAGGGATAAACCTAAGCCTAATGCAAAGCCATACAGTCTCGTACTACATATGGTCAATTCCCAAAGATATTTATGTCATTTAAACACATAGGATAGAAGATCGCATAAGAGATTTGTGTCATTTGAACACATAGGATGATACTGAGGTCCCCAAAAGATACAGTTTGTTGGAGTTAGTTTAACATTTAGAAAATGATGAAAACTTGCAAGTGAAGGATTAGAAGACGAATTATTATTTGTAGCAGTGGACGGTCAATATTGTGCCATGTGTACAGAAATCAATCAGGTGGTATCTAGTTAAAGGTGCTGGCATGGGTTCTGTTGTAAATATCACTTTCTTTCTTTACATTAAAGAATTACTATTTTGCAAACTTACAAACGAAACCCTGGCTTTACCCAATCTTAAATCCCTATTGTACATGCAAGCCCTAGTTGTTGAAACCTGAGTCGTTTGCATCCAACTGAAAGATATTCACAAGTTGACTTGAGAATGGAACCATAGTTCCAACTTAGGGATTCCATCTGAAAAAGAACTCGCAGGGTCAAACCGGTAAAAATCTTTCTTGGCTATAGCAATAATCACAAAATATTGTTTGAAATCAGTCCTTGATTTCTGCTGCGCGCTAGAGCTAGATCCAACTGACATATAATGTAATTTTTCAGGAACTCCAAGAACAAGTTCCAATTTCTAGCATTTGACAACCACGCAAGATTTTTCTTTTCCTTTTTTTGTTAAAAAACAAGGAGGATTCAAAGCAAGTAAAATCTTAGGTTAATCACATCATTGCTTTGAAAAGACAAGACGTCTCAGATTCAAACCACGAAGACACAATACCCACTTCAGAATCTAGATTTATAGCATGATTTTTTCAAATTAAGAATCATAAAGACAAAATCATGTTATGGAACCCTAATAGTTTTTTCAGTGATCTACTAGCCATGGCGTATTGTTGGTGCAAGAATCCATCTCTCTAATGATTAAGCTGCAAAAGATGAAACCATGTTGACAATGGTAATTTCCAACTAGGGTTTGCAAAATAGAGGTTCAGGATTGTATAGAGTGAGGGGTTTCTTTTTTCAAATTTATAAAATATTTTTTCCTTTAATGTAAAAAAAGTCATATTTACAAAACAGCCCAGCCCCTTTAATTAGATACCGTCTAATTGGTTTTGGTACATGTTGTGCAATATTGACCGTCGGTTGTAGGCTGCAATTGTTGTTGCAAATGAAAATACTTAGAGTACCCAAGCACAGATAGAAAGGGAGATACCATGACCAAGAACTTCCGTAAAAAACTGGAAATAACACAAGAAACCAAAAGGAAGAAAGCAAGAAACATGAGACTCACCAGGTCAGATTGATACCATGTTATAATAAACACAGACAAACACGGTAGCGTTGGTTCGTATTGGTGCACTATAGATGGTGGATGTGACTTGATCCCAAACCCATGATGGCCTAGCTGGCTCGAATTGGTTCGTATTGAATTACTTTAAACATTGTTTTAGAAAAACTTAGCTTCTGACTCAGTCATATCGGTATGGCAGCGCTTTGTCCCTTCCATACATCTCTTTTGCTGAGTTTTAAAAGAAAACTTTTAAATTAAGCCAAACACGTAACAGCAATCGCATCAGAGTCATCCTTGTTAACTTGGAATGACTTCCATTCATTCGACTGCAAATTGAAAATGAGACGCACAATTCGTGAAACTTCTGAAATCCTAATTGTTATTAAATTTAAAACAAAACTAAAAGAAAAAATTGTATTCCCAAACTATTATTATTGGTTATGTATTAAATCTAACATAACAGTATCTCATCTAGATGCACAACCAATAATAATAATAATAATAATAATAATAAATATATAAATTATGTAATTTAACTAGTTGTTAAATCTAAATCTGTGAAATCCGGCCCTAACCTTAATTCGGATACTCTATTGTTTATAGGTTCGAAGACCCGAAGTAGAAGTGAAAGTCCACTATGGGCCATATCATAAGACATGGTGTTCGACTCCGAACCTATGAAGATTGACGATGATGCATACTTGAAGACCTTGTTGGATTTAGAAGAGAGACTACACCTTGATGAAGAGAAGATTGGTTGATGACCTTGAGCTTGGTTAAATATGATTTGAAGTCATTTTCCTATGCTAGGTAAGTTATAGTTTATGTGTTTAAAGTTTCGTTTGATTCCAATAAGAGAAAAACCCTCAAATCCCTGTATCAGGCTTTGCTGACAGTCTGGGTCGATTGTCTGGGTCAACTGGGTCAATCAACCCAGCCAATCAACCCAAGGATTGTTGAACTCGAGCAGAATCTTCTCTTTAGGTTATATTGCTATATACCATAGTACTTCGTACTTTTAGTATCCCTAGCCTCCAAATCACTTAGAGAACGGAAGGAACTCCTCTCCAAGCCTCAAGAGTGTTGAAGAAGATCAAACCTTGCAAACTTGCAAGTTCTCTCTCTTGTTCTTCAATCAAAGGTTAGTATTCAATCTATTATGTTATTGATTTATTCTTTCTATGATCATTCTCTTCTTTGAACTGAGATCATGAAGGAGATGTTGCATCCTTGCAATCATATCTTCTACAATCTCTTTTCATTCTCTATGCTATGATCTTCATATTCATTCTAAAGCATGATTCTAAATTAGTAAGTATTAGTTTTTATTGCCGTTTGATGTCTAACATGTGCTAGATAGTCTTAGAATACTGTGTTAGACATTACCTCCAAGTTACTTAGCATTCGGGATTGTGTAGAATAGGTTTCGGACCAAAAATCTGATTTTTGACTCGTACTGTTCACTGGGCATATTGCCTGGGTCAATTGGATCAATCAACCTAGACAATCAACCCGCAATGACAGAATGGGATTTCTTTGTCTGTTTCGATTCGTTTGATGCTTATTCTTTTAAGACTGCTTCTTAATGATTGTATGATGTTTTAGGGTTTGTTTGCTAACCTTGGATCCATTCTCTTGTCCGTCCAGAATATCTTCAAATCTATTTAAGGTAAGGATAGTTATTACCATATTAACATAAATTGCGTGAATCTTAGTTTCTAAATTGGGAACTACATAGATTTGCTACTGTTATGATAGTTTCTATTATGGTATGAATGATGCAAGTATAGTAGGATCTTATTTCCTTATTTACTTATTGAACTCTATCATGTATGGTTTCTTATTCATGTATGTTGTATGTTCATTTAATCTTGTCTTATTATACTCTTTTATATGATGAGATATCTGTTGTGGATGATATGATTGAATTGGGATTTTGATTGTTTAGGTATGATTTGGGATTGGGGAATGTCTTTTTGATATTTCTATCCTTGGACATCAGTGGGAATAGTATAAGATATTTCCAATGTTGCCCTTTGACACTTTCTCGGATTATTTGTTGTCATACCTAGAACTTGTCTAGCAGTGTTTGGCTAAGATATTCCCTGTTATATCCGACCCGATTCGGAAGGGTATTGAAACCGAACGACCCGTGGTAGCAATGGGGATTTATGGGCGTTCAAGACCGGTAACCAACTCATGAGAAGACATGAATCACATTGTGGGGGCCATTTATTGGTAGGATCGCATTTAATAGACTTGGGGTCATGGGCGCTCAAGACCGGTATCCAATCCGTGAGGGGACATGAGAGCTTCCTGTCTACTACTCGTGGATGACCAATAGGGTTGATGAGTCCATAGTCTGGGACTATGCTGACTTTAGTGTGAAGGATACCAGAAAGGAACGCCAAGGGCGAGGAATGGACGTATCTGGATCTGAGTTGATGTAACCAAGTATATGACTTGCATTTGGCTAGACTTTACCCTAACATGCACCAATACTTAGACCAATGGTAATGTGAGAGAGCAGTGACCTAAACCCTAACCATGGAATGTCCTGAGGGATGCATTTACCCAACTACCACCTGTAGACCCAAGATGCCAAGATGGTTGAGGGGGAGTGAATGACCTTCCTAAAGAAGTATGGTGCTATGACTTAAAGCATGTCTACCTATAGAGACCAGCATACATAGACTTAGACTCATTCATGCATTGTCTGTCTCATGTCATATCGCATCATGCTATGTTTATGCTATCATGTTATTTATGTTGTTATGAAATGACTTGCCTTGCTGAGTTCTCTTGAACTCACTCCTTTTGTACAATATCTTTTGTTAGATTATTCTACAAGTGTAGATGACTATGAAGGCCAATATGAAGAAACACAAGTTGAAGAAGCGTACTATACGCAAGGTGTTGGCAACTATGAAGATTACATTGATGATTCCTCGTGTGATCATGCTTCGTACCATGATTAGCCCTACCGTGGAGTGGGAGCGTCTGAGCTTGATTGATGAAGTCTATTTCTATGAAGACGTTCTTTATAAAATAGAATAGACTCTAGCTTAGTTGAATATTATTTCTTTCTTGTCTTTAGAATCAGTTGTAATATCCTTTTGACTTTCGAACTACATTCCGTTGTACTCGTGGAGTGAGATTCCGCCTCACTCTACATTTTGATTATATATATATATCTATTGGTATCATTTCCGCACTCTGATGATTATTTTGTTACTTTGCTTTGATCTATTAATTAATGTTGATAACATTGATTTAGTCTTGTTCTTGATTATATTATTGTGAATGTGGGAGGTTGATTTCCTCGATACTGATCTTCGGGACTGTGGATCACACACTCGGGTATGCTAGATAGGGTACCGGCTGGGTGGATGTGACAAAATCTGATACAGAAGTTTCCTACCCGACCGGGTAAGACCCGATTGAGGCTCCACATGCCATGCAGTCGGGACTGGTACCAACCAGCTTGATCAAGGCGTAATGTACTCTAGACTTGTATGGCAACCACTCCCAATTGGGAAGGTCAATTCAGTAACCGATCAAGTGAGACCAACGACAAGGAGGCATAATCCTAGGAGAAACAACAGCACAGAAAAGGTAACACTTACAGTATAAAAATAAGGACATACCCCTCCGGTAAGCATCCAATACATTCTGAACATAGTCTTGTGTAATTCTTGCACGGGATCTTAATCTGTTCACTGTCTGACTAAGCCATCGGAGGCAGTTGCCCAGTATTCTAGTCGGCCCACGTCTAAGCTTTCTTACAGGACTCATCGTCTTCAGAATGAGAGGAGGTTTAGTCGGGAGCAGCAGCAATATAACTGTGATCCATCAGTTTGGCGCTATCTATGGGAACGACAATTTTCAAGTCATGGCGAGATGAGCAAACAATGGGTGCACTTCGCAAGAAAATGCTGGCAAAAACCCTCACTTAGACGATCAAACACATCAAGATGAGGGTGCGAGACGCTTAACCCAAGTAGAACTAAATCCTCCTGAGGATAATCTGATTCCAGAAAATCTGAACGAAGAAGGCATGTCCAAAGGCTCCCAGGGGCATGCTACTACAGCAGATGTAGATGAACTTCGGAAGGGTATGCTTGAGATGCAAGGGGTGTTGCGGGACTTGGTCAATCAAATTGGGGTTGAACAAGGACCGAGACGGAACACCCAGGTGGGAAGGCTGCTAAGAGCTTTCCAGACTGCCAGAGGATCCCGACCAAGGAGGTGTATCCCAAGAGGGAGACAAGCCGAGGGTCAGAGATCAATCCATATTGGTCTTGACCATCGTCAAAGAACACCAAACGGGACTAGGATCAGTGCTTTAGACCGTATTTTGGTACCTTCTAAGACCATATCCTTACCTCAGAGAAGTCATCGGGAAGACATAGAGCATCAAGGAGAAAGTCATCCTCAACCAACCCGATCGAGGATGTCAGTCGTCTGAACACATTCTAGAAAAGCGGACATCACTGAATCTGATGGAAATGGAGCAAGGCAAAACTGTCTTCGGAGAAGGATGGCGGAGGTGGAGTGCAAATTTGAGGATCAGGATCATGACGAGGATCTGGATGTGGTTGATCGGGAATCTTTTTTAGATGAAATCATGAATGTGCCTCTTCCTCAAAATCTGATCATGCCAACTTTCACGCCATTCGAATGAAAAACCAACCCGAAGGAGCATATAAGCTACTTCAAATCAGTAATGACAATCCTTGGACGGGAAGATGAATTGCTTTGCAGAACGTTCCCGGCCTCATTAAAGGGACCAACCATTAAGTAGTTCAGTAGCTTGCAGCTGGGATCCATCCACAACATTAGGGAACTCGCTTGGAAGTTCATAGCCCGATTCAGAAGAGCAATCGGGAGCAAGAAAACGTCTAACAGTTTGTTTGCCATAAGGCAGGGACGAAGTGAATCCATTCGAGATTTCTTGAAGCGCTTTGATGAAGTAGCCATTGAGATCGAGGATCTAGATGACCAAGTCGCTTACAGTGCACTTTGGAGAGGCATTACTCACGAGAGGTTGTTGGAAGTCCTATTGATAGAAAAGCCCAAGACGTACAAGACGTTATTGCGCAAGTGTCAGAAGCAGGCTAGTGTTTATGAAGTAATAGACGCTCGGGTAAAGGGTGATTGAGATAGAAGACCCGATCGAAAAATCGATAAGCACTCCTTGAACGATCGGAACCCAGGATCAAAGGGTAGGTGGAAGCACGATCAAAGATGGGAAAGCTATACTCCTCTCAATGCCAAGCCATTAGAGATTCCGATGAACATTCGGGACAAGAAGTCTTTGAAATGGCCCGGGAAGTTGCATTCTCTTCCAGAGGATCAGGACATGATGAAATACTGTCGTTTCCATAAAGATTATGGACATCACACAAACAGTTGTCGAATCCTTAAGTCAGAGATCGAGAAATTGATCCAAGGGGTCAAACTTGGCCAGTATGTGCAAAGAACTGGAAAACCTCGAGAAAGCTCACCCGAGACAAGAAAGAGAGCCTGATTGCCCAGTCCGAAAGAAGTCACCAAAAAGGCTGACAAAGGAAAAGAGAAGGTTGATCGGGAGGAGACACCAGTCTATGTTATAATGGGTGGCCCGATCATGGAATCAATCAAGAAAGCAAAGCAAAAAGCGCAGTTCGTGGGGGCTGTGGACTTGCCAAAAAAGAGGCAAAATCCAGCTTGCCCGGAACCTATAACATTCACTGATGATGTAAAACCCAGCCCTAACCTTGACCCGGAAACCTTGTTATTTGTAGGTCCGATGACCCGAAGTAAAGTAAGAAGTCAGCTTTGGGCCATCCCAGTAGAGGACTTGGTGTCTGGCTTTGAATCCATGAAAGTTGATGATGAGGTTCTATTTATGGAAACTGAATCCTGATGAAGATCTGATTAGTTGATGGACTTGGAGTGCTCTCTATCTTGGTTTGAAGGCATTTCTACCTATTAGGTAAGTCACTTGACTTGTGTGCAAAACCCCTTTAGGATTGGATTTGATCTGGACCTTCAATTCCCTGTTTTGGTCTTCTTGATCGACATTGGTCGATGATTGGTCGACTGGACCAGTCGACCAATCCACTCGACCAATGAGTGCTTGTCTTTGGCAATTAGGTTGTTCTTGCTCTATTTAAGTCCAATCTCGAGTCCACTTTGTATTTGCTGCCTCCAAACCCTCTGGAACGAACCAAAGACCTCTGCAAGTCATCTCTCTTGCATCCTTGGTGTTTTCTTGACGGATCTTCGTCGAAACTCTTCTTTTTGCATCAAAAGGTATGTTTACTCTCTCTTCTTCTCCTCCATCTTTGTTTTTCTTTCCTTTTTGAGTTGAGACAGTAGAAGAGATGCTGCATTCTCTGTTGCAAACATCTCTGAACATGTTCTCATGATCATCCTAAGGATTTGAGGCTAGAACAATGATCTTAACCATGATCATTGCAAGCTTTTGAAGGAATCATGATCAAACCATGATCTAATCTTTGATTAAACTTCTAATCTGAATTCCGATCTCTTTGGATCTTCTTTGTTGATCATGTTAGTAGTTAATTACTTGTGTTTTCTTTCCATGATCCATAATCTATAGATTTCTAGTTGTTCTCTTCTACCATACTATGTGTTCTTCATGAAGCATGGTAGTTACATATATGGTAGGTTTTATTCCCTTATTTAGATTTATGCTTCTAAGCCTTATTCCATGAAGATCTATGTATGTTTTCATGATACCATTACCGAAAGCAATGATCCATCCTCCTATTGTTCTTGTCTTTGTTTTCTATTTCAAATTCATCAAGATCCATGATTGATTTAATTATGGTAACTTTTTGTTTCCTAATTTGGATCTTGATATCTTGATTGGATTAGTGTTTTGAGGTCCCCTATATGTTAGAATACTACTGATGTAGTCTACCCTTGATTAGTACCCTTTTGAACCACCAAATTCGGATTTCATATCTTAAAACTCTGTTTTTTTAGGCTACTGTCTGCATTGGTCGACTGATTGGTCGACTGGACCACTCGACCAATCCACTCGACCAATGAGTACAGCAACTCCAGAATTGGTCTATGTTGGATGCTTTGGTATCTTTTCTGTTAGGGATCTTTCCTAATATGTTGTATATACTTGTTTAGGACCTTCTTCTCAAGTTTGCTGAGATCTTACTTGATTTCTTAGGATTCCTTTGCGAGTTATAAAAGGTAAGGATGGTTATTTCCTTAATTACATAGATAGCATGAATCTAGTTTCTATATTTGAATATCATAGATATGATTCCTAAATTAGATTCTTACAATGATATACTACTGTTGCATAACTTTGATTTCAGTAGCATTACTTATTCATATTAAATTGATTCATGTATGATTTAATTACCAATGTTATACAAGTGATTGTAATTATTGATTTCTTTCCATATATGAAGTTACCATATATGTGATGATATGATTTGATGCATGTGTATGCTTAAGTATGGTTTGGAAAGGAGAGGTGTCCTTTCGACACTTCTGTCCTTGGACTACTACGGGAATATTATGGGATGTTTCCGGAGATGCCCTCTGGACACCTTCCTAAACTGTTGGATGACATATCTAGGATTTGTCTAGTAGTGTTTGGCTAGGATGTCCTGTTATGTCAGACCCTAATCGGAGGGGTATTGAGACCGAACGACCCGTGGTAGCAATGGGGATTCATGGGCGCTCAAGACCGGTAACGAACCCGTGAGAGGACAGGAATCACATTGTGGGGGCCATTTATTGGTAGGGTTGCATATGGTTAGACTTGGGCTCACGGGCGCTTAAGACCGGTAACCAACCCGTGAGAGGACGTGAGAGCTTCCCGTTTACCATATGTGGATGATCAATAGGGTTGATGAATCCGTAGTCAGGGACTATGAGGACTCTAGTGTGAAGGATACCGGAAAGGATCGTCGGGGACGAGGAATGGAAGTATCTGGATCGACTTGATGTAACTAAGTAGAAGACTTGCATTTGGCTAGGTTTTACCCCGACATGCGCCAGTACTTATACCAAATGGTTGTGAGAGAGTGTGTTGACTTAACCCCCTGCCAAGGTTTGTCTCGAGGGATGAAGGACCCATTACCAATCGGCTGCTCAAGACCGGTGAAATGATCCGTGAGAGAATCCAAGATATCTTAAATGGTTGAGGATGTGAGTGGACTTTCCTAAAGAGGTACGGTGCTATGACTTAAAGCATGTCTGCCAATAGAGACCAGCATACATAGAGTTAGATTCATTCATTCATTGTTTGTCTCATATCATATTGCATTTATGTTTGTTGGAACTGCCCTGAACCCCGCCATTTATGTTATTATGGATTTTTAATCGCCTTCTTGAGTTTCTTTGAAACTCATTCCTTTATTGTACAATGTTGTTAGACTATCCTGCAGTCTTGAGTACTATGACGGTCCTTATGAAGAAGCGCAAGGCGAAGAGGCATATCTCCGGGGAAGGTGATTGCGGTTACCACAATTACTCGAAGATCCCACGAGTGGTTATGCTCCGTACGATGCTTAGTCCGACCATTGAGTGGAAGCGTCCTTGTGCCATTTATGAGATTTACACTTACAAGGATGTTGTCTATAAAGTGGAGAACAATTTAGTTACCCGATGTACTAGCTACTGGGATTAGATTTTAATTAGTTTATTCTTTAGAGCTACTTTTCCGCTTGGATGTAAAGTGGAATTTTTGCCTCACTTTACTTATCTGTTTGATACTACGATTATATCTATTATTCCGATTCATTTATGATTCATTCTTTCTTTATTTGATCTATGATTTATCTTCCGCACTCTTGTTTTGATTGTTCATGATTATGTTATTGTTTATGTGGGAGGTTGATCACTCGATACCCGATCTTCGGGCTGTGGATCACACTCTCGGGTATGCCGGATAGGGTACCGGCCGGGAGGGCGTGATGATTGGTATCGAGCCCAAGGTTCGAGGAGATCCTAACCACAAAAGACAACAACTGAACATTCTGAGTCATTGATCTGAAATGACTCTTCTACTCTTAGAAGTGAATAATAGAACACTTGAATTAGAAACTTGACCTTTGAGGTATAACGAACAGTTCGAATAACATACCATAGTTATACTTGAACAAATGTCACTAATGCAAGGAAAAGAAAGTTGCATAACATACAATAATTAAAGAGGAACAAAATGAACTTCATTAATTTCAAAAGTTTTTACAATGATTACATCCGAAATGCATAAATGGAAATCCTAAGGTACAGGTCTATCTAGGTGATCTGCTCCGATCTCTCGTATGCTCCGAACTCCTCTCGCTAGCTGAGTCACCCGATGCTCTATCCTATCCTGTCGTGACTCCATCCTCTCGTACATCTGCTCTGTCCCGACCTCCATCCTCTCTAGCATGGAAGTCATCGATCTCATCTGTGCTCCAAGATCCGAAGTCTCCGGAACTGCATGTGAAGGGCCACCTACCTCGAAGTGTGATGAAGGAAACTCGTGATACACGAGCTCAGCCTCGCACATATCTGCATCATCTCCGGCCTGATCATCACTATCGGGACCGATATCCTCTCCTCCATCCTCTGATCCCCGATCCTCATCCTCCGATTCATCATCATCCTCACCCTCCGGACCGGGGAGATCTCTCGAGCTGCTGTAGTCTCATCCGACGAATGGTCCGAGTCCCAATAGGGTATCCCCGTGATCTAGTGTCCACTTTGGTGTATCCTCGAAACTCACCCCGAAATGCCCGAAGATCAAAGTCGGTAGTCTCCCATAGCAAAGGTTCCGCATGCTAGGCCGCGAGAACTAAGTCCGGCATGACCTGCTGAATGATGTAGGAGAGATCGATCTCGAAGCCCATGTAGATGCGGTAGATGACTAAGGCCTCCATCAACTGTGACCCGATGGTGATGTCCGGCTTTCGGCATGATGTTTCGGCCGACTATGCGACCGATAATCCGTGCAGAACCCGTCATCCGTCCGCTAGTCCACGGTGTGAAGCATCGACGGCTATCCCATAGCGTAGAGCATATCTCGCGAAGCTCGTACGGCATCGGATGGCTGTCCGGATCTGCTCCTGCGGTATCCACACACACCTTCTTGTGGATAGTAAGGAACCTGCAAGATCTCAGCCCGGTGTCCGGGTAGAGAAGCGAATCCGAGTCCGGAAGACCACTGCTCCCGAGGACAAGTCTAAGTTGATGTCCTTGGCCTCGAGCCTCCTCGTGTGTAAGTTAGGTTGCTTGAAGAAACCTCACTAGTTCCGGGTATACCGGTAGATCCTCGGTGAAGAGATGAGTCCACCGCAAAGTGTCGAACCTCTGCCGAATCCTAAAGGCTACGAGCTGGCGTAAGTGAAGTAGACGTCCCATCTCGATATTGCGATAGGCTGAAGTAGGCCTCGTACGGGAACTCGGCCCGAGGTGTGTCAAACATGTCCGGTCTCCTAACCTCCTGTCTAGGCTCGAAAGGAACCCGACCTCTGCCCCTAAGAGCACCTACGATGCGACCACGACCTCTACCTCGTCCTCGCCCTCCCCTTTGCATAGTGTATCCGTGAAAGAGACAAGAGACAATTCCAATTAGTGCTATTTTAAGATTTGAGCCAAAAGGGTATTTTCGTAATTTTTGGAAAATTTCAAATTTGGGGGAAATTTGATTTGAACATACTAGCATGTGCGCAATACTTGGAATTTCATGTCTATGAAGTTTGTTTGATGAAAATCGATCGAAAACTTGGATTAAAGCGAAAAATTCAGCAAGAAGGAAATTTGGGGATTTTGCAATTTAGGTCAAAATTGGATTTTTGAAAAGTTGAAATTGGTTAAATCAAATTGTATGGACCTATCTACAATGTCATCTTGAGCATGTAGCATTTGATCTCGTGCGAAAATTTCAAGCGGTTTGAGAGGAAACGAAATTTTTCTAAAGATATCGATTTCGGTATAAAACTTTGTGAGATGAGCACCAATGTGTTAAAACTTGTTGTCTATGCATGGCATTGTGTTTAAAACCTAAGGAATATGTTTCTAAGCATTCCTAAGCATGATTTCTAGCATTGGATACAAGTAAAGCATGGTTTTATTGAAATGCAAGCATGAGAAGATGAAAATGGAAGGAAGATTAAGAGGTTTACCTTGTTTGTGAAGATGGTGTGTTGTGGTGTTGTTGTTGAAGCACTAAATCACCTCAAGAACACTTGTGGGAACTCTTGGAGATTTTCCCTAGAGCTCTCTCACCTTTGGAAGAAGTTAGAATGAGGTTGGAATGTGAAAATGAGGCTTATAATGCGAATTTTCGCATTGCATGCTCGTGATTGGTCGACTCATTGGTCGATGGGTCACTCGACCAATCACTCGACCAATGGTCACGGTGACCTCATTTGCTGTTGAATTTTTGGAAAATGTGATTTTTGCCTTATGGAATATTGTTTGATGACTATATGGATATATTTGAGCATGATTTAAGTTTTCAAATCATTTGGACTTGTGGTTTATGTTGAATCTTCGAAATTCGGTATTTTGATGTTCTCGGTTTTGCGAGAATGGTTACTCCGAGAAGTGGGCGTGGTGAATCCGGTGGTCATGGAGGTGGTGAAGTACCTCAAGGAGGTGGTGAAGTACCTCATGGAGGTGGTGAGATACCAAATGTTGATCGGGGTACTCATGAGATACCACGGGTGCCCCGAATGTTGGAAGTTTCGAGAGATATTGCCAATATTATGGGCAATATGATGCGGCGACAAGCGGCTCGGTTCAACCGGATGTTGGTGGGTTTCATGACTACGGATAATGAGACCCGGGCTGGTGCTAATGCGAATCCTCATGCCGCGATCCTGAATGCGGGAGGTTTAGCTGGAACTCCTCATACTACTTTGATGGAGAGCTTTACGAAGATGCAAGTACCCACTTTCTTTGGAGTTACCAAGGACCCCTTGTTTCCTAACAAGTGGCTTCGTGAGTTGGAGAAGGCTTTCCGACATCTGCAATGCTCGGAAGCTCGAGAAGATTTTGTTTGCTGAGCAGAAGTTGCAACAAGAAGCTGATGCATGGTGGATCTCCACTCGTCTGTTTTGGAAGGTTTGCATGCGGGAGTTGTAACTTGGGAGTTTATTCAAAGAGGCTTTTTGTATGAACTATTTTCCCGAGGCGGTGAAGGATGCGAAGGAAGGCCGAGTTTATGATCGCTCAAGGAACTCATGTCCGAAGTGAGCCCCCTGCCCCCCCCCCCTCCTGTGGGCTAGCCAGTGGTGCGAGGAGGTTGGAAGAGGTGCTCGTGTGCAAAAGCCTTGGCGGTCAAGGAATTCTGGTTTGGTGGATCGTAATGACCGTCGTTTTGTGAGACCTACACCCTACCCCACTCCTACCTTTCGGGCTAAGAGTGTAGGTCGGAACACGGGTTTTCAGCAGCCCGGCCAGTTTAGACGATATGGCGGAAACCGACCACCAGCAAGAGCAAGTGCAATTGCAAGTGCAAGGCCTTTTGTTCGGAAGCCCTCTGTTGCAGCCACCCCTGTTGGATCCAGCAATCTGTTTGCTTCTCTTCGCAAGCAAGCTGGTCATTTTGCTCGTGCACTGTCCCGAAGCGGCACACTTGCCAGCTTTGCCCATGGTGAAGAGTGCTCCTGCTCCTCCCTCCGGTAGAGTTTTCGGTATTTCCGGTCTTGAGCGGGATCCAAGCCATGATGTGATTACGGGTACATTGTTAGTCGCTTCTATTTCGCATTTGTCTTATTTGATACGGGTGCATCTCATTCGTTCATGTCATCTGCATTCATCAAGAAGACTAACCTAATCCACGAGAAGTTGTCTAGTTGTTTATTGATTAGTACACCTCTTGGTCTGTTGTGAAACTAGATAAGGGGTTATCTAAATGTCTGTGTTGATTGGTGAGAAGAACTTGGAAGCCAATTTTGTGATTCTTGACATGAAGGACTTCGATGTTATTTTGGGAATTGATTGGTTGACAGCCCACAAAGCTGTGTTCCTTTGTTCCTCAAAGAAGATTCAGTTCCATATTTGTGGGAGTCCGGTCTTTGAATTTCGGGGTGAAAAGAGAAGGGTTTGTAAGAAGGTCTTTGTCTGCCTTGATGCAAGTCTATGCCCTAGTGGATGATGCTTCATCTGAAGGCAAGGGTATAGTGGAGAAAAGAGTCGATGAAGTCGAGTTGTCTGCGACTTTGTTGATGTCTTCCCGATGATCTATCGGGAGTGCCTCCGGACGAGAGATGTCGAATTCTCTATTGATCTCGTCCACTGGTGCTGCTCCGGTATCTAAAGCTCCGTACGGGATGGCTCCTCTCTGAGTTGAAAGAGTTGCAAAATCAGTTGAATGAGCTCATAGATAGAGGTTTCGTGCAGCCTAGTGTGTCACCTTGGGGAGCTCCGGTCTTGTTCGTCAAGAAGAAAGACGGTAGTATGCGCTTGTGCATCGACTACCGTGAGTTGAATAAGTTGACTATCAAGAATAGATATCCGCTGCCCGAGAATCGATGATCTCTTCGATCGGTTGAAGGGTGCGATTGTGTTCTCAAAGATTGACTTAAGGTCCGGATATCACCAATTGAAAGTGAAGTCTAGTGATATCTTCAAGACAGCTTTCCGAACGCGGTATGGTCACTACGAGTTTAGAGTCATGCCCTTCGGATTGACCAATGCTCTGCGGTGTTCATGGACCTCATGAACCGAGTATTTCATGATGTGCTTGATAAGTTTGTGATTGTTTTCATTGATGACATCTTGATCTATTCGAAGAGCGAAGAAGAGCATGCGAGTCATCTAAGTTTCACTTTGCAAAGGTTGCGAGAAAGAGAGTTGTTCGCTAAGTTTAGCAAGTGTGATTTACGGCTTAAGAGAGTGGTATTCCTTGGTCATGTAGTTTCAGCCGAAGGTATTCGTGTCGATCTGAAAAAGTCCAAGCTGTGGCTGATTGGGAGAGACCCGAAGTCGATAACGGAAATAAGAAGTTTTCTTGGATTGGCGGGTTACTACCGAAGGTTTATTGAGAACTTTTCTCGGTTGGCTGCTCCTATGACTAAGTTGACCAGGAAAGAAGAGAAGTTTGTTTGGTCTGACGCTTGTGAGAAGAATTTCCAAGAGTTGAAAGATAGATTGACAAGTGCCCCGGTTTTGACTATACACGATAGTTCCGGTGGTATGACAGTTTATACCGATCGTCAAAGATTGGTTTGGGTTGTGTCTTGATGCAACATGGCAAGGTCGTAGCCTATGCTTCTCGGCAATTGAAGGATTATGAGCGGAATTACCCCACTCACGATCTAGAACTTGCCGCCGTTGTCTTTGCTTTGAAGATTTGGCGACATTATCTTTACGGTGAGAAGATTGCCATTTTCACGGATCATAAGAGTTTGAAATACTTCTTTACCCAAAAGGAGTTGAACATGAGACAAAGGAGATGGTTGGAACTAGTCTCCGATTATGATTGTGATATTCGGTATCATCCTGGGAAAGCAAATGTTGTTGCTGATGCTCTTAGTAGGAAGAACCAGAAGAAGACTTTGGATTTGAATGCTTTGAGTTTACCATTGTGGTCTTCTATTGAGAGTTTTGATTTGGAAATCGTTCTCGAGAATTCTGATTTTATTCTTTACGCCATGACGGCAAGATCTGGTCTTAGAGATAAGATTGTTGCTCTGCGAGTTCCGATCAAGAGTTTTTGATCAAAGTTGAGAAGATTTCTTCGAATCCTGAGTCGGACCCCGACTTTGGTATATCCATGGATGGTGCTTTGTTGTTTAGAGGAAGAGGCTGTGTGCGTGCACATAGCGAAGAAGTTAAGAAAGAAATATTGAAGGAAGCACACCGGTCGGTCTTTACTTATACACCCGGAAGCACCAAGATGTACAAGGACTTGAAGGAACATTTTTGGTGGATTGGTCTAAAGGCGGATGTTGATGATTTTGTTGCCAAGTGTGAGACTTGCCAACGTGTGAAAGCCGTTCGACAACCTCCATCTGGATTACTTCAGCCTCTTCCTATTCCTAGTTGGAAGTGGGAGGATATCTCCATGGACTTTGTGACTAGCTTGCCTCGGACAAGTAAAGGCAATGACAACTGTGTGGGTGATTGTTGATAGGTTGACCAAATCAGCCCATTTCATTCCTATGAAGATCACTCATACTCGGATAAGCTAGCAAGGCTTTATGTGGATAATGTGGTTCGTCTGCATGGTGTGCCATTGAGTATTGTTTCGGATCGTGATCCTAGGTTCACCTCAAGGTTTTGGAATAGTTTGCGAAGGCCTTGGGAACCCAATTGAACTTGAGTACAGCTCATCATCCACGGTCGATGGACAATGCGAGCGGACAATTCGGACATTGGAAGACATGCTCGGATCTTGTGTGGTGGATATGGGTGGTAATTGGGATGAACACCTAGCTTTGGTTGAGTTTGCCTATAACAACGGTTATCAAGCAACAATAGGCATGGCTCCATTCAAGGCTTTGTATGGCGGTACTTGTAGGACACCTTTGTCTTGGGTGAGGCAATTGAAAGAAAAGTCTTAGGTCTGAGATGATTGAAGCTACGAGTGCTATGGTAGATATGATAAGAGAAAGGATTAAGTCTTCCCGATCGAGACAGAAATCTTATGCTTGATAAGAGAAGGACCGATTTGGAATTTCAAGTTGGAGAGAAAGTCTTTCCGAAGGTCTCACCAATGAAGGGTGTGATGAGATTCAATGTTAAGGGAAAGCTTAGCCCTCGTTACATTGGACCTTTCGAGATTTTGGAAAAGGTTGGACCTGTTGCGTATCGATTAGCATTACCTCCGCCTCTTGCTGGTGTGCACAATGTGTTTCATATTTCGATGCTCCGAAAATACATAGAGAATCCGGAACACATTTTGCAGCAAGCACTGAAGGACTTAGTGCTGATTTGACCTATGATGAAGAACCGGCCGAAATCTTGGATAGGAAGGACAAGCGGCTGCGGAATCGCACCATTCCTTTGGTGAAGATTCGGTGGAAGAACCATACCCCTGAAGAAGCTTCTTGGGAGAAGGAAGAAGATATGAAGGAGAAGTTTCCTTACCTCTTTGGAAGCACGAGTACGCTTTCAATTTCGGGGACGAAATTTCTTTAAGGGGGGAGAATGTAAAACCCAGCCCTAACCTTGACCCGGAAACCTTGTTATTTGTAGGTCCGATGACCCGAAGTAAAGTAAGAAGTCGGCTTTGGGCCATCCCGGTAAGAGGACTTGGTGTGCGGCTTTGAATCCATGAAAGTTGATGATGAGGTTCTATTTATGGAAACTGAATCTGATGAAGATCTGATTAGTTGATGGACTTGGAGTGCTCTCTATCTTGGTTTGAAGGCATTTCTACCTATTAGGTAAGTCACTTGACTTGTGTGCAAAACCCCTTTAGGATTGGATTTGATCTGGACCTTCAATTCCCTGTTTTGGTCTTCTTTGTCGGCATTGGTCGGTGATTGGTCGGTGGGCCAGATCGACCAATCCACTCGACCAATGAGTCTTGTCTTTGGCAATTAGGTTGTTCTTGCTCTATTTAAGTCCAATCTCGAGTCCACTTCGTATTTGCTGCCTCCAAACCCTCTGGAGCAGACAAAGACCTCTGCAAGTCATCTCTCTTGCATCCTTGGTGTTTTCTTGACGGATCTTCGTCGAAACTCTTCTTTTTGCATCAAAAGGTATGTCTACTCTCTCTTCTTCTCCTCCATCTTTGTTTTTCTTTCCTTTTTGAGTTGAGACAGTAGAAGAGATGCTGCATTCTCTGTTGCAAACATCTCCGAACATGTTCTCATGATCATCCTAAGGATTTGAGGCTAGAACAATGATCTTAACCATGATCATTGCAAGCTTTTGAAGGAATCATGATCAAACCATGATCTAATCTTTGATTAAACTTCTAATCTGAATTCTGATCTCTTTGGATCTTCTTTGTTGATCATGTTAGTAGTTAATTCTTGTGTTTTCTTTCCATGATCCATAATCTATAGATTTCTAGTTGTTCTCTTCTACCATACTATGTGTTCTTCATGATGCATGGTAGTTACATATATGGTAGGTTTTATTTCCTTATTTAGATTTATGCTTCTAAGCCTTATTCCATGAAGATCTATGTATGTTTTCATGATACCTTTACCGAAAGCAATGATCCATCCTCCTATTGTTCTTGTCTTTGTTTTCTATTTCAAATTCATCAAGATCCATGATTGATTTAATTATGGTAACTTTTTGTTTCCTAATTTGGATCTTGATATCTTGATTGGATTAGTGTTTTGAGGTCCCCTATATGTTAGAATACTACTGATGTAGTCTACCCCTTGATTAGTACCCTTTTGAACCACCAAATTCGGATTTCATATCTTAAAACTCTGTTTTTTTAGGCTCTTTATGCATTGGTCGACTGATTGGTCGTTGGACCACTCGACCAATCCACTCGACCAATGAGTACAGCAACTCCGAATTGGTCTATGATGGATGTTTTGGTATCTTTTCTGTTAGGGATCTTTCCTAATATGTTGTATATACTTGTTTAGGACCTTCTTCTCAAGTTTGCCAAGATCTTACTTGATTTCTTAGGATTCCTTTGCGAGTTATAAAAGGTAAGGATGGTTATTTCCTTAATTACATAGATAGCATGAATCTAGTTTCTATATTTGAATATCATAGATATGATTCCTAAATTAGATTCTTACAATGATATACTACTTGTTGCATAACTTTGATTACGGTAGCATTACTTATTCATATTAAATTGATTCATGTATGATTTACTTACCAATGTTATACAAGTGATTGTAATTATTGATTTCTTTCCATATATGAAGTTACCATATATGTGATGATATGAATTGATGCATGTGTATGCTTAAGTATGGTTTGGAAAGGAGAGGTGTCCTTTTGACACTTCTATCCTTGGACTACTACGGGAATATTATGGGATGTTTCCGGAGATGCCCTCTGGACACCTTCCTAAACTGTTGGATGACATATCTAGGATTGTCTAGTAGTGTTTGGCTAGGATGTCCTGTTATGTCGGACCCTAATCGGAGGGGTATTGAGACCGAACGACCCGTGGTAGCAATGGGGATTCATGGGCGCTCAAGACCGGTAACCAACCCGTGAGAGGACAGGGAATCACATTGTGGGGGCCATTTATTGGTAGGGTTGCATATGGTTAGACTTGGGCTCACGGGCGCTTAAGACCGGTAACCAACCCGTGAGAGGACGTGAGAGCTTCCCGTTTACCATATGTGGATGATCAATAGGGTTGATGAGTCCGTAGTCGGGGACTATGGAGGACTCTAGTGTGAAGGATACCGGAAAGGATCGTCAGGGACGAGGAATGGAAGTATCTGGATCTGACTTGATGTAACTAAGTAGAAGACTTGCATTTGGCTAGGTTTTACCCTGACATGCGCCAGTACTTATACCAAATGGTTGTGAGAGAGTGTGTTGACTTAACCCCCTGCCAAGGTTTGTCCTGAGGGATGAAGGACCCATTACCAATCGGCTGCTCAAGACCGGTGAAATGATCCGTGAGAGAATCCAAGATATCTTAAATGGTTGAGGATGTGAGTGGACTTTCCTAAAGAAGTACGGTGCTATGACTTAAAGCATGTCCGCCAATAGAGACCAGCATACATAGAGTTAGATTCATTCATTCATTGTTTGTCTCATATCATATTGCATTTATGTTTGTTACGGAATCCTGCCATTTATGTTATTATGGATTTTTAAGCGCCTTCTTGAGTTTCTTTGAAACTCATTCCTTTATTGTACAATGTTGTTAGACTATCCTGCAGTGCTTGAGTACTATGACGGTCCCTATGAAGAAGCGCAAGGCGAAGAGGCATATCTCCGGGAAGGTGATTGCGGTTACCACAATTACTCGAAGATCCCACAGTGGTTATGCTCCGTACGATGCTTAGCCCGACCATTGAGTGGAAGCGTCCTTGTGCCATTTATGAGATTTACACTTACAAGGATGTTGTCTATAAAGTGGAGAACAATTTAGTTACCCAATGTACTTGCTCTTGGGATTAGATTTTGTCTAGTTTATTCTTTAGAGCTACTTTTCCATTTGGATGTAAAGTGGGATTTTTGCCTCACTTTACTTATCCGTTTGATACTACGATTATATCTATTATTCGATTCATTTATGATTCATTCTTTCTTTATTGGATCTATGATTTATCTTCCGCACTCTTGTTTTGATTGTTCATGATTATGTTATTGTTTATGTGGGAGGTTGATCACTCGATACCTGATCTTCGGGCTGTGGATCACACTCTCGGGTATGCCGGATTGGGCCCCCCCCCCCCCCCCCCCTCCCCCCCCCCCCCCCCCCCTTCCGACCCGATGGTGAGCGGCTTTCGGCATGATGTTTCGGCCGACTATTGGACCGATAATCCGTGCGCGAACCCGTCATCCGTCCGCTAGTCCACGGTGTGAAGCATCGACGACTATCCCATAGCGTAGAGCATATCTCAGTGGGCTCGTACGGCATCGGATGGCTGTCCGGATCTCTCTGGCGGGTATCCACACCAACTTCTTGTGGATAGTAAGGGACCCCCAAGATCTCAGCCGGGTGTCCGGGTAGAGAAGCGAGATGCCGGATGTGGAAGACCTTGCTCCCGAGGACAAGTCTAAGTGGATGTCCTTGGCCTCGAGCCTCCTCGTGTGGGTAAGGTTCTTTGAAGAACAACCTCACTAGTTCCGGGTATACCGGCAGATCCTCGGTGAAGAGATGAGTCCTTTGCAATGTGATCGTCAACCTGCTCGCGAATCCTAAAGGCTCACGGCTGGCGTAAGTGAACTACACGTCCCATCTCAATGTTGCGATGGGCTGAAGTAGGCCTCGTACGGGGAACTCGGCTCGAGGTGTGTCAAACATGTCTGGTCTCCTAACCTCCGTCCGAGGCTCACGAAGGAACCGACCTCTGCCCCTAAGAGCACCTACAATGCGACCACGACCTCTACCTCGTCCTCGCCCTCCCCTTTGCATAGTGTATCCAGTGAAAGAGACAAGAGACAATTCCAATTAGTGCTATTTTAAGATTTGAGCCAAAAGGGTATTTTCGTAATTTTTCGGAAAATTTCAAATTTGGGGGGAAATTTGATTTGAACATACTAGCATGTGCGCAATACTTGGAATTTCATGTCTATGAAGTTTGTTTGATGAAAATCGATCGAAAACTTGGATTAAATCGAAAAATTCAGCAAGAAGGAAATTTAGGGATTTGCAATTTAGGTCAAAATTGGATTTTTGAAAAGTTGAAATTGGTTAAATCAAATTGTATGGACCTATCTACAATGTCATCTTGAGCATGTAGCATTTGATCTCGTGCGAAAATTTCAAGCGATTTGAGAGAAAACGAAATTTTTCTAAAGATATCGATTTCGGTATAAAACTTTGCGAGATGAGCACCAATGTGTTAAAACTTGTTGTCTATGCATGGCATTGTGTTTAAAACCTAAGGAATATGTTTCTAAGCATTCCTAAGCATGATTTCTAGCATTGGATACAAGTAAAGCATGGTTTTATTGAAATGCAAGCATGAGAAGATGAAAATGGAAGGAAGATTAAGAGGTTTACCTTGTTTGTGAAGATGGTGTGTTGTGGTGTTGTTGTTGAAGCACTAAATCACCTCAAGAACACTTGTGGGAACTTTTGTTTATTTTTTCCCGAGCCCCCCCCCCGAAGGAAAGATTTTAATATGGGGTTGGTTTGGGGATGGGGGTTTTTATCCCGATTTTCCCCTTAATCCCCCCTTGGTCAACTCCTTGGTTCTCCTTTGGTGGGGTGGGGGGGGGGTTCTCGATTGGGTCACTCGACCAATCACTCGACCAATGGTCACGGAGACCTCATTTGCTGTTGAATTTTTGGAAAATGTGATTTTTGCCTTATGGAATATTGTTTGATGACTATATGGATATATTTGAGCATGATTTAAGTTTTCAAATCATTTGGTCAAGTGGATTTTGATGATTTTAAGTAAAGAGTGGAAGCAAGTTGTTGATGACGTTCTTGGATATCATGCTTCTGATTTGGAAACCAAGGTGACACACTAGGTGGGAAAAAGTTAAAGAAGAGAAGGGAGTTTCACCTTGGGGAGCTCCGGTCTTGTTCGTCAAGAAGAAAGACGGTAGTATGCGCTTGTGCATCGACTACCGTGAGTTGAATAAGTTGACTATCAAGAATAGATATCCGCTGCCCAGAATCGATGATCTCTTCGATCAGTTGAAGGGTGCAGTTGTGTTCTCAAAGATTGACTTAAGGTCCGGATATCACCAATTGAAAGTGAAGTCTAGTGATATCTTCAAGACAGCTTTCCGAACGCGGTATGGTCACTACGAGTTTAGAGTCATGCCCTTCGGATTGACCAATGCTCCTGCGGTGTTCATGGACCTCATGAACCGAGTATTTCATGATGTGCTTGATAAGTTTGTGATTGTTTTTATTGATGACATCTTGATCTATTCGAAGAGCGAAGAAGAGCATGCGAGTCATCTAAGTTTCACCTTGCAAAGGTTGCGAGAAAAGAAGTTGTTCGCTAAGTTTAGCAAGTGTGATTTACGGCTTAAGAGAGTGGTATTCCTTGGTCATGTAGTTTCAGCCGAAGGTATTCGTGTCGATCTGAAAAGGTCCAAGCTGTGGCTGATTGGGAAAGACCCGAAGTCGATAACGGAAATAAGAAGTTTTCTTGGATTGGCGGGTTACTACCGAAGGTTTATTGAGAACTTTTCTCGGTTGGCTGCTCCTATGACTAAGTTTACCGGGAAAGAAGAGAAGTTTGTTTGGTCGGCGCTTTGTGAGAAGAATTTCCAAGAGTTGTAAGATAGATTGACAAGTGCCCCGGTTTTGACTATACGATAGTTCCGGTGGTATGACGGTTTATACCGATGCGTCAAAGATTGGTTTGGGTTGTGTCTTGATGCAACATGGCAAGGTCGTAGCCTATGCTTCTCGGCAATTGAAGGATTATGAGCGGAATTACCCCACTCACGATCTAGAACTTGCCGCCGTTGTTTTTGCTTTGAAGATTTGGAGACATTATCTTTACGGTGAGAAGATTGCCATTTTCACGGATCATAAGAGTTTGAAATACTTCTTTACCCAAAAGGAGTTGAACATGAGACAAAGGAGATGGTTGGAACTAGTCTCCGATTATGATTGTGATATTCGGTATCATCCCGGGAAAGCAAATGTTGTTGCTGATGCTCTTAGTAGGAAGAACCAGGAAGAAGACTTTGGATTTGAATGCTTTGAGTTTACCATTGTGGTCTTCTATTGAGGGTTTTGATTTGGAAATCGTTCTCGAGAATTCTGATTTTATTCTTTACGCCATGACGGCAAGATCTGGTCTTAGAGATAAGATTGTTGCTCTGCGAGTTACGATCAAGAGTTTTTGATCAAAGTTGAGAAGATTTCTTCGAATCTGAGTCGGACCCCGACTTTGGTATATCCATGGATGGTGCTTTGTTGTTTAGAGGAAGATTGTGTGTGCACAAAGCGAAGAAGTTAAGAAAGAAATATTGAAGGAAGCACACCGGTCGGTCTTTCTTTGTACACCGGGAAGCACCAAGATGTACAAGGACTTGAAGGAACATTTTTGGTGGATTGGTCTAAAGGCGGATGTTGATGATTTTGTTGCCAAGTGTGAGACTTGCCAACGTGTGAAAGCCGTTCGACAACCTCCATCTGGATTACTTCAGCCTCTTCCTATTCCTAGTTGGAAGTGGGAGGATATCTCCATGGACTTTGTGACTAGCTTGCCTCGGACAAGTAAAGGCAATGACAACTTGTGTGGGTGATTGTTGATAGGTTGACCAAATCAGCCCATTTCATTCCTATGAAGATCACTCATACTCGGATAAGCTAGCAAGGCTTTATGTGGATAATGTGGTTCGGTCTGCATGGTGTGCCATTGAGTATTGTTTCGGATCGTGATCCTAGGTTCACCTCAAGGTTTTGGAATAGTTTGCAGAAGGCCTTGGGAACCCAATTGAACTTGAGTACAGCTCATCATCCACGGTCGATGGACAATGCGAGCGGACAATTCGGACATTGGAAGACATGCTCGGATCTTGCGTGGTGGATATGGGTGGTAATTGGGATGAACACCTAGCTTTGGTTGAGTTTGCCTATAACAACGGTTATCAAGCAACAATAGGCATGGCTCCATTCAAGGCTTTGTATGGCAGTACTTGTAGGACACCTTTGTCTTGGGTGAGGCAGTTGAAAGAAAAGTCTTAGGTCTGAGATGATTGAAGCTACAAGTGCTATGGTAGATATGATAAGAGAAAGGATTAAGTCCGCTTGATCGAGGCAGAAATCTTATGCTAATAAGAGAAGGACCGATTTGGAATTTCAAGTTGGAGAGAAAGTCTTTCTGAAGGTCTCACCAATGAAGGGTGTGATGAGATTCAATGTTAAGGGAAAGCTTAGCCCTCGTTACATTGGACCTTTTGAGATTTTGGAAAAGGTTGGACCCGTTGCGTATCGATTAGCATTACCTCCGCCTCTTGCTGGTGTGCACAATGTGTTTCATATTTCGATGCTCCGAAAATACATAGAGAATCCGGAACACATTTTGCAGCAAGCACTGAAGGACTTAGTGCTGATTTGACCTATGATGAAGAACCGGCCGAAATCTTGGATAGGAAGGACAAGCAGCTGCGGAATCGCACCATTCCTTTGGTGAAGATTCGGTGGACCCACAGGCCGAGGCGCCTCGGCCGGGGGGGGGGGGGAGGGAGGGGGGGGGTTTTTTTTCCTTTGGTTAAGCGCTGCGCGGTTCCTTTTTGTTGGGGGGGTTGGTGTTTTGTGTGGGGGGGGGAGGGCCCGCCCCCCCCCCCGCCCGAAACCTTTTTTTTTTGTTGGGGGGAGGCCGGAGTGTAGGGTGCTTTGGGGCCATCCCGGTAGAGGACTTGGTGTCGGCTTTGAATCCATGAAGGTTGATGATGAGGTGCTATTTATGGAAACAGAATCCTGATGAAGATCTAATTAGTTGATGGACTTGGAGTGATCTCTATCTTGGTTTGAAGGCATTTCTACCTACTAGGTAAGTCACTTGACTTGTGTGCAAAACCCCTTTAGGTTTGGATTTGATCTGGGCCTTCAATTCCCTGTTTTGGCCTTCTTTCTGCATTGGTCGTGATTGGTCGGCTGGGCCGATCGACCAATCCACTCGACCAATGGGTCTTGTCTTTGGCAATTAGGTTGATTCTTGCTCTATTTAAGCCTAACCTCGAGTCCACTTCGTATTTGCTGCCTCCAAACCCTCTGGAGCAGACCAAAGACCTCTGCAAGTCATCTCTCTTGCATCCTTGGAGTTTTCTTGGCGGATCTTCGTCGGAACTCTTCTTTTTGCATCAAAAGGTATGTCTACTCTCTCTTCTTCTCCTACATCTTTGTTTTTCTTTCCTTTTTGAGTTGAGACAGTAGAAGAGATGCTGCATCCTCTGTTGCAAACATCTCTGAACATGTTCTCATGATCATCCTAAGGATTAAAGGCTAGAACAATGATCTTAACCATGATCATTGCAAGCTTTTGAAGGATTCATGATCAAACCATGATTTAATCTCTGTTAATTTCCTAATCTGAATTCCGATCTCTTTGGATCTTCTTTCATTGATCATGTTAGTGGTTAATGGTTGTGTTTTCTTTCTATGATCCATAATCCATAGAATTCTAGTTGTTCTCTTCTACCTTACTATGTGTTCTTCATGATGCATGATAGTACATATATGGTAGGTTTTATTTCCTTATTTAGATTTATGCTTCTAAGCCTTATACCATGAAGACCTATGCATGTTTTCATGTTTTCATTACCAAAAGCAATGATCCATCTTCCTATTGTTCTTGTCCTTGTTTTCTATTTCAAACTTCATCAAGATCCATGTTTGATTTATTTATGGTAACTTTTTGTTTCCTAATTTGGATCTTGATACCTTGATTTGATTAGTGTTTTGAGGTCCCCTATATGCTAGAATACTACTGATGTAGTCTACCCCTTGATTAGTACCCTTTTGAACCACCAAATTCGGATTTCATATCTCAAAACTACGATTTTCTAAGCTCTTTATGCATTGGTCGTGATTGGTCGTTGGACCACTCGACCAATCCACTCGACCAATGAGTTCGGCAACTCCGAATTGGTCTGCTTTCGGATGTTTTGCTATATTTTCTGTTAGGGATCTTTCCTAATATGTTGTATATACTTGTTTAGGACCTTCTTCTCAAGTTTGCCAAGATCTTACTTGATTTCTTAGGATTCTTTGCGAGTTATAAAAGGTAAGGATGGTTATTTCCTTAATTACATAGATAGCATGAATCTAGTTTCTATATTTGAATATCATTAATATGTTTCCTAAATTAGATTCTTACAATGATATACTACTTGTTGCATAACTTTGATTACGGTAGCATTACTTATTCATATTGAATTGATTCATGTATGATTTACTTACCAATGTTATACAAATGTTTGTAAATATTGATTTCTTTCCATATATGGAGTTACCATATATGTGATGATATGAATTGATGCATGTGTATGCTTACGTATGGTTTGGGAAGGAGAGGTGTCCTTTTGACATTTCTGTCCTTGGACTACTACGGGAATATTATGGGATGTTTCCGGAGATGCCCTCTGGACACCTTCCTAAAGCTGTTGGATGACATATCTAGGATTGTCTAGTAGTGTTTGGCTAGGATGTCTGTTATGTCGGACCCTAATCGGAGGGGTATTGAGACCGAACGACCCGTGGTAGCAATGGGGATTCATGGGCGCTCAAGACCGGTAACCAACCCGTGAGAGGACAGGGAATCACATTGTGGGGGCCATTTATTGGTAGGGTTGCATATGGTTAGACTTGGGCTCACGGGCGCTTAAGACCGGTAACCAACCCGTGAGAGGACGTGAGAGCTTCCCGTTTACCATATGTGGATGATCAATAGGGTTGGTGAGTCCGTGATCGGGGACTATGAGGACTCTAGTGTGAAGGATACCGGAAAGGATCGTCGGGGACGAGGAATGGAAGTATCTGGATCGACTTGATGTAACCAAGTAGAAGACTTGCATTTGGCTAGGTATTACCACGACATGCGCCGGTACTTATACCAAATGGTTGTGAGAGAGTGTGTTGACTTAACCCCCTAGCCATGGTTTGTCTCGAGGGATGAAGGACCCATTACCAATCGGCTGCCTCGACCGGTGAAATGATCCGTGAGAGAATCCAAGATATCTTAAATGGTTGAGGATGTGAGTGGACTTTCCTAAAGAAGTACGGTGCTATGACTTAAAGCATGTACGCCAATAGAGACCAGCATACATAGAGTTAGATTCATTCATTCATTGGTTTGTCTCATATCATATTGCATTCATGTTTGTTACGGAATCCTGCCATTTATGTTATTATGGATTTTTAAGCGCCTTGCTGAGTTTCTTTGAAACTCATTCCTTTATTGTACAATGTTGTTAGACTATCCTGCCAGTCTTGAGTACTATGACGGTCCCTATGAGGAAGCGCAAGGCGAAGAGGCATATCTCCGGGGAAGGTGATTGCGGTTACCACAATTACTACGAAGATTCCGCGGGTGGTTATGCTCCGTACGATGCTTAGTCCGACCATTGAGTGGAAGCGTCCTTGTGCTATTTATGAGATCTACACCTACAAGGATGTCGTCTACAAAGTGGAGAATAATTTAGTTACCCAATGTACTTGCTCTTTGGGATTAGCTTTTATCTAGTTTATTCTTTCGAGCTACTTTTCCATTTGGATGTAAAGTGGGATTTTTGCTTCACTTTACTTATCCGTTGACACTACGATTATATATTTATTATTCCGTTTCGTTTATGATTCATTCTTTCTTTATTGAATCTATGATTTATCTTCCGCACTCTTGTTATGGTTGTTCATGATTATGTTATTGCTTATGTGGGAGGTTGATCACTCGATACCCGATCTTGGGCTGTGGATCACACTCTCGGGTATGCCGGATAGGGTGCCGGCTGGGAGGGCGTGATGATTGGTATCGAGCCCAAGGTTCGAGGAGATCCTAACCACAAAAGGCAACAACTGAACATTCTGAGTCATTGATCCGAAGTGACTCTTCTACTCTTAGAAGTGAATAATAGAACAACTGAATTAGAAACTTGAACTTTGAGGCATAACGAACATTTACGAATAACATACCATAATTATACTTGAACAAATGACACTAATGCAAGGAAAAGAAAAGTGCATAACATACAATAAATAAAGAGAAACAAAATGAACTTCATTAATTTCAAAGGTTTTACAATGATTACATCTGAAAAGCATAAATGGAAAATCCTAAGGTACGGTCTATCTAGGTGATCTACTACGATCTCTATATGCTCCGAACTCCTCTGCTAGGCGAGTCACCGATGCTCTATCTGTCTGTCGAGACTCCATCCTCTCGTACATCTGCTCTGTCGACCTCCATCCTCTCTAGCATGGAAGTCATCGATCTCATCTGTGCACCAAGATCCGAAGTCTCCGGAACCGCATGTGAAGGGCCACACCTCCTCGAAATGTGATGAAGGAAACTCGTGATGCACGAGCTCGGCCTCGCGCATATCCGTATCATCTCCGGCCTGATCATCACTATCGGGACCGATATCCTCTCCTCCATCCTCGGATCCCTCATCCTCATCCTCGATTCATCATCATCCTCACCCTACGGACCGGGAGATCTCTCTAGCGATGTAGTCTCATCGTCGAATGGTCCGAGTCCCAATGGGGTATCCACTGTGATCTAGTGTCCATCGGAGTATCCTCGAAACTCACCCCGAAATGCTCGAAGATCAAAGTCGAAGCCTCCCATAGCAAAGGTTCCGCATGCTAGGCCGCGAGAACTAAGTCCGGCATGACCTGCTGAATGATGTAGGAAAGATCGATCTCGAAGCCCATGTAGATGCGGTAAATGACCAAGGCCTCCATCAACGTGACCCGATGGTGATGTCCGGCTTTCGGCATGATGTTTCGGCCGACTATGCGACCGATAATACGTGCGAGAACCCGTCATCCGTCCGCTAGTCCACGGTGTGAAGCATCGGCGGCTATCCCATAGCGTAGAGCATATCTCGCGAAGCTCGTACGGCATCGGATGGCTGTCCGGTGCTGCTCCGGCGGTATCCACACACACGATGTGGGTAGTAAGGGACCTGCGGGATCTCGGCCCGATGTCCGGGTGGAGAAGCGAATCGCGAGTGCGGTGGACCACTGCTCCACGAGGACAGAGTGCGAGTGGATGTCCACGGCCCCGAGCCTCCTCTGTGTAAGTAAGGTTCTTTGAAGAACAACCTCACTAGCTCCGGGTATACCGGCAAATCCTCGGTGAAGAGGTGAGTCCACTTTGTAAGTGTCGAACCTCTGCCGGATCTGAAGGCTACGAGCTGGCGTAAGTGAAGTAGACGCCCCATCTCGATGTTACAATAGCTGAAGTAGGCCTCGTACGAAACTCGGCTTTGAGGTGTGTCAAATAGGTCCGGTCTCCTAACCTCCTCTCTGGGCTCGAAAGGAACGACCTCTGCCCACTAAGAGCACCTACGATGCGACCTCTACCTCTACCTCCTCCTCGTCCTCCCCTCTGCATGATGTATCTGTGAAAGAGACAAGAGACAATTCCAATTAGTGCTATTCAAGATTTTAGCCAAAAGGGTATTTTCGTAATTTTTCGGAAAATTTCAAATTTGGGGGAAATTTGATTTGAACATACTAGCATGTGCACAATACTTGGAATTTCATGTCTATGAAGTTGTTTTGATGAAAATCGATCGAAAACTTGGATTAAAGCGAAAAATTCAGCAAGAAGAAATTTGGGGATTTTGCAATTTAGGTCAAAATTGGATTTTTGAAAAGTTGAAATTGGTTAAATCAAATTGTATGGACCTATCTACAATGTCATCTTGAGCATGTAGCATTTGATCTCGTGCGAAAATTTCAAGCGGTTTTGAGAGAAAACGAAATTTTTCTAAAGATATCGATTTCGGTATAAAACTTTGCGAGATGAGCACCAAATGTGTTAAAACTTGTTGTCTATGCATGTCATTGTGTTTAAAACCTAGGGAATATGTTTCTAAGCATTCCTAAGCATGATTTCTAGCATTGGATACAAGTAAAGCATGGTTTTATTGAAATGCAAGCATGAGAAGATGAAAATGGAAGAAAGAATGAGAGATTTACCTTGTTTATGAAGATGGTGTGTTGTGGTGTTGTTGTTGAAGCACTAAATCACCTCAAGAACACTTGTGGGAACTCTTGGATATTTTCCCTAGAGCTCTCTCACCTTTGGAAGAAGTTAGAATGAGGTTGGAATGTGGAAATGAGGCTTATAATGCGAATTTTCGTATTACTGTCTTCATTAGTCGGCGATTGGTCGTTGGGTCACTCGACCAACCACTCGACCAATGGTCACGGTGACCTCATTTGCTGTTGAATTTTTGGAAAATGTGATTTTTGCCTTATGGAATATTGTTTGATGACTATATGGATATATTTGAGCATGATTTAAGTTTTCAAATCATTTGGTCAAGTGGATTTTTGATGATTTTAAGTAAAGAGTGGAAGCAAGTTGTTGATGATGTTCTTGGATATCTTGCTTCTGATTTGGAAACCAAGGTGACACACTAGGTGGGAAAAGTTAAGGAAGAGAAGGGAGTTTCACCTTGGGGAGCTCCGGTCTTGTTCGTCAAGAAGAAAGACGGTAGTATGCGCTTGTGCATCGACTACCGTGAGTTGAATAAGTTGACTATCAAGAATAGATATCCGCTGCCCGAGAATCGATGATCTCTTCGATCGGTTGAAGGGTGCGAGTTGTGTTCTCAAAGATTGACTTAAGGTCCGGATATCACCAATTGAAAGTGAAGTCTAGTGATATCTTCAAGACAGCTTTCCGACGCGGTATGGTCACTACGAGTTTAGAGTCATGCCTTTCGGATTGACCAATGCTCTGCGGTGTTCATGGACCTCATGAACCGAGTATTTCATGATGTGCTTGATAAGTTTGTGATTGTTTTCATTGATGACATCTTGATCTATTCGAAGAGCGAGAAGAAGAGCATGCGAGTCATCTAAGTTTCACTTTGCAAGGTTGCGAGAAAAGAAGTTGTTTGCTAAGTTTAGCAAGTGTGATTTACGGCTTAAGAGAGTAGTTTTCCTTGGTCATGTAGTTTCAGCCGAAGGTATTCGTGTCGATCTGAAAAGGTCCAAGCTGTGTGGCTGATTGGGAGAGACCGAAGTCGATATCGGAAATAAGAAGTTTTCTTGGATTGGCGGGTTACTACCGAAGGTTTATTGAGAACTTTTCTCGGTTGGCTGCTCCTATGACTAAGTTGACCGGGAAAGAAGAGAAGTTTGTTTGGTGCGGCCTTTGTGAGAAGAATTTCCAGAGAGTTGAAGGATAGATTGACAAGTGCCCCGGTTTTGACTATACGATAGTTCCGGTGGTATGACGGTTTATACCGATGCGTCAAAGATTGGTTTGGGTTGTGTCTTGATGCAACATGGCAAGGTCGTAGCCTATGCTTCTCGGCAATTGAAGGATTATGGCGGAATTACCCCACTCACGATCTAGAACTTGCCGCCGTTGTCTTTGCTTTGAAGATTTGGAGACATTATCTTTACGGTGAGAAGATTGCCATTTTCACGGATCATAAGAGTTTGAAATACTTCTTTACCCAAAAGGAGTTGAACATGAGACAAAGGAGATGGTTGGAACTCGTCTCCGATTATGATTGTGATATTCGGTATCATCTGGGAAAGCAAATGTTGTTGCTTGATGCTCTTAGTAGGAAGAACCAGAAGAAGACTTTGGATTTGAATGCTTTGAGTTTACCATTGTGGTCTTCTATTGAGAGTTTTGGTTTGGAAATCGTTCTGAGAATTCTGATTTTATTCTTTACGCCATGACGGCAAGATCTGGTCTTAGAGATAAGATTGTTGCTCTGCGAGTTACGATCAAGAGTTTTTGACCAAAGTTGAGAAGATTTCTTCGAATCTGAGTCGGACCCCGACTTTGGTATATCCATGGATGGTGCTTTGTTGTTTAGAGGAAGGCGTGTGTGCACGCAAACGATGAAGTTAAGAAAGAAATATTGAAGGAAGCACACCGGTCGGTCTTTCTTGTACACCGGGAAGCACCAAGATGTACAAGGACTTGAAGGAACATTTTTGGTGGATTGGTCTAAAGGCGGATGTTGATGATTTTGTTGCCAAGTGTGAGACTTGCCAACGTGTGAAAGCCGTTCGACAACCTCCATCTGGATTACTTCAACCCCTTCCTATTCCTAGTTGGAAGTGGGAAGATATTTCCATGGACTTTGTGACTAGCTTGCCTCGGACAAGTAAAGGCAATGACCTTTGTGTGGGTGATTGTTGATAGGTTGACCAAATCAGCCCATTTCATTCCTATGAAGATCACTCATACTCTGGATAAGCTAGCCGGGCTTTATGTGGATAATGTGGTTAGATCTGCATGGTGTGCCATTGAGTATTGTCTCGGATCGTGATCCTAGGTTCACCTCAAGGTTTTGGAATAGTTTGCGAGAAGGCCTTGGGAACCCAATTGAACTTGAGTACAGCTCATCATCCACGGTCGATGGACAATGCGAGCGGACAATTCGGACATTGGAAGACATGCTCGAGATCTTGTGTGGTGGATATGGGTGGTAATTGGGATGAACACCTAGCTTTGGTTGAGTTTGCCTATAACAACGGTTATCAAGCAACAATAGGCATGGCTCCATTCAAGGCTTTGTATGGTAGTACTTGTAGGACACCTTTGTCTTTGGTGAGGCAATTGAAAGAAAAAGTCTTAGGTCTGAGATGATTGAAGCTACAAGTGCTATGGTAGATATGATAAGAGAAAGGATTAAGTCCGCCTTGATCGAGGCAGAATCTTATCTTGATAAGAGAAGGACCGATTTGGAATTTCAAGTTGGAGAGAGAAGTCTTTACGAAGGTCTCACCAATGAAGGGTGTGATGAGATTCAATGTTAAGGAAAGCTTAGCCCTCGTTACATTGGACCTTTCGAGATTTTGGAAAAGGTTGGACCCGTTGCGTATCGATTAGCATTACCTCCGTCTCTTGCTTGGTGTGCACAATGTGTTTCATATTTCGATGCTCCGAAAATACATAGAGAATCCGGAACACATTTTGCAGCAAGCACTTGAAGGACTTAGTGCTGATTTGACCTATGATGAAGAACCGGCCGAAATCCTGGATAGGAAGGACAAGCGGCTGCGGAATCGCGCCATTCCTTTGGTGAAGATTCGGTGGAAGAACCATACCCCTGAAGAAGCTTCTTGGGAGAAGGAAGAAGACATGAAGGAGAAGTTTCCTTACCTCTTTGGAAGCACGGATGCGCTTTCAATTTCGGGGACGAAATTTCTTTAAGGGGGAGAATGTGAAACCCAGCCCTAACCTTGACCGGAAACCTTGTTGTTTGTAGGTCCGATGACCCGAAGTAAAGTAAGAAGTCAGCTTTGGGCCATCCCGGTAGAGGACTTGGTGTCGGCTTTGAATCCATGAAGGTTGATGATGAGGTTCTATTTATGGAAACAGAATCTGATGAAGATCTAATTAGTTGATGGACTTGGAGTGATCTCTATCTTGGTTTGAAGGCATTTCTACCTACTAGGTAAGTCACTTGACTTGTGTATAAAACCCCTTTAGGTTTGGATTTGATCGGGCCTTCAATTCCTGTTTTGGCCTTCTTTCTGCATTGGTCGTGATTGGTCGGCGGGCCCGATCGACCAATCCACTCGACCAATGGGTCTTGTCTTTGGCAATTGGTTGATTCTTGCTCTATTTAAGCCTAACCTCGAGTC